>NC_135235.1:54341260-54655076 GCF_051348905.1 Ranitomeya variabilis | reverse complement strand
CTGTGACACCAGGCTCTGTAACAATCTCATGTTTCACCAGCTTAGTCCGGCCAGGTTTTTCTGAGAAAAACTGTCGGTTCTGTAACAAAAACTGCTTAACCTCAGATTTTTGTTGTTCTGAGAGAGTCTCGGCAATCTGCACCTCCGGTACGGTAGGTGCGCAAACCGGACGGGGCAGATCCGCCGTTAAGGCAGAGCGGTCTTTCCAGGGTTTTATCAGATTCACATGATAAATCTGTTCTGGTTTTCTCTTACCGGGCTGGTACACTTTATAGTTCACTTCCCCAACTCTTTCCTTGACCTCAAAGGGGCCCTGCCATTTCGCTAGAAATTTACTATCCACTGTAGGGATTAGGACCAACACCCTATCCCCGGATGCAAACGTACGGACCTTAGCACCTCTATCATAACTTTGCCTCTGGGCTCCCTGGGCCTGTAACATATGGTCCCTAACAATGGGCATGACAGCGGCAATACGGTCCTGCATTTGTGTTACATGGTCGATCACCGTTTTAAAGGGAGTGACTTGACCTTCCCAGGTTTCTTTTGCGACGTCCAACAGTCCCCGGGGACGACGGGCGTACAACAGTTCGAAAGGCGAAAACCCTGTGGAAGACTGGGGAACTTCCCTAATGGCAAACAGCAAATAGGGTAGCAAGTAATCCCAGTTCTTCCCATCTTTGTCTATCGCCTTCCGGAGCATCTGTTTTAAGGTTTTGTTGAACCGCTCAACCAGGCCATCTGTTTGAGGGTGATAGACAGACGTACGCAACTGGTCTATTTGTAAGAGTCTGCAGAGCTCCTTCATCACCCTCAACATAAAAGGAGTCCCCTGGTCGGTGAGTATCTGTTTTGGAATTCCCACCCGACTAAACACTTGTACCAACTCTTTGGCGATCGCTTTGGTAGCAGTGTTACGCAAAGGGATGGCTTCTGGGTAACGAGTGGCATAGTCCATGATGACGAGGATATGTTGGTGCCCACGTGCGGACCGGGGAAGGGGCCCAACCAGATCCATCCCAATTCTCTCAAAAGGGACTCCAATGATAGGGAGGGGTACCAAAGGGCTACAGATCCGAGTTTTAGGTGCAGAGATTTGGCACTCTGGACAGGACTCACAATAGTTACGTACATCACTATGTATTCCGGGCCACACAAAACAATGCAATATCCTTTCTGTGGTTTTCTGTACCCCCAGATGTCCCCCCATTATATGTCCGTGGGCCAGGTCCAGTACCTTCCACCTATAAGGTTTGGGTACCACTAACTGTTGCACAGTGTCTTCTCCTTTTTTCTCTACCTGGTAGAGCAAATCATTTTCAAGAACCAAGTACGGGTACGCTAGCCTAGTGTCAGGTTCTACGGGTACCCCATCTATCATTTTTACATTTTTCCTAGCCGGAATCAGGGTAGGATCTTTCATTTGCTCGCTGTGGAAGTCATCCAACTGGACTCCCAAATCTGGCAGGCAAGGTGCTGGATGGCTGTCTGCCTCCACCTCTCGCTGAGTTTCCTCAGTTTCCTCAGTTTCCCCCGCCAGAACTGAGAAGGGGAACTGAAGGTTAGTTTCAATAACCTCCCCAGCATCGTCTTCCTGTGGGTCCTCCTCTAGGAGTTCGGGACCTCCAGATTTCATGGGAAAAGACTCACAGCTACCGTGAAGGAGCAACTGATTCTCCCACAACTGCCAGAAATGGGGAAAATCCCTGCCCAGGATTACATCCTGTAACAATGCGGGAACGAGTCCCACTTTGTGTTGCACAGACCCATAGGGAGTGGAAATCGATATGACCGCTGTTAGGTACGAGCAGGTGTCACCATGCACACACGTTACAGAAAATTTGTCAGACGAACCAGATGGAAGTGCCACCAGACTAGCTTTCACCAGAGTCACCACACTTCCAGAGTCTAGTAATGCCACAACACTTTTCCCATCAACAGATAATTCACACAGGTGTTTTGCTATATCATTTTGACCCGTATTCACATTCACTAGCCGTGTAACCAAAGACATGCGTTTCTTAGAGTCTGTAACATCGCACTGCATGGGTTCAGTGGTAACAGGACAGTTTGCAGAAATATGGCCTTTCTCACGGCAGCGAAAACACCTAACAGGCCCCCTACTGAGACCACCGTCCAACACTCTCGGTCTCGGAGTGCGAGCAGTCCCGTGTTCCTCCCCCACAGTTTTTGGCAATTTTCCTTCACCCGTAGTCACTGGAACAGTCTTACCGGTTCCACGAGGAGAAGGCACAGACCTGGTGCTAGCGGTTTCGTCGGGAAGTCCTTCTGCCACGGAATAACGCTCGACCAACTCCACAAGTTGATCCGCTGTCGTGGGATTTCCTTGGCTTACCCACCTTTTCAGCGCTGGTGGTAGTACTCTCAGGTACTTGTCCAAGACAATCCGATGGATTATTTCGGGTGTTGTCAGTACCTCGGGTGGCAGCCATTTCTTTGTCAAGCAGATCAGGTCGAAATCTGAGACCGCGCCGGTTTATCTTCCTGGTATGTCCACTGGTGTACCCTCTGTGCACGGACAGCCGTCGTTACCCCCAGCCGGGCCAGGATCTCAACTTTCAGCTTCTCGAAGTCCTGAGCGACTTCCGGGTCCAAGTCATGGTAAGCTTTTTGGGCCTCGCCGGAGAGAAACGGAGCAATCAAATCGGCCCATCGTGCCTTCGGCCACTTCTCCCTCAATGCCGTCCGCTCAAACGTTGTCAGGTATGCCTCGACGTCATCTTCTGTAGTCAACTTTTGCCAGTATCGACTCACATGGATCCTTCTGGACTCTGCTTCCGGGTCTGCCTCAGGCATGCTCATCAGGCGCTGCGCCACCTGTTGGAGAAGCTGGCAGTCTGCAACCGTCATGTCCATTAACTCCTTCAGCTGTGCGGCCATCAAGCGATTAGCTTCATGCTGTGCGGCAGTGGCCTGCTGCTGTACGGCAGTGGACTGTACTAGGGCTTTCACCACGTCTTCCATACTGTTGCCTGTGCCACGTAATTGCCCGCGTTCTCCACCACAATGTGACAAAACACTCCGGGATCGCCTTTGCTGGGGTCAAAGGTCACGTGGTTTGTGCATTGAATTCTGAGGCGACAGCAGATTTCTGAGTTGGCTGACCTCAGGTCAGATTTATTAACGTGAAAGCAACATAGAAAAAAACAAAACATAAAAATAAATCCTAGCCTGTCCGGCACTAACTAAACAGATACGTTGCTATCTAAACAACTGGGGGGCTTCTCCCTCCCAGCTAACAACACACAGTCCTTGAGCACAGCTCTCACTCACGTTTGTCTCACACAGACAGGCAATCTGTGTGCCGGAAACCCTCAGCTGGTCATCCTTTATTCCTGCACTCATTAACCCATCATTATCCTGAAGATACTGAGCAGCCTAATTCACATAGGACAAATACCTGGGCGAGATATACCTGCCCCCGACTACCAGACCGACATGATTCTTACACCACTTATATGTGTCTTTGTTACGCCGCTGCCGCCTCTTACTCACCTGTCTTCGGCGTCTCGGCACGCCTCCTCTCCTGCGGCATCCTCTTCACTGTGCTCCCTCCCTGCTTCTGTTGCTCGTCGGGTGCGCGCGCATGCCAGATTCAGCACTGCGTGCACGCACCTCTAACCTTCCTGACGGCACTCCTTCTCTCGTCTCTCTCTTCCTGGAGGACCGTCACCCGGAAGTGCCTCGTTGTCTTGGTATGTAAGCAGCTTCCGTCCGCCTCTCTGTGCCTGTAGATCACTTGTGCTATGCTCGTGCTCTTGGCCCCTTCTCAGCACAGTTCTCCGGCCGTCCTGCCGTCCCTGTGCTGCCGGTCCTCCTGTCGTTCCTGTGTTACCGGTCCTCCTGCCGTCCCTGTGTTGCCGGCCCACCTGCCGTCCCTGTGTTACTGGTCCTCCTGCCGTCCCTGTGTTGCCGGTCCTCCTGTCGTTCCTGTGTTACCGGTCCTCCTACTGTCCCTGTGTTGCCGGTCCACCTGCCGTCCCTGTGTTACCGGTCCTCCTGCCGTTCCTGTGTTGCCAGTCCTCCTGCCGTCCCAGTGTTGCCAGTCCTCCTGCTCTCCCGGTACCATCAGTCCTGTGTCACCATAGTCTTGTGTTTTACCCTCCCCCGTCGGTCTGGTTCCTCTTCTAACCCTTTGCTGTTCTATAGTGCTTCCCCAGCTTCCGTGGTGGTAGTCCCTCGCGGGCCTGCCCCTAACTCTCCCTGTATAGGGGGCGGTCCACCTGGTCAGCTCGCCCGTGAGGGGATCGTCATCACGGTCCAGTGGGTCCACTTTCCTTCCTTTCCCTAGTAACCTCACAGTATCTACAGGCCATGGACCCCGCTGGTGTCTCCGCAACTCAAAAAGAGTTGCTTTTTCTACGTGAGAACCAGACGAGAATCATGTCCTTCCTTAAAAATATGGAGTCTCGTCTCGCATCTTTACAATCTTCTGACCCAAGTAACGCTTCACAGCTGTCAGCTCTGCAGCAGGAGCTTGGCCAACAGCGAGACACTCAGTCTCATATTTTGAATTATATGGCCTCCATCGATAATCGTCTTCTCTCCCTGAAGGGTGCTGCCTCTGCTCCTGTCCAGGTCTCCGCCCCTCAGCCCTCTCCTCGTCTGGCCAGGCCTCCTCGCTATAGTGGGGATCCTAAATTTTATCGAGGGTTTCTCAATCAGTGTCAGTTACACTTTGAGTTATCCCCGCTGTTATACCCCACGGACCGTGCTAAAGTAGCTTTTGTGGTTTCCCATTTGGAGGGTGAGGCTTTGTCCTGGGTCAATCCTCTCTGGGAGCGAGGTGATCCGGTGGTTTCCCAACTTAATCTCTTTTTGGATACCTTTCGCAAGGTTTTTGATGAACCTGGTCGTTTGGTATCTACTACTGAGTCTCTTTTTAACCTATGCCAGGGTACCCTTTCTGTGGCGCAGTACGCCATCCGATTTCGAACACTGTCCTCCGATCTAGGGTGGAACAATGAAGCTTTGGTGGGAGCATTCTGGCGGGGTTTATCTTCCCGAATTAAGGATGAGCTGGCGGGGCGTGATACTCCTACTACTTTGGATGACCTTATCTTCTTGGCAACTCGCATAGATTTGCGTTTCCAGGAGCGCTCTCGGGAGGTTGTCAGAGAGAGGAGGCTTCCAGGTTCGTCTACTGCCGCTCGCAGTGCTTCTATCCCCCAAGCTTCTTCAGTTCCCACCTCTTCTTCTCCTGAGCCCATGCAGGTAGATCGCCTCAAGTCTGCGGTATTACTCCGAAAGGAGAGACTTGCGCAGGGATTATGCTTCTATTGTGGCAGTGCCTCTCATCTTCTACGTTCCTGCCCCCAGAAGCCGGGAAACGCCTTCGCCTAGGACAGGTAAGAGAGGTCTTCCTAGGTAGTTACGATTCCTCTCCACCTTTGATTTTGTCTGTGATTTTACATTTGGGGTCTAACTGCTTCTCTTTAGACGCCTACGTAGATTCTGGAGCAGCTGGGAATTTTGTCCAACTCGAGGTTGTTCAAAGACTTGGGATTCCTGTCAGGTCCTTGGAGGTTCCTAGGCAAATAGCTTCTGTTGATGGTCAGCCTTTGCGGGAGTCCGTTTCTTCAGTCACCGAGGAGGTTGAAATTCAAATCGGAGCTCTTCATCATGAAAAATTGGCTTTCTACGTTCTGCCGTCTTTGTCCCATCCGTTTCTTTTTGGTCTACCCTGGTTAAGAAATCATGAACCTATCCTAAACTGGCGAACTGGAGATGTCATAAGCTGGGGACAGTCTTGTGTGAATAGATGCCTACTACCCGTCAAGCCTATTTGTTCCCTTTCATCTGTTCCTGGACTTGAGAATCTACCTTCGGTTTATTCTTCGTTTTCGGACGTCTTCAACAAGAAAGAAGCAGAAGTTTTACCGCCGCATCGTCCTTACGATTGCCCGATTGATCTAGTTCCAGGTTCTTCTCCTCCCAGAGGTCGTATCTATCCCCTGTCTCCCTCCGAGTCTCAAGCCATGTCCGAATATGTCCAGGAGAACTTGGCCAGAGGTTTTATCCGAAAATCTTCTTCTCCTGCAGGGGCTGGGTTTTTCTTTGTTAAGAAGAAAGATGGTTCCCTGCGACCCTGCATTGATTATCGTGGCCTCAATAGTATCACGATTAAGAATAAATATCCTCTGCCTCTTATTCCGGAACTCTTCGACCGTCTACGGGGAGCTCGCATCTTCACTAAACTGGATCTCAGGGGTGCCTACAATTTGATCCGTATTCGCTCAGGTGACGAATGGAAGACTGCATTTAACACCCGCGATGGTCATTATGAGTATTTGGTGATGCCCTTCGGCCTATGTAACGCTCCTGCGGTCTTTCAAGAGTTGGTGAATGATGTGTTTCGAGACCTACTATACACCTGTGTTGTGGTATATTTGGACGATATACTTGTGTTTTCCCCGGATCTACCTTCTCATCGAAGAGATGTCCGTCAAGTCCTTCTTCGCTTGAGAGAGAATCGGCTTTATGCAAAGCTAGAGAAGTGTGCCTTTGAACAGTCGTCATTACCGTTCCTGGGTTTCATCATCTCTGATTCGGGTCTACGTATGGATCCAGGCAAGGTTGCTGCCGTTCTCAATTGGCCTCGTCCTCTTGGTGTAAAGGCAATCCAACGTTTTCTAGGATTCGCAAATTATTACCGGCAATTTATTCCTCACTTCTCTTCCTTGTCGGCCCCCATCTCTTCTTTGACGAAGAAAGGTGCCAATCCTCATCTCTGGCCCGCAGAGGCCGAAGAGGCTTTCCTGTGTCTCAAGGAAGCTTTTGCTTCAGCTCCTGTACTCCATCGCCCTGAAGCAAATAAACCCTTCTTGTTAGAGGTTGATGCCTCCGCAGTCGGAGCTGGAGCAGTGCTATCTCAGAGGTCCATTTCCGGTCGTCTTGTGCCTTGTGGTTTCTTCTCCAAGAGCTTCTCGTCTTCTGAAAAGAATTATTCCATTGGCGATAAAGAACTTTTAGCCATTAAAATGGCACTGGAGGAGTGGAGGTATCTACTGGAAGGAGCGCTCCATCCTTTTGTAATCTATACGGACCATAAGAATCTAGCATACATCCGTTCCGCGCATCGACTAAATCCTCGACAGGCCAGATGGGCCTTATTCTTCGCCCGATTTGACTTCGAACTCCGCTTTCTGCCTGGTGAGAAGAACTTCAAGGCCAATGCTTTATCCAGGTCTTTCTCGCTGATGGACACTGAGGAAGAGACCACACACATCGTTGATCCAACCAAGGTCATCACGGTAGCTCCAATCTCCCTGACCTCTGTACCTCCGGGTAAGACTTTTGTTTCTGAGAAAGACAAGAGACGTGTTTTACTTTGGGGCCATGCCTCCAAACTGGCAGGTCATGTTGGTTTCAAGAAAACCTACAACCTCATATCCCGCTACTATTGGTGGTCAACTCTTTTGAAGGATGTCCGAGCTTTTGTCGAGTCTTGTCCATCTTGTGCCAAGAACAAGGTTCCTAGACAGTTGCCTTCTGGTCTTCTGCATCCTCTTCCTGTGCCTTCTGCTCCATGGCAACATATTGCAGTAGATTTTATTACTGATTTGCCTCGTTCCTCTGGTTGCACCGTCATCCTCGTGGTAGTGGACCGTTTCTCGAAAATGGCTCATTTCATTCCTCTCTCAGGTTTGCCATCAGCTCCTGTGTTGGCGAAGATTTTTGTTCAACATATTTTTCGCCTTCATGGTCTACCTCAGCATATCGTTTCTGACCGTGGTGTCCAATTCACCGCTCGGTTCTGGAGGTCTCTCTGTAAGTCGATGAACATCTCGCTCGACTATTCTTCAGCCTATCATCCTCAGTCCAATGGCCAAGTGGAGCGTACTAACCAAACTTTGGTAACTTATCTCTGGCACTTCACCAATGCTCATCATAGTGATTGGTCCGACTTACTGCCATGGGCAGAGTTTTCTTATAATAATCACACCAGTGAAGCCTCTGCCAAGTCTCCATTTTTTGTCGTTTATGGACTAAACCCTGGACTTCCTCTACCGGTCCCTCCTGTCTCATCTGTGCCAGCAAATATAATAATTCTTGGCACTCAGGAGAAATTTGTAGAATGATTCAAAAAGTAGATTTTTATTCTAGTGCATCCAGCTCAACATATAAACGTTTTCGGTCTCGACAACTGAGACCTTCATCAGATATGGTTGTCAAATGCTGTAATGTATATACAAAAGAGATGAGAGAAATATTTTTTAAAATAAAGAAAATACTGTTTGCACAATTATACAAAAACAAAATGATGAATAATATGATCCATATTATACTAAACAAAATGACGGCCTGCATACAAATATCGATAGTAGCATGCAGCGCAGAAGGCAGAAAAAGGTGGATCCGGCCTGAATCAGCGTGCGTTGTGAGTCCTGTTCAACAGAGTGCTGGAGAGTGTACACATGTTAAGGATATACTAGGTAGGAGAGAAAATAAACATGGGTAACATGGAACAGGTAGCATAAGTAGACATCGGGATGTGATCTGGTGATGGATATGATAAGATATAAAGCACACACTGTCCTAGGTAAAGGATACGGGAAGTGGACCAACCTCCACTAGTAGGTGTAGGGCTACGCACAGTGAGCTATCTGTAAACATGAAAGAAATTATACGCATCAGAGTGTACATGGTAGACAAGACAAGAAGGACAAACCATGAGGATGGCACAGTGACGGAACACGAGATAACCTGTGGAATGCATGCCATAATGACTAACGGGGTGACCACCCTAAAACCAGATTGCTGCTGAGTGATAAACGGGCACCCATGGTCCAGGGAAGTTTACCTGGAGGACACTGGTAGTGTGTATGAGTCACACACTGTGTGTGTAGCCGAGGAGCGGGAGAGCAATGCGTCTGTGAATGCAAAGATATGGGACCGTGTGAGCCTCACACGGTCCCATATCTTTGCATTCACAGACGCATTGCTCTCCCGCTCCTCGGCTACACACACAGTGTGTGACTCATACACACTACCAGTGTCCTCCAGGTAAACTTCCCTGGACCATGGGTGCCCGTTTATCACTCAGCAGCAATCTGGTTTTAGGGTGGTCACCCCGTTAGTCATTATGGCATGCATTCCACAGGTTATCTCGTGTTCCGTCACTGTGCCATCCTCATGGTTTGTCCTTCTTGTCTTGTCTACCATGTACACTCTGATGCGTATAATTTCTTTCATGTTTACAGATAGCTCACTGTGCGTAGCCCTACACCTACTAGTGGAGGTTGGTCCACTTCCCGTATCCTTTACCTAGGACAGTGTGTGCTTTATATCTTATCATATCCATCACCAGATCACATCCCGATGTCTACTTATGCTACCTGTTCCATGTTACCCATGTTTATTTTCTCTCCTACCTAGTATATCCTTAACATGTGTACACTCTCCAGCACTCTGTTGAACAGGACTCACAACGCACGCTGATTCAGGCCGGATCCACCTTTTTCTGCCTTCTGCGCTGCATGCTACTATCGATATTTGTATGCAGGCCGTCATTTTGTTTAGTATAATATGGATCATATTATTCATCATTTTGTTTTTGTATAATTGTGCAAACAGTATTTTCTTTATTTTAAAAAATATTTCTCTCATCTCTTTTGTATATACATTACAGCATTTGACAACCATATCTGATGAAGGTCTCAGTTGTCGAGACCGAAAACGTTTATATGTTGAGCTGGATGCACTAGAATAAAAATCTACTTTTTGAATCATTCTACAAATTTCTCCTGAGTGCCAAGAATTATTATATTTGCTACTACGGGTTGGATCCCCTACTTGAGCACCTCCCAAGAATCCCTGAGTGCCGTGGCCAATACTTTCTATCATCTGTGCCAGCGTCGGAGCTTCTGTCTAGGGAATTCTCCAGGATCTGGCAGGAGACCAAGTCTGCCCTAGAGACAGCTCAACTTAGGATGAAGAGACATGCGGATAAGAGGCGTCTTGACTCCCCTATATTTCATCAGGGGGATAAGGTTTGGCTTTCGTCTAAATTTATTCGCCTTAAAATCCCTTCGCACAAACTTGGTCCTCGCTTTATTGGTCCTTTCGAGGTCTTGGCATGTATTAACAATGTTTCTTACAAGTTGAAGCTTCCGGCCTCTCTTCGCATTCCCAATTCGTTTCATGTTTCTCTTCTTAAACCCGTAATCTTTAATCAGTTTCATGCCTCAACCTTATCTTCTTCTTCCCCTGTTTCTGCGGATAATAACTTTGAGATTAAGGACATTTTAGCCATGAAAAAGCGTAGGGGTAAAACTTTGTTTTTGGTGGACTGGAAGGGTTTTGGGCCTGAGGAGAGATCCCGGGAGCCTTGGAAGAACATTCAGGCTCCTCGTATCTTAGCTAGATTTCTTTCCAGCCTTAGGGGTAAGGGGAGGTGTAAGGACGGGTGTACTGTTACGCCGCTGCCGCCTCTTACTCACCTGTCTTCGGCGTCTCGGCACACCTCCTCTCCTGCGGCGTCCTCTTCGCTGTGCTCCCTCCCTGCTTCTGTTGCTCGTCGGGTGCGCGCGCATGCCAGATTCAGCACTGCGCGCGCACCTCTAACCTTCCTGACGGCACTCCTTCTCTCGTCTCTCTCTTCCTGGAGGACCGTCACCCGGAAGTGCCTCAATGTCTTGGTATGTAAGCAGCTTCCGTCCGCCTCTCTGTGCCTGTAGATCACTTGTGCTATGCTCGTGTTCTTGGCCCCTTCTCAGCGCAGTTCTCCGGCCGTCCTGCCATCTCTGTGTTACCGGCCCTCCTGCCGTCCCTGTGCTGCCGGTCCTCCTGTCGTTCCTGTGTTACCGGTCCTCCTGCCATCCCTGTGTTGCCGGCCCACCTGCCGTCTCTGTGTTACCGGTCCTCCTGCCGTCCCTGTGTTGCCGGTCCTCCTGTCGTTCCTGTGTTACCGGTCCTCCTACCGTCCCTGTGTTGCCAGTCCTCCTGCCGTCCCTGTGTTACCGGTCCTCCTGCCGTCCCTGTGTTACCGGTCCTCCTGCCGTTCCTGTGTTGCCAGTCCTCCTGCCGTCCCAGTGTTGCCAGTCCTCCTGCTCTCCCGGTACCATCAGTCCTGTGTCACCATAGTCTTGTGTTTTACCCTCCCCCGTCGGTCTGGTTCCTCTTCTAACCCTTTGCTGTTCTATAGTGCTTCCCCAGCTTCCGTGGTGGTAGTCCCTCGTGGGCCTGCCCCTAACTCTCCCTGTATAGGGGGCGGTCCACCTGGTCAGCTCGCCCGTGAGGGGATCGTCATCACGGTCCAGTGGGTCCACTTTCCTTCCTTTCCCTAGTAACCTCACAGTCTTGATAGGTGCACAATTTCTATGTAGTACCACTTTGTGTGGGTCGTGGCTGGGTCTTCCAGCAAGATAATGACCCAAAACATACAGCTAAAGGCAAAAAATGAGTGGCTCAAAAAGAAGCACATTAAGGTCATGGAGTGGCCGAGCCAGTCTGCACACTTTAATCCCATAGAAAACTTATGGAGGGAGTTGCCAAGCGACAGCCTCAAAATCTTAATGAGTAAGAGATGATCTGCAAAGAGGAGTGGACCAAAATTCCTCCTGACATGTGTGCAAACCTCATCATCAACTGCAAAAACATCTGACTGCTGTGTTTGCCAGCAAGGGTTTTGCCACCGAGTATTAAGTCTTGTTTGCCAGAGGGATCAAATATTTATTTCTCACTGCAAATTGCAACCTTGCAACAACCTTGAGAAAGAGGGATGGTTCCCTTGAAACACGTCGGGATTGGCCCTTGTACATGTCCGTCTTCCACGGGCAGGTGACGTCACCGCTAACCACGCCCCCCACTCACCATGCTACTACACGGCGGCGCCTTCGGCCAAGGCTGACCGCCGTTTCTTGCAGATGGGGATTCAGGAGCCATTTCTGTGCAAAGGGAGGACGCTCCCCAACTGTGGACTCAGTTCGGCTAACTGCATTGCCAGAGACTTCAGACACAAGCAAGTAAGTGACGCTCTATTAACTTTGGAACGTGTAGTGACTACAGGCACATAGTCACTAAGTTTGTGCATCGGCACACTGGTATTAGTGCGACAGCCCCTTTTACATTATCCTTGAGACATTTTCTTGGGCACATTTGCAGATCCCATCTGCCAGGGTGCCAGCGGCTTATACACTACAGTGGAATAGGACTGCGCCAGTGTGATTTTGTTTTAAATGGATCTCGTAGATAATGAAGGGATGAGACGACCAAAGGCTGTGGAACCTCATTCTGATGCTCCATAAATGTTGCCTACGGCCACTTTTGGTTCTGTTGCGCAGCACGAGACCTGGTGACTGAAGAGCGGTGACATAAGTAACGTCACCGCTCTTCAGATATTCCAGGTCTTGCGCTGAGCTCGGCGACTGTGAAGAGCAGTATTGTTACTACCGTCACCGCTCTTCAGAGTCGCTGGGTCTCGCCAGGTCTGCTGTAGTAGTGGGGGTGTCTGATAGACACCTCTCCATTACTTACACCAAGGATTGATAGCAGCTGACATTATGCAGTTGACATCAACCCTAAAAATCATTACACATACCAGAATTAAATGCTCTGGCGGCTGGGAAAAGCAGCAGAGTTAGCGCTATTCCCAGGCACTGGGTGCTAACTACAACTGTCATCATCCTTGCCTGGTCTCCCTGCGAAGCATTTCTGCTGTATTTACATGCGCTAATCTCAGGCAGCTAAATGAGTGTGATCGACAATAGTGAAGTCGCTCGCTTGTTTCCGGCCTCTTTACACCAACTGAGAAAGAATGATGGGGACAGAACAAACACAATTAAAGCAATCTGTCCTCATACAGTATCATGTTATCAGCAGAACATCTACAGTTTACACCAGTGATGTGCTGCTGAGAACAAGGATTTCTGTTCCCACATAAACAATCCAATTACTCGATAAATAGGCAGCATTTTGCTTGTTTAGTATAATACACCCCATAGTCCTCCATGAATTATAATGTGCACCTCAGTCCTCCATATATGTAGTATAATACACTCCTCAGTCCTCCATATAGTATAATATACTCCTCAGTCCTCCATATAGTATAATACACTCCCCATAGTCCTCCATATGGTATAATACACTCCTCATAGTGCTCCATATAGTATAATGCCCCACCATTGTCATCCATGTAGTACAATTCACTTCCCATAGTATAATGCACCCCATAGTTCTTCATATAGTAGAATGTATTCCCCATAGTCCTCGATACAGTATAATGCAGCCCACATATAGTATAATGATGCCACCCCACAGTATAATGCAGCCACCCCACAGAATATATTTTAGCCCCCTGAGTATAATGTAACCCCCCAGAGAATATAATGCAGCCCCCTCATATAGTACAATGCAGCCCCTGCATATATAATATATGGTAGCCCCCCTCATAGAGCATAATGCAGCCCCCCATAGAATATAATACAGCACCCCATAGAATGTAATACAGCCTCCCCATAGAATATAATACAGCCTGCATAAAATATAATGTAGCCCCATAGAATATAATGCAGCACCCCATAGAATGTAATACAGCCCCCATAGAATGTAATACAGCCCAATTCCCCATAGAATATAATACAGCCCCCATAGAATATAATACAGCCCCCATAGAATATAATGTAGCCCCCATAGAATGTAATACAGCCCCCCCATAGAATGTAATACAGCCCTTCCCCATAGAATGTAATACAGCCCCCCATAGAATGTAATGCAGCCAGCCCTCATAGAATGTAATGCAGCCAGCCCTCATATAATGTAATGCAGCCAGCCCCCATAGAATGTAATGCAGCTAGCGCAGGTGCCGGAAAAGGTCAGAGAGGCCCAGCGCCTGCGCACTGCAGTACTTTGCTCTGCCCTCAACAGGGAGATAAAGTACGCCTGCACCGGAGTCGCGGCAAGAAGACAAGAAGAGGACGTCTTTGTATGAAGATATGATTTTGGCGGTGACAGATGCCCTTTAATAACTTTATTGATAGCAGCCAAGACGTGTAGGTGCAGGTATTTCTGCATGTGGCACTGATACTTGATACTGAATAAATTGAGATGTTTTTACAATTTTTTATCATTTTTCCATCATTTGTATTTTCGTTAACATGTCTATAAATCTTTTAATTTTTGAAATTCCATAACTTTTCCTTCTTATAGTTGGAATTTCAATGTTGAAGAGTAAATAGTAAATATATATCTGATTTGAAAAAAGAAGCATTATATATAAAGCTCTGGCAAAAATTAAGAGGCCCCTGCAAAATGGTCAGTTTGTCTGATTTTTCTCTTTATGGGTATATTTTTGAGTAAAATGTAAATTGTTCTTTTAGTCTATAAACTTCTGACAACATGTCTCCGAATTTCCAAGCAATACATTTTGTATTTTTTTTCTGAAAAGGAGAAATGGTTAAAATGAAAAAACAAACAGTCCTTTCAGACCTCAAATAATGCAAAGAAAACAAGTTCATATTCATTTAGAAACAACAATACTCATGTTTTAACTCAGAAGAGTCCAGAAATCAATATTTTGTGGAATAACCATGATTTTTAATTACTAATTGGCACTTTTCCTTCAAAAGTTTCTATCAAAACGCTTTTAAGGAAAGTCTCAGTAGGTGGACTTCTAGGGCTTCAGAAGGACTGGAACTGGTCTTTATTCTACTATGGCACATCAACTGTATTTTTTCAATCAATATTTTAAAGGGAACCTGTCACCCCCAAAATCGAAGATGAGCTAAGCCCACCAGCATCAGGGGCTTATCTATAGCATTCTGGAATGCTGTAGATAAGCCCCCGATGTATCCTGAAAGATGAGAAAAAGAGGTTAGATTATACTCACCCAGGGGCGTTCCCGCTGCGGTCTGGTCTGATGGGTGTCACAGTCCGGTCCGGGGCCTCCCATCTTCTTACGATGACATCCTCTTCTTGTCTTCACGCTGCGGCTTGGGAAAGGTCAGAGAGGCCCGGCGCCTTGCTTGTGCAAGATGCCTGTATATCTGGTAGGTGGGTGTTGGCCAAAAAAGTGCCCTACATGTTGACAAGCAGTGGACACCACATTGATGTACGAAGGAGCTTTTCACATAATTGCGTCTACTGTGACCACACGTGGGGCACTTTTTTTACTTCTGTAATCCTACATTAAGTTGGGTGTCAAGTGTTATTTCATTACAAATCAGAAATGAACCTGCACGTTCTACAGATGCCAACACTTTTTTTAACAGGAAAAAATGCAAAGTACTACATCTGGGCAATAAAAATGAAAAAAAAAACATTTACAGAATGGGAGGAATAGGGTTAAGCAACAGCACATGTGAAAAAGACTTGGGTATACTAATAGATCACATACTGAACATAAAAGTCATTATTGCCCTCTACTCCTCTTTGGTCAGACCTCATCTGGAATACTGTGTCCAGTTTTGGGCACCACATTTTAAAAAAGACATCAACAAACTGGAGCAAGTTCAGAGAAGAGCGACCAGAATGGTGACCGGGTTGCAAACCATATCCTATGAGGAACGGTTACAGGATCTGGGAATGTTTAGCTTGCAATAAGAAGACTGCGAGGAGACTTAATAGCTGTCTACAAATATCTCAAGGGCTGTCACATTGTAGAAGGATCATCTTTATTCTCATTTGCACAAGGAAAGACTAGAAGCAATGGGATAAAACTGAATGGGAAGAGACACAGATTAGTTATTAGAAAAAACTTTTTGACAGTGAGGGTCATTAATGAGTGGAACAGGCTGCCACAAGAGGTGGTGAGTTCTCCTTCAAGAGAAGTCTTCAAACAGAGGCTGGACAGACATCTGTCTGAGATGGTTTATTGAATCCTGCTTTGAGCAGGGCATTGAACCAGATGATCCAGGAGGTCCTTTCCAACTCTAACATTCTATGATTCTATGACTATAAAAGCTGTTCTGTGTCCATCACAAACCAGAAATTAAGCTGCCAGGATCTGGACACTCTAACACTGTAAACGCTATTCTACCAGTGACTGAAGACCGTTGTATCTTTCAATTGTACAACTTACTAACATAAGTACATTTTGGAACATTATTTCTTGCTTGGAAACTTTAAAAATAATTATGTTTGGAAATTAAATAGTTACATCCACTGTGTATAGTACTAAGGTACATTTGCATATAGCTTCTATTAGATAACAGAGTGCAGGACCTAATAAGTTTCCTTCTCGGAGAAAGTATTTAAAGGTGTATGGTCATGTGTAGCTCTATGGACAACATGGAAACAAATGATATCTGTCTGACATGAGATTCGGTAGAAACTTCTATTTGGTTTAATATCACAATGTGTAGAACATATGAGAAAAATGATTGCAATAATTTATTGTCATGGTAACATTAGCAAGTGTAACACAGAGAATTGTGCCAGGAATTAACACAAAAAGAAAAGGATATTGCCTCTTCGATCTACTTTGCACCTTTGTGTTTGTGGTTCTTTGCAGGACGCTTCTTGATATTCCTCTTGAACATGTTATTTTCACAATTGCCACATTACAATCGGTTTCTTTGTATAACAAAACAGAACCAAGCATTGTACATGTACTGGTGTGCTGTACAGACACTTAACAAGTGAATTTAAAAACATGGCGTACATTTCATTTTTTTTTTTTCTTTTTTTTTTCATTTTTTACCAGCGCAGGAAAGACGCATGAGCTAGGCCCAGAACTACACAGTAGTTTCATTTCTCCATGGCCCCGTTTTTACGTTTCCTGCATTATCGGAACTATAGATCATGGCTTCATGCATGCTACCCTTGAGTAACCCGTTAGGATTTGTTGTGTTAAATGGATATGATTGTCTCCTTGGTTGCATCTCAAAGTGAGTATGGTGCACAGTGTCAGAGTCCGGCATTTTGCCACAACTAAATATTGCAGTACTTGCATCGCTGCTCTCGGGTTGGTTGACGGTAGGGTAAGGGTCGCTTGCGGCACAACAGCCCCGTCTGTGGCCTGTATGGTCCTCATGTGTACTGTGTGGACTGTCTGTGTGCGAGCTATGGATACTTCCATCAATGCTAGAAGGAATGTGATAGGCATACTCTCGCTCGGCGGCAGACCTATGCCGGCTGAAGTAGCGTGGCTTAGTTCTGCTTTTTAGACACCTGTGAACGTGCATGTTTGGTCTAAAGGCGCCTTCGTTGTGCACATGGATATGAGCTTCGTCTTCCATAAGTTGTTCACAGTGAATCTTTGCGCAGCACGGCGTGACGGGCGATAGGCAGGTCACATGGTTCTGCACAGCTTGTAAATTAGTGAGTTTGCAGTGACCCGCAGATGGGTGATTGTACATGGGCGACTTATTCGGACAGGGCGAATCCTGAATGCAGGTGGCGTGACCCTGGGCATCTCCGTTTATGTTCACTTTTTGGCGAGCGCTCGCTGGCACTGCGTAGGCATTCCTTTTCGAAGGACAACAGGACCACCAGCAGTGCCAAACGTCGTCTCGCTTTGCACAGTGATGGATTAACGTGAACAGGCCTAAAGTTACACAAAACGCTCCGTACAGGCAGCTGAAGATCATATCCAAGAAATGCCCTTGAGATACAGCGAGAGCCCCGAAGGTCCAGGTCGCTGTGAAGAGAAAGAGGGTGAAGGCGGCCGCTCGTAGCTGGGCCTTGAAGGAATGCTCATTTTCCAACAGGGAGGATGAAATCATGGAGCAGGTGGCCTGGGCAACCGGCCCAGCTTCAGTGATATGACTGTGACCCATTTCTCCGCCTGCCAACCTCTGCTGCTCCTCCGTCCTTTCCTTTAATTCGTACTTGCGCTCGGGATGACGCTTTAGCTGTACATAGGTGCAGAGAAAGTAAACGCAGGTGACGAGGACAATGAAGGCGACGGGGCCGTAGAATGCACCAAGACTTGGCTCCCAAGCCATCCAGCAGCTGTAAATGGAGAGAAAAATACAGACGTTAGTGCTGCGGAGGAACACACAAAAGCAAAAACACTTGTCAAGTAGGTTGTCATTAAAGAGAATCTGTCACCAGGTTTTTCCTACCTAATCTGAGAGTAGCATAATATAAAGACAGAGACCCAGATTCCAGCGATGTGACATTTATGGGGCTACTTGCTGCAGTTTTGATAAAATTATTGTTTTATCAGTAGACGATTTTCACCAGAGGACTAGTAAACCTGCTGCCATGTAGTCCTCCATATTCATAGGCCCCACCACCGACTGGCAGCTTTCTGCCTATGCACGTTGTACACAGAAAGCTGCCACTCAGTGATGAGGACGGGGTTATACAGAGCTCAGCATTCAGAGAACTGCTAGATCTGCAGCAGAGAAAACAGTGATTTTATCAAAACTGCAGCAAGTCGTTCAATAAGTGACACATCCCAGGAAACATGATCTCTGCCCCCTACATCTGGCTGCGTTCAGGTTGGGTAGCAAAAGCCTGATGACAGAATCCCTTTAAGATAGCTTTAAATTGGTATTCCCTTCTCCAAGATCCTATCCCAATATGAGGTAGGTAAAATAATAATATTAGTAAATACATCCCATTAGAAATGTAGTACAGTTCTTCTGATTTACTACATAGCTTAGGTATCCATGGTTATGAGTATGAATAAATAACTAACTGTCACTGTATGGTTGCAACCACGGTTTTATACCTAAGCTACTGCTTTGTGCTGCACATGGGGTGTGATATAGCTTATCAGAAGAACTATACTACATATCTAATTGGAGGTATTTGATAATAATATTATTATTATTACACCTGCTACATATTTGGATAGGATCTTGGAGATGGGATTACTCCTTTAATTATAGCATGGACAGTGCAGACAGGACTCATATGCCCAAGAAGGTAGGCAGGAAACTATGCAGTGATTGACAGTTTTTGCTAACTCTTCCATCTTAACATTAGTTATTGTTTGAAACTCCTTCATTGTCAACTGTAACGAGGATGACTTTAAATACATTTACAGGTGTAGTTGGTGCTACTGATGGCATTTGTGTCAAAACACCTTTAATCGGCAATTAGGCCCTCAAGATTCCATTGATTCCATTGCATTGATTGTGGTGTGATCCGATTTTCTTGGATAAGGAGAAGATCAAGACAAAAGATGTCTCCATCTTCTCCATCGTGTGGTGCTGCAAAAATCAGACTGCACTCAGATGTCATTCGAGTGCAGTCTAATGTTTCCCACGCACTCATTGATTTGCATGTCTGAGTTTGATCCGAACATTGGATCAAACTGGGACATGCAGTGATCAAAATCGGACATGTGCACGGCCCCATAGAATGACATTTGTCCGAGTGTGACCCGATGTTTTGTTGGGTCGCACACAGACACATAATATGGTCGTCTGCACGAACCCAAAAGCAAGTTATTTTACCTAAAATAAGAAATGACTACAGAAAAGAAAAAAGTGTAAAAAATACTAAAAATAATGTTTTATTGTATACACCTTTATATACTATATATCTGCTTAACATGAATGGTAGAGCGCTAGGCAAGGCAAGTATGTAGTAGCTTCCGAATCTTCTCCATTTGTCACTTTGAATGGTACAGAAATAGTTCCGTGGAGTTTGATAGTTCCTCATCCTAAATCCCGAGGCTCACTAATCATTCCAGAGATTTTTTGCTGGCTAAGATCTAATATTCTGTCTCTCTCCTATGAAACTGAGAAACGTTCTGTATTTTTGCTCTTTGCGAATCGGCCTCCTCTCGTTGGAAAAATCAGTAACCAAAAGCTGAAGAATGCCGTACGTCAGCACCTCACGTTACCTGCTACTGGGTGCAATAACATTAGTCTTAATATATTACTTTAATTTTAGTGCAATTGTTTTCCTTAATGATTGTTATTTTTTTTTTTTTACAAAATATAACTCAATGTGATATAAGCAATACAAGCGTCAAAACCTGATATGCAGCAACCTGTGCTACATAAATCTCTTCACTGCACAGTTCTTATACTTCAGGCTCTGTTTACACCAGAATATTGGCCAAAATAGTGACAACTTGATGGACCCTATTCTAGCCAATGGGGTACGTTGGGTGACGTTGGTGCCTATCCTGTAATAGATTCGGCATTGATGTTAGTTTCCGTTTTTTGTGCTCATAATAATAGAGCAAACAAATCCCGGAATTAAGAAAATAAGAAGTGAAAAGGGCCTAGTGCCAAAGCTGGGAACTGGACTCCTGGATATAAAAGGAGTGGTTTATATAAACCTCACCCAACGTGGGTGTTCTCAGGGGGATCGGGATGTTACTGAGAGGGGTGGTGGCATTCCCAGGAGGGGCAGCGGCATATATAGGGGCAGGATCGGATCGATATTCACAGATGTCTAACTGCACCCTAAGGATGTGTCCCCACGAAGAATTTTTGCAGACGAGGGATAGGGGGAAGGAAAGTCAGTTCGTTAAGTCCAGATGCACCTTGTGTGAGTAGAAATCACCGCACGGAGCCGCCCTGATCTAGGTCGTATCCACAATGCAGAAAATAATAGTTTTCTCCAGCGATGACAAAATTTCAACTTTATTTGTCCATTTTAAAAGCCAACATTGCTAGCAAGCCACAAAGTGTCCTCTGACTAAACCAACGCGTTTCGCTGAAAAGCCTAAAAAGTCATTTTTTATTTAAATGCATGTATTTGGAGCGAAAATCGTTTTTGCAACTGAATTTCATTAGAAATTTGCACCATTTGGCTTTTACAGGGTCTTTGACTAATTGCATATTTATCTTTGATGTGGTCTGCGGTCATAAATTTGCTAAAAGGAGCCCAGAAAAAAGAGAGATAAAACAGTTACGTTCTTGCCAAACAGGTAGAATGAGTTCTTTGACTTAACTCTCAGCTTATTTTGCGGCCAAACAGAAGGCAGAGGCAAAATACAACATTTTTAATGAAACTCAAATGCAAAAATTATTTTTAGCTCAAAATATATACAGCATTTAATAAAAAAAAGGACGGACAACCCCTTTAAATGTACTATACTTATACCTGATCAGAGTTTTTTTTTTATCAACTGAAATCTGGATCAGAAAAAAATCGCAACATGCTGCGAGTGGCCTGCAAGTCTATGGGAAAAAAAAACAGACAGCACACGGACCATCTGTACGCTGTCCGTTTTTTGCATTACCATTCTGTAGCATAGAACACTGTAAATGGTGCTACAAATGATTGTAGTATAATAGTTGCAGAGAAAAAAAACCACACTGATTACATATGTCGCACAGATGCCATGTGAGAAAGATCGGATTGTACTCGCATGACACTCGTCCTAATTTTCTGGATCAACATCAGAGCGATTTATTAATACTGATGATTGTGAGCCCTTACTAGAAGCCCCTTACGACTAATAGATGGGTAAACAAAGATGGCAAAAAAATCCATCTGTATGGACCCTAGTGGACACATGTGATGAAATATATGTTGAAATAAGGTCAACGGTGCTTTGGTAGCTGTGTTAACTTTTATTTATTCATTATTCATTCATCTTTTAATAGCTATTAGTTTTTTTCTAATTTATTTTTGTAAATTGTTGTGTTTATTATTATTATTATTATTATTATTATGTAATAGGTTTTAAAAAAAAAAAAAAAATACTTTGATTGTTTTGACTAGCAGATTGGTGTTAAAAGTAGCGAACAACAATAATCGATCAAACTTGTTGATATTTTGTTTGAAGATTGATTAGAGGAGACCTTATATCAGTGTACAAATGAATAAATGTGCGAATTAACAGTTCACAGATCTTTCTAATCATCTGTTTACACCTAGGCTTGCAATGATGACGAGCGACATCTTCTGAGTCTAAAGCAGGGGTGTCAAACTGCATTCCTCGAGGGCCTCAAACCATGCGTGTTTTCAGGATTTCCTTAGCATTCCACAAGGTGCTGGAATCATTCTGTGCAGGTGATTAAATTATCACCTGTGCAATACAAGGAAATCCTGAAAACATGACCTGTTTGCGGCCCTCGAGGAATGCAGTTTGACACCTCTGGTCTAAAGGAAAGAAGGTTTAATAATCATCGCAGACAGCGATTCTTTACTGTAAGAGCAGTGAGAGTATGAAGAGAATGGAGATCTCTGCAACGGTTGACTCATCTCATTGTGAAGATTGATTCCATCAAGAAGATGAACCTCTTTAAAGGGAACCTGTCAGCAGGATTGTGCACAGTAACCTACAGTACAGGTATAACGGCGCCAGTCTGACACTGTTTGTAGGTTACTCAGCACAATCCTGCTGACAGGTTCCCTTTAAGGCACTTGTGTCTTTATTCACTTCTGTTAACATTACAACTATGTAACTATTAACATATGGAATAATAAGAATTGGTTCTTTGTTAATAATGTTGGATGCCGTCCAATAAATGCTCACATCCCTCCATAGGACTAATGTGCCTATCATTATAATGACTTGGAGGTTGACACTCATTGAGTTAGGGTGTTATTAATTGTGTGTCAACCAGAACTAATTTTACACTGGGGGCCCGATGGCTGCACTGTATTGCATGCATATCGCCAGGTCCCGAACTTCCATCACGCAAACACTGATTTTTTTGATGAATGCTTCTCACATTTGAAACTCAGAAGACAAGGAGCTGATGGAATGTGAAGATCTAAAGAAACAGATGTGTTGACTTTGCTTTTCTGTAGCTTTCGTTTGTTTTTAATAAGTTTTCTGTTTTTTTTTTCATCCACATTAAGATTAACCCCTTCCTGACCTTGGACTTACCTAGTATATCATGGTTGGTAAGTACTTGCCGAGGGAGCTCCCTCTGCCCTCCGATCGGCACCCCCCACGCCTGATCATTACCATGGTGACCTGATGTCGTCATGACGACATCCGAGCCACCGGACTACGGCAAGCCCCTCAGACCGCGCACAGAGCATAATAATAAAAAAGGAAACATACATTGTACACGTAAACTTGTATTTTTATGTTACAAAAAATCGTGCTCATAACATAGTAAGGCCAAAAACAATCACAACAGAGGATATGAATATATAAATATTTATTTATTAAGTGGCGATTAACGAGCCTTAAAAATACAAAATTTTATAAAAACCAAATAATTTAGTATACTGTATATGTGTATTTTGTGCACATATCATATGGCCGGCATCATGTGTATTAAACCTGTAAGGACTCCGTATATATATATATATATATATATATATATATATATATATATATATATATATATATATCTAGAAAGCACCCATTGCTGCTCATCAACAGCTAGTGCTAAGGGCAAGAAAACAAAAACTACTTTAATACAAAAAAGTGCATACTATGTGCATACAGGTAAGTAGAAATTACCCCATATCTAATTGGCGGTCCATATAATCAGTCCCATACGCTAAGAAGTAAGTGACTCTAGATATTTTCCACCTGGAAGCACCTTAAAGTTGCACATTTTTTTTTGCACTTAATGCACTTGCATTTCTTTGCACTATATGCACTTTATTGTTTTTTTTTCTAATTACCTGTATGCACATAGTATGCACTTTTTTGTATTAAAGTAGTTTTTGTTTTGTTTTCTTGCCCTTAGCACTAGCTGTTGATAAGCAACAATGGGTGCTTTCTATATATATATATATATATATATATATATATATATACATATATATATATATATATATATATATATATACGGAGTCCTTACGGGTATAATACACATGATGCCGGCCATATGATATGTGCACAAAATACACATATATACTAAATTATTTGGTTTTTATAAAATTTAGAATTTTTAAGGCTTGTTAATCGCCACTTAATAAATAAATATTTACGTATTCATATCCTCTGTTGTGATTGTTTTTGGCCTTACTATGTTATGAGCACGATTCTTTCAGCTCCTTGCAGTGGTTCACTACAATATTTGCACATTTGGTGATTTCCTGGTGTTTTAAAATCAGCCTGACTATTTGGTGGTTTTCTGGTATTTTAAAATTGTATTAATATTTTATATGACACTTTGGAATCACTAGTGTGTTTTGTTAATGTTACAAAAAAGTACACGTTTAGCATTGACATGAAAGAAATGACCCGACCCATGAAATGTTCATGCTACTTAACCCCAGCAGTGAACACTATAAAAAAAAAGAAGAGCAAAATTAGGTTTTTTCATCATACCACTGAACAAAAAGTGGAATAAAATGCGATCAATAAAACGAATGTAAATAAAAATAGTATAGCTGAATACATTATCTTGTCCCTCAAAAAACAAGCTGCCATACAACTCCATCAGTAGAAAAATAAAAAAGCTGTATGTAGCGCCCCCACTGCCGCAGGGCCGAGGGGTACCCGGTACCGGGCCTCTGAGTCTCTGCTCTGGGGTTGTCACGGTGGCTAGGCCCGGTCCGTGACCCTGCTGAGGGGCGCACAATGAAAGGTGGTGGTATGGGATGATAACGTTATGGTGCTATGTAGTGCCGGTCGCAGTAAATAACGAGGACACCAGGTTGCAGTCTCTTTACCTCTTTACTGAAGGCTTCTGGGTCCTCAGTCCGGAATACGGTTAACAGGGCTGCGCAAGTCCGGCCGGTCCGATGGCACCTCCAGAGTTCCCTTCGCAGGTGGAAATCTGTGCCTACCTGCTAGCGCTTGTGTGTTGTGGTCCTTCCCTGCTGTGCTTACAGGATAGTACCCCACAACTGTTGTGTCTGTTTCTCGTGTTCCCTCACAACTCGATTCTGATGTTCTTCTACGTCCCCCTGATCTTACGGTTAGGACACACCCGTATGACGGGAGGCTCGGAGGTTCTTCCTGGGCTCTATCGTCACCCCTCTCCTGTTGTTACCCCCCTGTGTCTTCCTGGGTCTGGGTGAGACAGCCCGCCTGTGACTGACTGTCCTGCCGTAGGTTTGAAGTTTGGCTTGGAGCTCTATACTTCCTCGGCGTTCCGGCCACCGGTTATGCGCCTCAATAGGATGTTTCCTCGATCTTACAGCACGACTCCTACTGGTATTCTCCTTGTTGCGTTGATCTCGTTTCTCACTCAGCACAATAAATCTCGCTTCTTGTCCTTTCTTGGGTTACCGCCGCTATATCGTGCAGGCGCGGTCCCGTAACGTTCTCTCTGGTTGCTAGGCCTCTGTCAGGATCCCACCCCTGACAGGGACCCCTCCGAATCTTCCCCTACAACACCCTCTGCCACAAGGTGTTGCCTGGTTCCACCCCAGTCAGCTTTCTGTTCTAACTTCCTGCCTGACCCCCAGTTTTACCAGACTGTGAGGAGTGGCCTAATAAATAGTACCCTTAGCTCCCCCTGGAGGCCAGACTGTGAAATGTATTGGTGTCTGTGATACCTGGTCAGATGAACTCCTTCAGTGCCATCAGATGTACCATAGCCCCCCTTAGCGGCGGAGCCACAGTACTGCAACGACCTGGACTCTGGGGCGCTGCATGTAGCTCTCAGAACAAAGAGATAAAAAAATAATTATTTTTTCTATAATAGTTTTTCTTTTGCAAAAGCGCCAAAACAACTAAAAACCAATATAAATGTGGCATCGCTGTAATCGTACTGACCCAAAGAATGAAGCTGCCTTATCAATTTTACCACACAGAATGGCATAAAAAACTCCCCAAAAAAAACAATTCATGAATTGCTGGTTTTTGTTCATTCTGCCTCTCAAAAAATTGGAATAGAAAGCGTTCAAAAATGTCATGTGCCCAAAAATGGTACCAATAAAAATGTCAACCCGTCCCGCAATAAACATGCCCTCACATGACTCTGTGGGGCAAAATATGGAAAAATTATAGCTCTCAAAATATGGCGATGTGCAACAAAAATAATTTTTTAGTGTGTGGCAGCAGCCAAACAGAAAAAAAATACAGGGTAGTCCAAAAGTAGGTGGACAGTATGTGTAATAGGGTTATGAAGGGGGAGATTTATCAAACATGGTGTAAAGTGAAACTGACTCAGTTGCCCTTAGCAACCAATCAGATTCCACCTTTCATTTTCCAAAGAGTCTGTGAAGAATGAAAAGTGGAATCTGATTGGTTGCTAAGGGCAACTGAGTCAGTTTCACTTTACACCATGTTTGATAAATCTCCCCCTTCATAACCCCATTACACATACTGTCCATCTACTTTTGGACCACCCTGTATATAAATCTGGTATCGCTGTAAACACACCGACCCAAAGAATGAAGTCGTCTAATCACTTATAGGAATGGTATATAAAACAAATAAAATCAATTCTTCATCTGCTGTTGATTTCTTAATTCTGCCTCCCAAAGATCGCAGTAAGGCTCTGCTCACATTTATCCTGCACTCTGCACTGAGCACTTACATCAGAGTTTCTGTGTAAATCTCTGAAACATGATTCAGACGGACCTCCCGCAGAAGATTCCTGATAATGAGGCAAATGGAGGCACTGTAGATGCCGTATGGCCTATGATCCGAAGGCGTCTGTCTTTTTAGGCATACATAAAAGCACAGTCAGCCACAGTTTTGAGCACTTCTGAAAAGAATGACATATGCCAAATGGAGTCCAGAGTAACTCTGCTGCCTCATTATAAAGAATGGATCCTTTGGGGGTTTCATCCGAATAGTGTTCCTCAGAGATTTAGATGGAAACCCCAAAGTAAGTGCTTGTGAAGAGCGCCAGATAACTGTGATCCAAAATGTTATGTAAAATGTTCCCAACAAAAGCTTCAAATTAATTCACAAAAAACAAGCAAGTTCCCACCCAGTTCCATTATCTGTTAATGGAAATATAGGGGGCCTCCATGTTATTGGTAGTACAAAGGCTCTAGAAAAGAGAAATGGCTCCTGCCCCCCCCAAAAAAAAAAAAAAAAGAAATTCAGCAAATTCTGCTCTCCCAAATCCATATGACCCACTACCTTCTGAGCACCAGTGTGTCTAAACCACATTTAGTGTCCACATGTTTGGCATTTCTGTAGCGATGAGAGCCTGCTTAATTTATGGGTGCATGTCTCCAGAAGCAAGAGCTGGGCACTACAGCATACTGGGCACTACAACGTACTAGGCACTGTGACGCACTGGGGACTACAACATACTGGAGATTACAATGGTAGTTTGCAATTTTCACTCAGCAAACTGCTGCTTGTTTCTGGAAAATACTCATGGAGTCAAAATCATCATTACACCTGTAATAAGGAAGTTTTGGCCATTTAGTTAGCATTTGAGGAGTGACATCATTTTTATGGAGGGGGCAGTTCACCCGGGCACAGCCATCACTGATCACAAAAACTTGATGGACCTTGAATCTGCTAAACATATTAATCCTAAGCAAGCTAGATGGACTTTATTTTTCACCAGGTTTAATTTTGTGGTTAGTTACAACTCTGGGATTAAGAACATCAATGCTGATGCTTTGTCTCGGAGCTTCCCTTGGGATGGGAGTACCGATAATGTGTCCCTATTTTACAAGAGGGGGTGGTCATCTCCACAGTGTGTTCTGATCTTGAGGTTGATGTATTGAAGGCTCGGGGGGACGCCCTTGCTGGTCTTTCAGGGAAATAATTTGTACCTGTACATCTGCATCTTAAGGTTTTGGAGGCACGTGTGGGAAGGGGTTCAGAATAATTTAAAGCTCATGGGGGACAAATACAAATGTATGGCTGATAAGAAATGATTGTCAAGTCTGAACCTGGGGGTGAATGATTTGGTATGGCTATTCACCAAAAATATTTAACGGAAAGTTCCTTCTTGGAAATTAGGTCTTAGGTTTATTGGTCATTATAAGGTGGTTTCCATAGTCAACCCTGTAGCTTTTTGTCTCATACTTCTTCCAACTCTCAAGATCCATGTTTTTCACAGGTCTTTGCTCAAATAATTTGTTGCGCCTGTGGAACCGTCACCTTTACCACTACCACCGGTTATTATTGATGGCAATTTAGAATTTCAGGTAGTGAAAATCATTGATTCCTGTATGGTTTGCTACTCTGTACAGTACCGGTCTGATGCGGAGGAGAGGTCATGGGTTACGGCATCTGAAGTTAATGCTGGTAGGTTGATATGGTCCTTTCATTTGGCCCATCCAGATAAACCTGGTCCCGAGAGTACTGAGGCCCCTCGTAGAAGGGGGGTACTGTCACAAGCAGGTCAAATCCTCCTGGGAGATTTGGGGTTAGAAAACCACTACGTATTGTGAATTGCAGATCTTCCATTTAGCCGGTGTGTTTGGGTTTCATATGAAATGGATTCCATTTTCGTTGGTGCTGAAGAGGTTAATGACCCTTTCTATGCTGGTTAGAAACTTGCAGCTCCATCTCACAGCTGTTCCTGACCTGGTCATTTCCTCTCCATATAAAATCTGGTCAGACCTTCTCTTCCTAGCCAGTGAAAGCTTTGCTTCTCAGCTCCTTGGAGACGCTAAGCTGAATTGTAGATCATTGTTGCTACTGGAGAGTGGTCCATGCTGTTTTTGGGTGTATGCTTTCCTTATTGCTCTATTCCCATTTGATTGGTACATTCCTATCCTTCCTTATATACCTCTATACCTTTGGTGAGTGTTTGTATGTTTGTTACTTTCTGTTGCAGCGCCCCAGAGTCCTGGTCGTTGCAGTACTGTGGCTCCGTCACTAAGGGGAGCTATGGTACGTCTGATGGCACTGAAGGAGTTCATCTGAGCAGGTATCACAGACACCAATACATTTCACAGCCGGGCCTCCAGGGGGAGCTAAGGGTTCTATTCACTAGGCCACTCCTCACCATAGTGGGTAAACTGGGGGTCAGGCAGGAAGTTAGATCAGAAGCTGACTGGGTTGGAACCAGGAAACACCTTGTGGCAGAGGGTGTTGCAGGGGAAGATACAGTAGGGTCTCTGTCAGGGGTGGGATCCTGACAGAGGCTTGGCAACTTGAACGAACGTAACGGGACCGTGCCTGCTCAGCATAGCGGCGGTGCCCAAGGAGGGACAAGAAGCGAGATAGATTGTGCTGAGTGAGAAACGAGATCATAGCAATAGGAGAATACCAGTAGGAGTCGTGCTGTAAGACCGAGGCAACATCCTACTGAGGCGCATAACCGGTGGCCGGAACGCCGAGGGAGTATTATAATATCCAGCTTCAAGCAATACTCTAAACAGCGGCAGGACACAGTCTAAGGCGGGCTGTCTAACTTAAATCACCTATGCAGTCTTGGGGGGCAACTTGTGGAGAGGGGCGACTCTAGGGTCCCGGAAGAGCTCCGAGCCGACCCGTCAAACGGGTGCCGTCCCAACCAGAACATCAGGGAGGGACGGAGGATTAGCAGAACATCATCTAATCGAGTTGTGAGGGAACTTAAGAAACAGACACAACAGTTGTGGGGACTTTCCGTAAGCACAGCAGGGAAGGACCGCAACACATAGCGCAAGAAGGAAGGCACAGATTTCCACCTGTTAAGAGAACTCTGGAGGTGCCATCGGACCGGCCGGACTTGCGCAGCCTGGTGAACCGTATTCTGGACTGAGGACCCAGAGATCTTCAGTAAAGAGGTAAAGAGACTGCAACCTGGTGTCCTCGTTATTTACTGCACCGCACCACCACCACTATCCATCATATCTACCACTGACTGTGCGCCCCTCGGCAGGGTCACGGATCGGGCCTAGCCACCGTGACAACCCCAGAGCAGAGACTCAGAGGCCCGGTACCGGGTACCCCTTGGCCCTGCGGCAGTGGGGGCGCTTCAATTTGGCGTCACGAACAGGATCTACTTAAGCCTGCAGAATCAGGTCATGTGTGCCTTGGAACTGTGATTTACTGTGCTTGTGGAGCGCCCCCACACCGCCGCAGGGCCGAGGGGTACCCGGAGCCGGGCCTCTGGGATCTCAGTCCTGGGGTTGTCACGGTGGCTAGACCCGGTCCGTGGCCCTGTCTGTCAGTGGGGGACGTCCATTGCAAATAGGTGCTGTTAACGGTGGTATAGCGGTGCAGTTGTGAGGTGCAGGTCGCGGTAAATAACGAGGACACCAGGTTGCAGTCTCTTTACCTCTTTACTGGAGATCTCTCAGTCCTCAGTCCAGAATCCGGTCCACCAGGCTGCGCAAGTCCGGCCGGTCCAATGGCACTTCCAGAGTTCTCCTCACAGGTGGAAATCAGTGCCTTCCTTCTTAGCGCTTTGTGTTGTAGTCCTTCCCTGCTGTGCTTACGGAAAGTACCCCACAACTGTTGTGTCTGTTTCTTAAGTTCCCTCACAACTCGATTAACTGATCTTCTGCTAATCTTCCGTCCCTTCCTGATGTTACAGTAAGAACGGCACCCGTTTGTCAGGTAGGCCTGGAGTTCTTCCGGGACCCTAGAGACGCCCCTCTCCCGCAATTGCCCCCCAAGACTTCATAGGTGATATGTGGTAGACAGCCCGCCTGAGACTGACTGTCCTGCCGCTGTTTGGAGTATGGCTTAAAGCTGTAAATTATTCCACTCCCTCGGCGTTCCGGCCACCGGTAATGCGCCTCAGCAAGGTGCTGCCTCTTTCAACAAAACCCCTGCTGGTATTCTCCTTCTGCTTGATTTCGTTTCTCACTCAGCACAATCTATCTCGCTTCTAATCCTTTCTTAGGGCACCGCCGCTATTCTGAGCAGGCACGGTCCCGTTACGTTCTTTCAATGCCAAGCCTCTGCCAGGATCCCACCCCTGGCAGAGACCCTACTGTCTCTTCCTCCACAACCCCCTCTCTCACTAGGTGTTGCTTCGTTCGATCCAGTCAGCTTTCTCTCCTAACTTCCTGCCTGACCCCCAGTTTACCCACTATGGTGGGGAGTGGCCTAATGAATAGCACCCTTAGCTCCCCCCGGAGGCCCAGCTGTGAAACATATTGGTGTCTGTGATACCTGATTGGAGGAACTCCTTCAGTGCCATCGAACGTACCATGGCTCCCCTTAGTGGCGGAGCCACAGTACTGCAACGACCAGGACTCTGGGGCGCTGCACTCCCCCCTGGTTAAACACAGTACTCCGGGACTGGGAAGAAAACAACAATACAGGTTAGCAAAAAGACATACAAATTTGTTGAGTGCAAAACAATAAGCATACTTGAACAGGCTTCCCTTTATGGGAGGTGAGGACACTTTAACGTTACAAATAGTGTTGAGCATTCCGATACTGCAAGTATCGGGTATCGGCCGATACTTGCTGTATCGGAATTTCCGATACCGAGATCCGATACTTTTGTGGTATCGGGTATCGGGTATCGCAACAACATTAATGTAATAATGTGTAAAAAAGAGAATTAAAATAAAAAATATCGCTATACTCACCTGTCCGACGCAGCCGGGACCTCAGCGAGGGAACCGGCAGCGTTGTTTGTTTAAATTTCGCGCTTTTACTTGGTTACGTGAAGTCCCGGCTTGTGATTGGTCAGGGCGGCCATGTTGCCGGGACGCGGACCAATCACAGCAAGCCGTGACGAAATTACGTCACGGCTTGCTGTGATTGGTCCGCGTCCCGGCAACATGGCCGCCATTAACCAATCACAAGCCGTGACGTCACGGGAGGCTGGACATGCGCGTATTTTGAAAAGCGCGCGTGTCCAGCCTCCAGTGACGTCCCGGCAACATGGCTGCCATTAACCAATCACAAGCCGTGACGTCACGGGAGGCTGGACATGCGCGTATTTTGAAAAGCGCGCGTGTCCAGCCTCCAGTGACGTCCCGGCAACATGGCCGCCATTAACCAATCACAAGCCGTGACGTCACGGGAGGCTGGACATGCGCGTATTTTGAAAAGCGCGCGTGTCCAGCCTCCAGTGACGTCCCGGCAACATGGCCGCCATTAACCAATCACAAGCCGTGACGTCACGGGAGGCTGGACATGCGCGTATTTTGAAAAGCGCGCGTGTCCAGCCTCCAGTGACGTCCCGGCAACATGGCCGCCATTAACCAATCACAAGCCGTGACGTCACGGGAGGCTGGACATGCGCGTATTTTGAAAAGCGCGCGTGTCCAGCCTCCCGTGACGTCACGGCTTGTGATTGGTTAATGGCGGCCATGTTGCCGGGACGCGGACCAATCACAGCAAGCCGTGACGTAATTTCGTCACGGCTTGCTGTGATTGGTCCGCGTCCCGGCAACATGGCGCCGTGACCAATCATAAGCCGGGACGTCACTGGAGGCTGGACACGCGCGCTTTTCAAAATACGCGCATGTCCAGCCTCCCGTGACGTCACGGCTTGTGATTGGTTAATGGCGGCCATGTTGCCGGGATGCGGACCAATCACAGCAAGCCGTGACGTAATTTCGTCACGGCTTGCTGTGATTGGTCCGCGTCCCGGCAACATGGCCGCCCTGACCAATCACAAGCCGGGACCTCACGTAACCAAGTAAAAGCGCGAATTTTAAACAAACAACGCTGCCGGTTCCCTCGCTGAGGTCCCGGCTGCGTCGGACAGGTGAGTATAGCGATATTTTTTATTTTAATTCTTTCTTTTACACATTAATATGGTTCCCAGGGCCTGAAGGAGAGTTTCCTCTCCTTCAGACCCTGGGAACCATCAGGAATACCGTCCGATACCTGAGTCCCATTGACTTGTATTGGTATCGGGTATCGGTATCGGATTGGATCCGATACTTTGCCGGTATCGGCCGATACTTTCCGATACCGATACTTTCAAGTATCGGACGGTATCGCTCAACACTAGTTACAAAACATAATCAAATATCATAGCAACAGGCTACAATTAACTCTCATTACCCAACCGGGTATTCTACTAAGTGCAAATGCTGGAACAATAAATTAACATTGCCTTTAGGAAACATACACTCTTAGTTTACCAAAGGCCTTCCTATAATCACATTACAGGGCAAGGTAACTTCACATTCTCCTACTTTGAACCTGCAGGACCGCCTGTCCCTATGGCACCAGACCTACTGCCTCTCCTTTCTTTTACAGGACCGCCCCGTTCAGCCAGGGCCTACTGCCTTTCTCTACTATACATAGTATAGACATAACATTCCTTTCCATTTGAGAGCATGGAGCCCACTCTACTTGGCTCCTATAAGGACTCACTCACTAACCCCTACGGGTCTACTTTCTGTCCTTAGTAACGAACTAACTTTCTATGGGGACGCAGGGTTTACCTTCTATCCTCACCTTCGTTATTACTTCTTTACTTTCAGTTAAACGGAACTCTACATCTACCCCTACGGGCTTTCTGCATCTTTCTCTTCAAAGAACATTATCTAGGTTTCACATTTTAAACAAATTAAACACACATAACTTTTCCATGAAAAACAGTTACATTTCCTTCAAAGCATTATCTTGACATTACTGTTCTAAAACAGTATCACTTTCAAGTTCAATTCTAACCTCCCCTTTAAGAGGAGATCAAGTCTTTCTGAGGTAGCTCTTCTTCTCAGCCTACCAGTCCATGCAAAGGCTCCGGAATGGTATCTTCGCAAAATGTCTTTAAACAAAACCAGTAGGAAGCACCTTTAAGAAGGTGCAAACTATTTACAAGAAAGTTCAAATCATGCACAGTCCATGATTTCAGCAGTTTTTATAACATTGTGGAACAAAAAGCAAAAATGAAAGTGAAAGCAAAAATAAAAAGCAATAGGGATCCCGGGTAAACAAAGGGATCCCTTTAAGAGTTAACCCAGGACGGGTTTTAGCAGCAAAATAGCAAGGAAATAAACAGTTAACTATTTACAGTTTCAGGTTTCCGAGGCTTAGTTGAACGGCTTCCAGTGCTGCACCTGGCACTTAACCCCTCTTGGCCTGGGCAAAGTGAGGTCCAGGGTTACACCCAGTGCTGGACAAACGCCGTTAATCCGTCTCTCATGTACGGTTAGGTCATGCACAGCGATGGAGGTCTGCGCAGCTTGAGTATGGGCATTTGCTGCAGCAGAGGTAGCGGCTGCTGCAAGATCAGTCACTGGAACGGAGTCAGCAGCTGTGGCACTAGCAGTCACTGGAGTGGTGTCGGTTGTCAGGGCAGGGTCGTCCTTCATACCTGCTTCAGATGCGGTTCCTCCAGTGTCGGTCTGCTCTGCCTCCGCTGGGGTCTGGAACGCTGGCTGCGGGGCCTTGTGCTGCGACGCTGTCATCTCTGCTTGCAGCACCTCGCTTTCCGGCAGGGCCTTGCTTTCCAGCTTCGGAGCGCTGGGACTTCTTCCCTGCTCCGGACCAGATGAGGCTGCCGACAGATGTCCGGTGAGGCTCCTGATGATGGCCTTCTTCCACCCGGCCTCGGTGCTCAGCTGCGTCCGCCGGGGTCAGTCGCTGAGCTCGTCCACTCCGACCTGCAGGAATTCAGCATCAGCGGTGGAGGCCTGGTTGCGGTGCCCCTCCGGGTGGCTGGGGGAGTCCTCTGCTCCGACCCCACGCTCCGGCTCCAGGCGGCTCGCCATGGCGTCCTCCATGTCGCTGACTTCTTCTTCCTGGTCCTTTTCCCGCTCTCTTCTTCGTGGGCGGTTTCGTTTTCTCTGTCTCTGCCCACCATTAAGGATCAGGAGGCGGATCTCAGCTGCTGACGGACACGTCCTCAAGGGGCCGAGATATTTAGACTGGGCGGCCATTGTCTTTTGCGCTCTTCAGCTTGTTCACGCCCACTTCCACGCCCTTCTTCTTCTCCTGCGCTCTCCTTAGCGCTGTAATGGCGGCGGTTTTGGCGGGAACTTCTGGCGGCAAGTGGCAGCACACAGTCCTTGTAATAAAGCACAGTCCAAGCACGATAAATCACAGTTCCAAGGCACACATGACCTGATTCTTCAGGCTTAAGTAGATCCTGTTCGTGACGCCAAGAATTGGAGCGCCCCCACACCGCCGCAGGGCCGAGGGGTACCCGGAGCCGGGCCTCTGGGATCTCAGTCCTGGGGTTGTCACGGTGGCTAGACCCGGTCCGTGGCCCTGTCTGTCAGTGGGGGACGTCCATTGCAAATAGGTGCTGTTAACGGTGGTATAGCGGTGCAGTTGTGGGGTGCAGGTCGCGGTAAATAACGAGGACACCAGGTTGCAGTCTCTTTACCTCTTTACTGGAGATCTCTCGGTCCTCAGTCCAGAATCCGGTCCACCAGGCTGCGCAAGTCCGGCCGGTCCAATGGCACTTCCAGAGTTCTCCTCACAGGTGGAAATCAGTGCCTTCCTTCTTAGCGCTTTGTGTTGTAGTCCTTCCCTGCTGTGCTTACGGAAAGTACCCCACAACTGTTGTGTCTGTTTCTTAAGTTCCCTCACAACTCGATTAACTGATCTTCTGCTAATCTTCCGTCCCTTCCTGATGTTACAGTAAGAACGGCACCCGTTTGTCAGGTAGGCCTGGAGTTCTTCCGGGACCCTAGAGACGCCCCTCTCCCGCAATTGCCCCCCAAGACTTCATAGGTGATATGTGGTAGACAGCCCGCCTGAGACTGACTGTCCTGCCGCTGTTTGGAGTATGGCTTAAAGCTGTATATTATTCCACTCCCTCGGCGTTCCGGCCACCGGTAATGCGCCTCAGCAAGGTGCTGCCTCTTTCAACAAAACCCCTGCTGGTATTCTCCTTCTGCTTGATTTCGTTTCTCACTCAGCACAATCTATCTCGCTTCTAATCCTTTCTTAGGGCACCGCCGCTATTCTGAGCAGGCACGGTCCCGTTACGTTCTTTCAATGCCAAGCCTCTGCCAGGATCCCACCCCTGGCAGAGACCCTACTGTCTCTTCCTCCACAACCCCCTCTCTCACTAGGTGTTGCTTCGTTCGATCCAGTCAGCTTTCTCTCCTAACTTCCTGCCTGACCCCCAGTTTACCCACTATGGTGGGGAGTGGCCTAATGAATAGCACCCTTAGCTCCCCCCGGAGGCCCAGCTGTGAAACATATTGGTGTCTGTGATACCTGATTGGAGGAACTCCTTCAGTGCCATCGAACGCACCATGGCTCCCCTTAGTGGCGGAGCCACAGTACTGCAACGACCAGGACTCTGGGGCGCTGCACTTGGACTGTACTTTATTGCAAAGACTGTGGATTGTCACTTGCCGCCAAAAGTTCGCGCCAAAACCGCCGCCATTACAGTGCTAAGGAGAGCGCAGGAGAAGAAGAAGGGCGTGGAAGTGGGCATGAACAAGCTGAAGAGCGCGAAAGACAATGGCCGCCCAGTCTAAATATCTCGGCCCCTTGAGGACGTGTCCGTCAGCAGCCGAGATCCGCCTCCTGATCCTCAATGGTGGGCAGAGACAGAGAAAGCGAAACCGCCCACGGAGGAGAGAGCGGGAAAAGGACCAGGAAGAAGAAGCGAGCAACATGGAGGACGCCATGGCCAGCCGCCCGGAGCCGGAGCGTGGGGTCGGAGCCGAGGACTCCCCCAGCTACCCGGAGAGGCACCGCAGCCAGACCTCCACAGTTGACGCTGACCTCCTGCAGACCGGAGCGGACGAGCTGATCCACCAACCCCGGCGGATGCAGCTGAGCACTGAGGCCGGGTGGAAGAGGACCATCATCGGGAGCCTCACCAGACGCCTGTCGGCAGCCTCGTCTGGTCCGGAGCAAGAAAGAAGTTCCAGCGCTCCGAAGCCAGAAAGCAAGGCCCTGCCGGAAAGTGAGGTGCTGCAAGCAGAGATGACAACGTCGCAGCACAAGGCCCTGCAACCAGCGTTCCAGACCCCAGCGCAGACGGAGCAGACCGGCACCGGAGGGACCGCATCTGAAGCAGGTATGAAGGACGACCCTGCCCTGATGACTGACACCACTCCCGTGACTGCTGGTGCCACAGCTGCTGACTCCGTTCCAGTGACTGATCTTGCAGCATCCGCTACCTCTGCTGCCGCAAATGCCCCTACTCAAGCTGCGCAGACCTCTATCGCTGTGCATGACCTAACTGTACATGAGAGACGGATTAACGGCGTTTGTCCAGCACTGGGTGCAACCCTGGACTTCACCCTTCCTGGGCCAAAAGGGGTTAAGTGCCAGGTGCAGCCCTGGAAGCCGTTCAACTAAGCCTCGGAAACCTGAAACTGTAAATAGTTAACTGTTTATTTCCTTGCTGTTTTGCTGCTAAAACGCGTCCTGGGTTAACTCTTAAAGGGATCCCTTTGTTTACCCGGGATCCCTATTGCTTTTTATTTTTGCTTTCACTTTCATTTTTGCTTTTTTGTTCCACAATGTTATAAAAACTGCTGAATCATGAACAATGCATGATACAAACTTCTTGTAAATAGTTTGCAACTTCTTAAAGGTGCTATCTACTGGTTCTATATGAAGAAAGGACACTTTGCGAAGATCTTGTTTTTTTTTTTTAAAACATCACTGGAGTCCTTATTGCAAACAGACTTGCAGCTTGAGGAGTTGCACTACCTCATAGAGACTTGGTCCCCTCTTAAAGGGGATGTTCACTGATGGTACTTAGAGAATGATGTTGCTCTAAAAAGAAAGTTAATGATGCTGCTGATATGTACAAGTTGTATGTAACTAAATTGTTGAAAGAAAGAAGTGTTTAATAATGTGTTCTGAGATAAAGTGATTATTGGAAAGATGCAGTAGACCCGTAGGGGTTAGGTAGTGAGTCCTCCTAGGAGCCATATGAAGATGGCTTAGTGTTCCTAAACTGAAAGCATGTTATGTTCTATACTGTGTATAGTAGAGGAAAGGACAGAAGGCTCGGGCTGAAAGGAGCGGTCCTGTAAGAAAGGAGAGGCAGTAGGTCTGGCGCCGTTAGGACAGGCGGTCCTGTAGATTTAAAGAAGGAGAATGTAGCACAGTTGCTTAAGCCTTATAATGTGTATAAGAAGGTCTTTTAGGGATTTAGAGTGTGCATCCTTAAAGGCAATGTTAACTTATTGTTCCAGAATTTGTGCCAAGTAGAATACCCGGTTGGGTAAGAAAAGTTATTTATAGCATGTTGCTATGTTATTTAACCATGTTTGTAATGTTCAAGTGTCCTCACCTCCCATAAAGGGAAGCTCTGTTCAAGTATACCTATTGTTATTTGCACTCAACAAAAATTGTATGTCTTTTTGCTAACCTGTATTGTTGTTTCTTCCCAGTCCCGGAGTACTGGATTTAACCGGGGGGGAGTGCAGCGCCCCAGAGTCCTGGTCGTTGCAGTACTGTGGCTCCGCCACTAAGGGGAGCTATGGTACGTCTGATGGCACTGAAGGAGTTCATCTGAGCAGGTATCACAGACACCAATACATTTCACAGCCGGGCCTCCAGGGGGAGCTAAGGGTTCTATTCACTAGGCCACTCCCCACCATAGTGGGTAAACTGGGGGTCAGGCAGGAAGTTAGATCAGAAGCTGACTGGGTTGGAACCAGGCAACACCTTGTGGCAGAGGGTGTTGCAGGGGAAGATACAGTAGGGTCTCTGTCAGGGTGGGATCCTGACAGAGGCTTGGCAACTTGAACGAACGTAACGGGACCGTGCCTGCTCAGCATAGCGGCGGTGCCCAAGGAGGGACCAGAAGCGAGATAGATTGTGCTGAGTGAGAAACGAGATCATAGCAATAGGAGAATACCAGTAGGAGTCGTGCTGTAAGACCGAGGCAACATCCTACTGAGGCGCATAACCGGTGGCCGGAACGCCGAGGGAGTATTATAATATCCAGCTTCAAGCAATACTCTAAACAGCGGCAGGACACAGTCTAAGGCGGGCTGTCTAACTTAAATCACCTATGCAGTCTTGGGGGGCAACTTGTGGAGAGGGGCGACTCTAGGGTCCCGGAAGAGCTCCGAGCCGACCCGTCAAACGGGTGCCGTCCCAACCAGAACATCAGGGAGGGACGGAGGATTAGCAGAACATCATCTAATCGAGTTGTGAGGGAACTTAAGAAACAGACACAACAGTTGTGGGGACTTTCCGTAAGCACAGCAGGGAAGGACCGCAACACATAGCGCAAGAAGGAAGGCACAGATTTCCACCTGTTAAGAGAACTCTGGAGGTGCCATCGGACCGGCCGGACTTGCGCAGCCTGGTGAACCGTATTCTGGACTGAGGACCCAGAGATCTTCAGTAAAGAGGTAAAGAGACTGCAACCTGGTGTCCTCGTTATTTACTGCACCGCACCACCACCACTATCCATCATATCTACCACTGACTGTGCGCCCCTCGGCAGGGTCACGGATCGGGCCTAGCCACCGTGACAACCCCAGAGCAGAGACTCAGAGGCCCGGTACCGGGTACCCCTTAGCCCTGCGGCAGTGGGGGTGCTTCACTGTTATCGCTGTCTGTCTTACGTGTTGATACACTAGCATTTCTGTCCCAGGCCTCTTGAGAGGGGAGGGGGCAGCTTAAGGAATAACAGGAGAACAGTAAGGCTGAGTTCACACGTAGCAGAATTGCCGCGGAAATTTCAGCGGCAATTCTGCGCCTCCTGCCGCGGGTATATCGCATGCAGAATTAGCATGCATATACCCGCAGAAAACTAGCGTTTTGCAAGCATAATTAGCTTGCAGAATGCTAGCGTTTCCCAAGCGATCTGTAGCATCGCTTGGAAAACTGTTTGACAGGTTGGTCACACTTGTCAAACATAGTGTTTGACAAGTGTGACCAACTTTTTACTATAGATGCAGCCTATGCAGCATCTATAGTAAAAGATAGAATGTTAAAAATAATAAAAAAATTAAAAAAAAAGGTTATACTCACCTGCAGACCTCAGCGGCGTCCGTTCCTAATGCTGTGTGTTCAGGACCTTCCATTGACGTAGCGGTCACGTGACCGCGGGTCATGTGACCGCGACGTCATCGCAGGTTCTTCACACACACCTCGGAAGCCGCTGAAGAAGGTCGGGCCGCCAGAGGGTGAGTATATCGCTATTTTTTATTTTAATTCTTTTTTTTTTACCACTTATATGGTGCCCAGTCCGTGGAGGAGAGTCTCCTCTCCTCCACCCTGGGTACCAACCACACTTGATCTGCTTACTTCCCGCATGGTGTGCACAGCCCCGTGCGGGAAGTAAGCAGATCAATGCACTCCTATGTGTGCAGAATCGCCGCGATTCCGCAATTTTAATGAACATGCTGCGTATTTTTCTGGATTGCGATTCCGCTCAGGAAAAAAATGCAGCATGTGCACAAAAAATGCGGATTGCATTCTGTTACATAGGATGCTTAATGTTAGTGTTTTTTTCGCGGTTTTATAGCATTTTTATAGCGAAAAACCGCGAACAAAACGCCAAAAATCTGCTACGTGTGCACACAGCCTAAGACTGGTGGCCCAAAAGGCCTCGCTTTTAGAGGTACCTTTGGGAGCAGTGATTGTTAGGGCCCCAGTCCTATGAACTCGAGCGTGGGAACTTTTACCAGGCTCCAGTTCATGAGGACATCCAGCAGAGGGCGCCTCACCGCAACTCAAGGTAACTACAGGTCATTTCCCTGCAATCCATTCATTCCTGGGGGTTTTACAGCCACGAGCACTGCTTTAGCACAGCTCCTGGCTGTAAAATGATTTAACCCCTTCAGATGGATTTACTTCGTGGGACTTGACCTGAGCGACGGAAGGTATGAGATATTGTTGAGTTTTTATTTTTCCTTTGTTACAGGATGAGGGTCTTCAGGTGGATTACCAGTATAATAAAATATTACAACAACCTGTGTCTTTATTTCATTAAAATATTTTAAAAAATGTGTGTGTGTTTTATTAACCATTTACTACTATTGGATTAATAATGGATAGGTGTCATAATTGACGCCTCTCCATTATTAATCTGGCTTAATGTCACCTTACAATAGCAAGGTGACATTAACCCTTCATTACCCCATATCCCACCGCTACACAGGAGTGGGAAGAGAGTGGCCAAGTGCCAGAATAGGCGCATCTTCCAGATGTGCCTTTTCTGGGGTGGCTGGGGGCAGATGTTTGTAGCCAGGGGGGGCCAATAACCATGGACCCTCTCTAGGCTATTAATATCTGCCCTCAGTCACTGGCTTTACCGCTCTGGCGGAGAAAATTGTGCGGGAGCCCACACCAATTTTTTCTGCCATTCAACCCTTTATTTTATAAGCTACAGCGCCCACATTTTGCACATACACACCGGCAATTGAATTACCAGCTTTTCACATATCTCGCGCTGAATTAAATATAAATACAGAATATATATATATATATATATGTGTCTCAATGACATATATATATATATATATATATATATATATATACTGTATATATGTTTTAACGAACATTTGAGCACATAAATCCATTAGATGTCGGTTTTGCAAGCCTGTGAGAAATAATATCGCAGTATGGATGCCATACGAATTACATACGGAGGAGGCCATGAGCAAAATACGCTGACACTCCCTGCCTACAGATGACATACGGATCACTATTTTGGGAACATTTCTGCATATTACGGCCGTAAAAAACGGACCGTATTTACATACGCTGAGTGTGACGCCGGCCTTACAAATTTCTGATGTAAACTACTGACCAAATACTGAACGTGTGAACGTGGCTTTCAAGATAGCAGCAGAGTGGGACCGGGGATGTATATAGATTTCCACAATGTGGATGGGGTAGAAAGTCTGTACAGGCTGAGATTCCAGGTCATAGATAAGAAGAAAAGAAGATGAAGAATAAACTGCAGGATAGAAGCTATACTGATATATGAGCTAATAAAGACAGCAGCACACTGAATGCACATAGCCCTCACATCCAGCCTCTATTACTGGGAGAGGCATTGCCATAAGAGAAAAATCTGAAAGTTAGATCAGGCTGCATATTAGTAGTGTCTGAAAATAAACGCAGGAAAGAAGATTGCAGACTGAGACATAGTGCGACTGTATTAACTGAGGTTAACAAATAACATGTACAAATATTTTTTTTTATGTCAAAGTTGTCCATGAACATAGAACAGAGCACAGAACAGTTGGTTTCAAGAAACCACATTGTCTGATTACTTACTATGGTGCGTTGTCTTCATTTCCATAATTTTTCATGTTGGTTGCAGCAGTTATTCCACAAATGATAAAGGGGACACCGCCACTTATAAGATAAAACCTGTTGGAAGAGAACACAATTATATGCCATGAGTCCTGGTGTCCATAATAAAGTCGCGTAGACTGTATATTAATCTTATAGATTAAAGAGAATCTGTCAGTAGGATGAACCATCTTAACTTGTGTTCATGGTCCTGTAGGTCCTAGAAAGTTGAATGAAATGATACCTTGATATCTGCGATCCGATATCTTATTATAGAGAAATCCACATTTTTCTTAATATGTAAATGAGCTGTTAAGATCTATGGGCCGGACATAGATCTCCCGGAGAATCTGCCTCCAGGGCTTATTTTAAAATAAAGGGAGCAATACCAGTGTGAGACATGTAGATCAGGAGAGCAGGCTGCCAGTCATTACATGTCTCACACTGGTATTGCCCCCATTTATTTTAAATGCTTGGTCTGAAGCTTGCCAGATTGCTGGATTTGACTAGCCTCAGTCCCCCTACGCTTCTTGAATACAACAGAGTCAAAGCCGTTTCTGCTAGAAGCATGAGGAGCGCTCATTTCCGACCAGCAGCATGTTTACATCACTGACCCAAATTGAGCGATCTTCCATGTTGTCAAACAAACTAGAGACCATCGGCAAAGCAGGAAGATGGGAGGCTGAGGAGCGGTGTGCTCCTGTCGAAAGAAGATAAGACGTTTCTCTTTAGCCTGCTGTTGCTAGTACTGCCTGTTATATCTATAATCACCTACGAATGAACCCGTTTACCTCTCTTCTCATTATTACTGTAACTTTCATGCAGCTAATTAAACGCTGCTGCCTGCAGCATGAAAAAAAGGTGAAGTAACAAACAGCTCGGAAATCAGGGATGAAACACCTTTGAAAGAGATTCTTTGTAGTTCTCCAGCAATGTGCTGCTAATTCAGTTCTCTAGCCCACATATATACATAGTGGTAAAGCAGGTCTGTAAACGAGGCAGAAAACTAACGGAAAATAAGAAGTATCCACAAACCAAAGTGACTATATACACTGCTCAAAAAAATAAAGAGAACACTTAAACAACAGAATATAACTCCAAGTGAATCAAACTTCTGTGAAATCAAACTGTCCACTTAGGAAGCAACACTGATTGACAATCAATTTCACATGCTGCTGTGCAAATGGAATAGACAACAGATGGAAATTATTGGCAATTATCAAGACACCCTCAATAAAGGAGTGGTTCTGCAGGTGGGGACCACAGACCACATCTCAGTACCAATGCTTTCTGGCTGATGTTTTGGTCACTTTTGAATGTTGGTTGTGCTTTCACACTCGTGGTAGCATGAGACGGACTCTACAACCCACACAAGTGGCTCAGGCAGTGCAGCTCATCCTGTATGGTACATCAATGCGAGCTGTGGCAAGAAGGTTTGCTGTGTCTGTCAGCGTGATGTCCAGAGGCTGGAGGCGCTACCAGGAGACAGGCCAGTACACCAGGAGATGTGGAGGGGGCCGTAGGAGGGCAACAACCCAGCAGCAGGACCGCTACCTCCACCTTTGTGCAAGGAGGAACAGGAGGAGCACTGCCAGAGCCCTGCAAAATGACCTCCAGCAGGCCGAAAATGTGCATGTATCTGCACAAATGGTTAGAAACCGACTCCATGAGGATGGTCTGAGTGCCCGATGTCCACAGATGGGGGTTGTACTCACAGCCCAACACAGTGCAGGACGCTTGGCATTTGCCACAGAACACCAGGATTGGCAAATTCGCCACTGGTGCCCTGTGCTCTCCACAGATGTTCTTTAAATTTGTAATTGAGGATAATGTCACATTTACATGTAGTTGAAAATGGGACGCTGGAGTTGGTTACTGGTGGGCTCTTGGCACCCCAGTCCGACACTAAACACAATCCCCTCAAACTTTAAAGTTCCAAGTACAGATACATACACAAGCGCAATTTCTACATTAAACCAAAACATGCCAACGTATGAATATACTTTATTAGACTTTTTTTCTGATCAAATAATATCCATAAGGGCAATTACAGTACAGGGGGAATGCAGGTCTGCCAGTGTAACCATGACAACCAGAACAGAAACTTCTCTTGTTTATATCACTGGCGTCACTCTGAGATCTAGAACACAAAGCACAATAGAGAAAAGGTTTATATTACACAGTGATTTCTCCAATTCATCACTTGAAAGTATTTACACTTTTACAGCAGTTCTATATTTTCTGGTAAAAAAAAAAATCTAAATTTATCTATGCAAAATATATCTGAATCTATTTTTCAAAACCTATCTATCTACGATGTATGGTCAACGAGTATTAGGACACACGTCTTAATCATTGAATTCAGGTTTTTCATTCGGGCCCAATGTCCCATGGTTTACACAGAATCCGGTTTCTCGCCATGCCGTCTGCCCGCACTAATATGTGACAAAATGGCTGATGGTGCACAGCTCCCTGATACCAGCTCGTTTTTTTAATAGGAGCCACTGCTGTAACAAGCCCAGTCATGACATTTCTCCCCTCCTAAATATTCCTCCATCACTTGGGGGTGATAATATTGAGAAGTGGAAGGAACCACAGCAACTCAGGCATGAAGTGGAGACCACGTAAAGTTACAGAGCGAGATCACCGAGTGCTGAGGAGCAGAGGGCAGAAGAGTCACCAACGCTTTGTTGACTCCATAACTGCAGAGTTCAAACCACCTCTGGTATTAGCAAGTACAAAATTGTGCCCTCAACCGGAGATACATGGCATGTGTTTCCATGCAAGCCTTACGTCATCAAGCAGAATGCCAAGCATCAGATGAAGTGATGTAAAGCATGTCCCAACTGGCATCTGATGGATGAGTCTGGGTTTGATGAATGCCTGGAGAACATTACCTGCCTAACTGTAAAGTTGGTGGAGGACAGATACAATGGTCTGGTTGTTTTTTAGAATTGGCCTTAGTTCTACTCAAAGGAAATCTTAATGCTTTAGCATAGCACGATATTTCGGACAAATATATGCATCCAACTATGTGGGAACTGTTTGAGAAAAGCTTTTTCTGTTTCAGTATGACTGAAGCAAGGTCCATAAAGACATGGTTGGGGGAGTTTGGTGTGGTAGATCAGAGCCTGGACCCCAACCTCATCAGATACGTACCTTTTAGGATGAACTAAAATGTTGATTTGTGATCACGATCGTCTCCTCCAATATCAGTGTCTAACCTCACAAATGCTCTTCTGGACAAAAAAGCAAAGATTCCTAAAGACACCTCCAGAATCTTGTAGAAAGTCTTCCCAGAAGAATGGAGGTTCTTAACGCTACAAAAGGGTCCAACTCCATATTGGTGCCTATGGATGTAGAAAGGTAAGAAAAGCTCCTGTAGGTATAACATGGAGGGGTGCCAATATTTTTGATCTCGTAATGTATGTATCTATTTTTCTACTGTCTATCTCCTGTTTGTTTTTTATTAAAAAAAGGGGGAGATAGTCGTTGGTCGAATACGTAACCACTGCAACCAATTGGTGACTATACTATGAAGACTCCTCTGTATCGGCTAGGACAGTGGAGGTGAGGTCTGTTTTTTTCTCGTTTTAAAGCTGCTGTTTCCTTCAGATACCGGAGATCCCCTTTAATTCTTACAGGCTCTGCCACCTCATCACCATTCTACCAGTAATCCTACATTGTATGGCACATCGCCATCTGACACTCCTCAGTAATGAAAAGAGATGAGCTATAATAAAGACGATCTTACCATCTTTTTATTCATTTTTAGCATAATTCATTAATTATGATCACTCCCAATCTGCTGTATAAACTAATCATATTTCCCCAGCATTTCTTCTTGCAGCTGCAGTACCTGAAATAATCTTACTTTGATCTCAGAAATTGGGCATTCATCTATCTAAATGCTAATTGCCTTTTTAGCCTTTGCCTTATCCTTCTTGCTTAACCATCATTAATTCGAACTGCAATTCTAAAATGTGTATGAAATGTAATCTATCTTTACATTATGTTCCTCGTCTTATGACAACCATGAAAAATGTTCCATTAGTGATGTACGATCTATGCTTGTAGAAGGTTCTACTAACTACCAGATCTGTTTACCAAGCTCTTATCTACATGGTGAATGGATGTGCAGAAACACCCGTGAGCACATACACATTATATACTGTGCATTCACACAGTATGATTTCCTATACAACTTGTTATAGGGTCACTCATTCCAGAAAATCCACAGCATATCTGATCAATGGGAACAACCCCCAAGCAAATCTGGGCATGGAAACCCTTCGAATAAGTCAGGCATGAGCTTATGAGATGGCCAACCACATCTTTGCTCGGTGTGCAGTTTTGGTTCCCTGTAGAAGACAAGGTGGAAAATCAACGGTGAAGGTGGCTGCAGAGTAGGGGACCTGTGCTTTACAGTCCTACTGGGACACAATAAAGAGAAGACTGTAGAAGAGCCAAGAGCCATGAGAGTACTGAAGGCGGCTGCACTGGAAAGAAGGTGAGACTCATAACTAGAGTTGAACTAATTTTTCAATATTTTCGGTTCGGATTACAATCACTGGCAAATATTGTAATTACAATATTAGCCGAACATAGCAGAAGGACATTGGAATCAATGGGAGGAGAAATGAGCGAATATGTTCGGAAACGTTTGGCAAACATTAATTCAGCGCGAGTAGGGTACCAATAAGGCATGAATATGGCAAATTCGGATTACGAACATTTTCGCTCATCTCTACTCATAACTAGAGATGGGCAAACCCAAACAGAAATGTTCGGTGTAAGGGGGTAATTCTGAGGGGTAAGTCCAAGTAGGGAGAGAGAGAGAGCAAGAGAGAGGGAAAGGGAGAGAGGAGAGAATAGAGAGGAGAGATGGAGAGGTGAAAGGGATAGAGAGAGGGATAGAGAGAGGAGAGAGAGAAAGGAGAGAGAGGAGAAAGGGATAGAGAGAGAAAGAAAGAGGAGAGAGAGAGTGAGGAGAAAGGGACAGAGAGGAGAGAGAGAGAAAGAGGAGAGAGAGGAGAAAGGGATAGATAAAGAGAGAAAGAGGAGGAGAAAGGGAGAGCGAGAGGGAGAGAGAAAGAAAGAGGAGAGAGAGCGAGAGATAGGAGAAAGGGATAGAGAGAGGAGAGAGAGCAAGAGCGAGACAGAAAGGAGAGAGAGAGGAGAAAGGGATAGAGCGAGAGGTATAGAGAGAGGAGAGAGAGAGGAGAAAGGGATATAGAGAGAGATAGAGAGAGGAGAGAGAGCGAGAAAGCCAGCAGAGTGATGCTACAAGTAAGAGGCTGTTGCACTGTAAGGTAGTGCCACCATGTTCCTGTCAGGTAAGACTGAGTTTCTGTGCTAGTTGAAGTTGACTGACTCATCAGATGATCAGACCCCTGAGCTGAAGGAGGGTTTGTTGGTGCTAAATGCATCATCCCTTCCCAGAGGAGCATGTTCTAGAACAGATGGGTTGACTTCTCGTGAAAGGTCCTGTTGGAGAGGAAGTCTCACCATGTGAAGCTGAGGCCTGACATGCATCTTAGAAGTGGCCTAGCAGGTGGGATAAGTCACCTTGCTTGATGCCATTTTGAAGGTCTGGAATGTGTCAGAATGTGAGAGAGGTGTTCAAAGGTGAACCAACGTCAATGAACCTCAAGAATGCAAAGTCTCCATATGGCTGATTGTGCTGGTATGAAAGACTGTTGAAGAGATATGCCTTCTAAAGGAGAAGGACCATGAAGTCCATGTGCCCCACATTGACCTACTTATCTATTTATGTCTCAATATTTTAGTTCCCATGGTCTTGCCTCCTATCTTTGCGATACCTCTCATGATGATGTGATGACTGCACGACTCCTCACCCACCTAACCCCAGGACAGAGCTTTCACTCAGGAAATACGACCTTTGTTCCTCAATGTCTTTAATTAAAAATCATTACTGGGTCTATTATGCAAAACCCAGGTATTACCATAAATATAGAGAAAGTAAGAGAAAAAAAACAGTAATTGCAATCTGATAGCATAAAAAGAACAGATCCCCACTCTTTTATAACCACTTTCTTCATAGTTCATTATTGTAGTATGGAGCACAGTGGGGCATGTACTAAAAAATATCCCTATATGAGTTATTGTAATTATTTCTGTTAGCTGAGCCATTTAATATGTACAGGAAGATTTTCTAATCAAGCATTTCATGCTAATAGTACTTTATCCAGGGCCAGGTTATGTATTCAGATAATGATGGCAAAAGAGTGTAATTTCCAGACTGCTGGACAGTTTTAAAGGGAATTCATCAGCAAGTTTTTGCCTAACTACAGGAAGTAGTCACTTGCCCTAACACTAAGCCCTTCCCACTATGGGTTAGTCCCTAACATTAACTCTATCCTTACCCTAATGTTGCTATCTAACCACAGACACTAACATATCCTACCTATCTTGTATCCTTCCTAAGTCCTAACCTATGTCTTGTAACCTAAGTCCTAACCCATGCAGTGATTATTTCCTCGGACTGTCGCAATTCAAAGAAAAAATGTGACATGTGCACGGCCCCATAGAATAACACTGGTCTGTGCACGAGTCCTCATGGCGTACACTTAGTGGGAGACAATTTTGTTTTTATTAGATGAAAGAAGAGAGGGTTAATATAAATGTTATTTGCTATTCCAGTCATTTAGGGGGACCTTAATCGATGAATTCTCACGATACTGACATTTAGCAAAACGTGCGGGCCCTTTTTAGACTCACGTGCCCAGACCCCTGCATCTCTTTTGTTTATATAGTCATTTTATCAGTTTTTTATTTTTTTTATTTCCTTTTCATTTCTGCATTACCTCTGTTATTTAAAATATATTGTTTTTGGTCACTTTCTGCTCCTCTAGCCTACTTCCATTTATAACACGTCCCGGTTATATGCTGTTTTTAACTTTCTTTCTTGCATCAATAAATAAACATAATTATGTATTTGCATATTTTTTATGTTTACTGAAGTATTATTCTGTTGTCTTATTGGTATATTTTTGGTATTTTTTTCAATTTTTTTGGTATTTCCTACTTTTGGTACAGTTTTACAACGCTGAAGTGGAGACAGCCAACGAAGTGGTCACATGGGTAAATCACATAACTTCTGCCATCTTACATCTCTTAGACCTGATGAGGCTGGAGTACTTACTTTGAAAATCCACGTCAGATTGTCCTTATTATCCTGACATGAAGCTGAATTCATAAAATGCTGATTGTAATATTAGGTGTGAAATAAATGTTTTCTGCTATTCTAAAATGTGTTTTCTAAGAAAATATACCAGCTTCATCAGGTTTAAGATATCTATTTAATAAAGAATGCACTTTGTTTTGTAAAATCTGGTGACAGATCCACTTAAAATTTTGCAGTGCATCAATAATTTTCACTTTATATTTCAAAATGGCAAAATGTAAAACCACGGCAGCTTGTTTTTTTTACATTTTTTGCCCTTGCTGTGACGTGATTGCCTCCCAGCTTCACTTACACTTGGGCCTGTGTGCTTAATACATGACCTAAAGTAAGAACTGAAGATTTAGAGGTTTGTTAGAAAGGAAGAAAATAGATTATACCTGTCTTGTGAGAGATGGGGAACCTTACCCTTACTGGAAAGTGTATTAAGAAGATAAGGTCAAAGGATGATCTATTACTATCGGCTTCTGTATCCTTGTCTTCTGAGATAATCACAGGTTCTGTGGTTGGAACCAAGGGCTGCAATGTAGGACAATGTATCAGTTGTGAGATGTGCCATTTCCAGTATTGTTTCCTAGAAATGTGAGATAGTATTGGTCATGTTGTATATAAATCAGGATAGTTGCTCAAGTGCCGATGTTCGCCATACCTAAGATGTCCTCTAAGTGCCCACAAGCCTAAAGATGCTGATGACCCCTCCAGTGATCCAACCATAGAGCTCACAATTGACTTTTAGAGACATTTGATGCCCCCTCCACATATATTCCACATTGTAATGTCCGTACAATAGTTCCAACTCGGTAATCGGCACAAAATGGCCTTTTGAGACTAGTAAACAAAAGTTTGCATGCACCTTAGTGCCCAGAAAATAAGAACATAAGATAAATAATGTTATAGCAAGGGCTATGCAAATGTGCCAGACATTATAGTACCACACTAGAACAATACAGTATTTATCTCCATTATTCATTCTAATGTGCTGTGAAAATCAGCACTCTTCCAAAAGTAAAGAAACCTATCTCGCAAGATACATCTATTCGAGTAAGATACTTAGTAACTCCAACGAAGGTGCTAGCAAGATCGTTTTCCTTTCTCCTAGGAGATACTTTGCAAATTTTTACTATGGAACATTGCCAAAAGGAAGACATACACATCAGAATTCTGATACAGATTAGATATTAGAAAAAAACTTTTTGACAGTGAAGGTGATCAATGAGTGGAACAGGCTTCCACAAGAGGTAGAGAGTTCTCCTCCAATGGAAGTCTTCAAACAGAGGCTGGACAGACATCTGCCTGAGATGGTTTAATGAGTCCTGCATTGACCAGGGAATTGGACACGATGACCTTGGAGGTCTCTTCCAACTCTAACATTCTATAATTCTATCCTTTAAAATAAGGACGGTCCCTCCTCCCTAAAAGTAAAAAAATGGAATCAAAGTCCTACTCTAATAGGAACTTACGATTGAACCACCAATAGGACATTTTCTGGAAAGCAGTTATTCCTTCCTTTGCTAATCTACTGGGTCAAAGAGTGGTGGAGTTCACTGAGGACAAGTGGTCAACAACCAGTGTCTATATAGGGGCAGGGTATGAATTTGTAGGATGGAGCCACAAATCCTTGATGATAAGTTTTCCAAACTTGCCAGTACAAAGGATCATCATTATCGAAAACAAAAATGCTACTTGCTGCTCTAAACCTTTGCCCCTCCAGCAGCTCCACAACAGCGGGCTCCGCTGAGACCGAAAGTGAAGGCGTCCTATCTAGCACTTTCTAGACCCTGAAGCCAAACAATGGTCTCAGCAGTGAGCTGACCAAATGGATAGGACTGTTGCAGATTTCCACTTTCAGCAGAATGATTCAGCATTCAGACATTGTGGAAGAATGAACTGTTGTACTTGGGAAATACAGAAATGGTAATTTACATCATGGAGGATTAAAAAAAAAAAAACTGACACAATATAAGTAGCTAAAAATTAATAAAATTGACTGCAGTGGCATTGGAGTTGCAATGTTATGAGCAGTAAGTAGAACATTTCTTTCTTTTTTTTATAACAATCTTTTGATCCTGGCAAATTTTACAAAACTTCTGGAAAATATTTTTAACAGAACTGAAGGCATTGAGAAATAAGGAACCCCTGTGTGGTCACCACTAAAATATGTAAAATATTTTTTATTCAAGCTGCTTCTTAAATGCTGCAGTAAAGTAAGATTTCTATGAAAAACAAAAATGTTCACATTCATTTTATTTATTCACTATGGTCATAAAACATGTCAATAAAGGATAATGTTGACATGGTTATGGTTAGAATCCACCTTTCTGATAGAACGTTTGTCTCCTGGAAATTATAGCATAGTTTCATAGCAAGAGGCACAGCTACAGTCTTAGGGCAAGTGCAGATGAGAATATTTTTGGTCCGAAAAAACATCCGATCTCACTTTGATCAATGTTAGTCTACAGTTGAAGCCAGAACTTTACATACACTATATAAATAAGACACATCTGCACGTTTTTCTCAATATCTGGCATGAAATCAGAATAAACCTTTCCCATTTTAGGTCAATTAGGATTACCATAATTATTAATATTTGCCAAATGCCAGAATAATGACAGAGAGAGGATGTTTTAAGGCATTTTTATTACTTCAATAGTCAAAAGTTTTACATACAGTACAGAGCAAAAGTTTGGACACACCTTCTCATTTAAAGATTTTTATGTATTTTCATGACTATGAAAATTGTACATTCACACTGAAGGCATCAAAACTATGAATTAACACATGTGGAATTATATACTTAACAAAAAAGTGTGAAACAACTGAAATTATGTCTTATGTTCTAGGTTCTTAAAAGTAGCCACCTTTTGCTTTGATGACTGCTTTGCACACTCTTGGCATTCTCTTGATGAGCTTCAAGAGGTAGTCACCGGTAATGGTCTTCCAACAATCTTGAAGGAGTTCTCAGAGATGCTTAGCACTTGTTGTCCCTTTTGCCTTCACTCTGCGGTCCAGCTCACCACAAACCATCTCGATTGGGTTCAGGTCTGGTGACTGTGGAGGTCAGGTCATCTGGTGTAGCACCCCATCACTCTCCTTCTTGGTCAAATAGCCCTTACACAGCCTGGAGGTGTGTTTTGGGTTATTGTCCTGTTGATAAATAAATGATGGTCCAACTAAACGCAAACCAGATGGAATAGCATGCTGCTGCAAGATGCTGTGTGTTATGACCCCAGTGGACAGGGTCTCAGAGGAACGTGTAAGTCTGCGAGATTCAAAAATCCAGCTCATAGGGCTGTGGTAACTGGGTTGACCAAATAGCTACTCCTAACGCCAACACTAGAAGTAGCCGGGGATCATGCCTACGGTGATCGCTAGATGACTCGCGCCAGCCGGAGAATCTAACTACCCCTAGGAGAAGAAAACAAAGACCTCTCTTGCCTCCAGAGAAAGGGACCCCAAAGCAAGAAACAAGCCCCCCACAAATAATAACGGTGAGGTAAGAGGAAATGACAAACACAGAAATGAACCAGGTTCAGCAAAGAGAGGCCAGCTTACTAATAGCAGAATATAGCAAGATAACTTATCTGGTCAACAAAAACCCTATAAAAATCCACGCTGGAGATTCAAGAACCCCCGAACCGTCTAACGGTCCGGGGGGAGAACACCAGCCCCCTAGAGCTTCCAGCAAAGGTCAGGATACAGATTGGAACAAGCTGGACAAAAATACCAAACAAAACAAAAGCAAAAAGCAAGGAAGCAGACTTAGCTTGAAATACAGGAACCAGGATCATAGGACAAGAGCACAACAGATTAGCTCTGATTTCAACGATGCCAGGCATTGAACTGAAGGTCCAGGGAGCTTATATAGCAACGCCCCTGAACTAACGGCCCAGGTGAGGATATAGGAAAAGACAGAAGCTCCAGAGTCAAATCACTAATGACCACTAGAGGGAGCAAAAAGCAAAATCACAACAGTACCCCCCCCCCTTAGTGAGGGGTCACCGAACCCTCACCACGACCACCAGGGCGATCAGGACGAGCGGCGTGAAAGGCACGAACTAAATCGGCCGCATGAACATCAGAGGCGAACACCCAGGAATTATCTTCCTGACCATAGCCTTTCCACTTGACCAGGTACTGAAGCCTCCGCCTGGAGAGACGAGAATCCAAGATCTTCTCCACCACGTACTCCAACTCGCCCTCAACCAACACCGGAGCAGGAGGCTCAGCAGAAGGAACCACAGGCACAACGTACCGCCGCAACAAGGACCTATGAAACACGTTGTGGATAGCAAACGACACAGGAAGATCCAGGCGAAAGGATACAGGATTAAGGATTTCCAATATCTTGTAAGGACCAATAAAACGAGGTTTAAATTTGGGAGAGGAAACCTTCATAGGAACAAAGCTGGAAGAAAGCCACACCAAATCCCCAACACGTAGTCGGGGACCCACACCGCGGCGGCGGTTGGCAAAGCGCTGAGCCCTCTCCTGTGACAACTTCAAGTTGTCCACCACAAGATTCCAGATCCGCTGCAACCTATCCACCACAGAATCCACCCCAGGGCAGTCAGAAGGTTCCACATGACCCGAAGAAAAACGAGGGTGGAAACCAGAGTTGCAGAAAAACGGCGAAACCAAGGTGGCGGAACTAGCCCAATTATTAAGGGCAAACTCAGCCAACGGCAAGAAGGTCACCCAATCGTCCTGATCAGCAGAGACAAAACACCTCAAATAAGCCTCCAAAGTCTGATTAGTTCGCTCCGTCTGTCCATTAGTCTGAGGATGGAAAGCAGACGAAAACGACAAGTCAATGCCCATCCTACTACAAAAGGATCGCCAGAATCTGGAAACGAACTGGGATCCTCTGTCTGACACAATATTCTCAGGGATGCCGTGCAAACGAACCACGTTCTGGAAAAACACAGGAACCAGATCGGAAGAGGAAGGCAGCTTAGGCAAAGGAACCAAATGGACCATCTTGGAGAAGCGATCACATATCACCCAGATAACAGACATGCCTTGAGACACCGGAAGATCAGAAATGAAATCCATGGAGATATGTGTCCAAGGTCTCTTAGGGACAGGCAAGGGCAAGAGCAACCCGCTGGCACGAGAACAGCAAGGCTTAGCTCGAGCACAAGTCCCACAGGACTGTACAAATGACCGCACATCCCTAGACAAGGAAGGCCACCAAAAGGATCTGGCCACCAGATCTCTGGTGCCAAAAATTCCTGGGTGACCTGCCAACACCGAGGAATGAACCTCGGAAATGACTCTGCTGGTCCACTTATCAGGCACAAACAGTCTGTCAGGTGGACAAGAATCAGGCCTATCAGCCTGAAATCTCTGCAACACATGTCGCAGATCTGGAGAAATAGCTGACAAGATAATACCATCCTTAAGAATATCAACAGGTTCAGCGACTCCAGGAGCATCAGGCACAAAGCTCCTGGAAAGAGCATCGGCCTTCACATTTTTTGAACCTGGTAAATACGAGACAACAAAGTCAAAACGGGAGAAAAACAATGACCAGCGGGCCTGTCTAGGATTCAGGCGTTTAGCAGACTCGAGATACATCAGATTTTTGTGATCAGTCAAGACCACCACACGATGCTTAGCACCCTCGAGCCAATGACGCCACTCCTCAAATGCCCATTTCATGGCCAACAACTCCCGATTGCCCACATCATAATTTCGCTCCGCAGGCAAAAACTTCCTAGAGAAAAAGGCGCAAGGTCTCATAACAGAGCAACCAGGGCCTCTCTGCGACAAAACGGCCCCTGCTCCAATCTCTGAAGCATCCACCTCAACCTGAAAGGGAAGCGAGACATCAGGCTGGCACAAAACAGGCGCCGAAGTAAACCGACGTTTCAACTCCTGGAAAGCCTCCACGGCAGCAGGAGCCCAATTAACCACATCGGAGCCCTTCTTGGTCATATCCGTCAAAGGTTTCACAATGCTAGAAAAGTTAGCGATAAAACGACGGTAGAAGTTAGCGAAACCCAAGAACTTCTGAAGACTATTAACTGACGAGGGCTGAGTCCAATCAAGAATAGCTCGGACCTTGACTGGGTCCATCTCCACAGCAGAAGGGGAAAAAATGAACCCCAAAAAGGGAACCTTCTGTACACCAAAAAGACACTTTGAGCCCTTGACAAACAAAGAATTTTCACGCAAAATTTTAAAGACCATCCTGACCTGCTCCACATGCGAGTCCCAATTATCAGAAAAAAACAGAATATCATCCAGATAAACGATCAAAAATTTATCCAGATAATTCCGGAAAATGTCATGCATAAAGGACTGAAAAACTGAAGGGGCATTAGAGAGCCCAAAAGGCATCACCAAGTACTCAAAATGACCTTCGGGCGTATTGAATGCGGTTTTCCATTCATCCCCTTGCTTAATGCGCACAAGGTTGTACGCACCACGAAGGTCTATCTTGGTAAACCACTTGGCACCTTTAATCCGGGCAAACAAGTCAGACAACAGCGGCAAAGGATACTGAAATTTGACAGTGATCTTATTTAAAAGCCGATAGTCAATACAAGGCCTCAAAGATCCGTCCTTTTTAGCCACAAAAAAGAATCCCGCACCAAGAGGGGAAGAAGACGGACGGATGTGTCCTTTCTCCAGAGACTCCTTGATATATGAACGCATAGCGGTATGTTCAGGTATCGACAGATTAAACAGTCTTCCCTTAGGAAATTTACTGCCTGGAATAAAATCTATTGCACAGTCACATTCCCTATGAGGAGGCAATGCACTGGACCTGGACTCGCTAAAGACATCCTGATAATCAGACAAATACTCCGGAACTTCCAAAGGCGTAGAAGAAGCAATAGACACAGGCAGGGAATCCTCATGAATACCACGACAGCCCCAACTAGACACTGACATAGCCTTCCAGTCAAGGACTGGATTATGGGTCTGTAACCATGGCAGCCCCAAAACAACCAAATCATGCATTTTATGTAGAACGAGAAAACGTATCACCTCGCGGTGTTCAGGAGTCATGCACATGGTAACCTGTGTCCAATACTGCGGTTTATTTTCTGCTAATGGCGTAGCATCAATACCCCTAAGAGGGATAGGATTTTCTAATGGTTCAAGAATAAAACCACAGCGCTTAGCAAATGAGAGATCCATAAGACTCAGGGCAGCACCTGAATCTACAAACGCCATGACAGGATAAGATGACAGTGAGCAAATCAAAGTTACAGACAAAATAAACTTAGGATGCAAATTACCAACGGTGACAGGACTAACAACCTTAGATATACGTTTAGAGCATGCTGAGATAACATGTGTAGAATCACCACAGTAGTAGCACAAGCCATTCCGGCGTCTATGAATTTTCCTCTCATTTCTAGTCAGGATTCTATCACATTGCATCAAATCAGGTGTCCGTTCAGACAACACCATGAGGGAATTTGCGGTTTTTCTATCACATTGCATCACATCAGGTGTCTGTTCAGACAACAACATGAGGGAATTTGCGGTTTTGCGCTCCCGCAACCGCCGGTCAATTTGAATAGCCAGGGACATGGTATCATTCAGACCTGTGGGAATGGGAAAACCCACCATAACATTCTTAATGGCCTCAGAAAGGCCATTTCTAAAATTAGCGGCCAGTGCACACTCGTTCCAATGTGTCAGCACGGACCATTTCCGAAATTTTTGGCAATACACCTCAGCCTCGTCCTGGCCCTGAGACATAGCCAGCAAGGCTTTCTCTGCCTGAATCTCAAGATTGGGTTCCTCATAAAGTAAACCGAGCGCAAGAAAAAACGCATCAATATCAGCCAATGCCGGATCTCCTGGCGCCAACGAAAAAGCCCAATCTTGAGGGTCACCCCGTAAGAATGAAATAACAATTTTTACTTGTTGAGCAGAGTCTCCAGACGAACAAGGTTTCAGGGACAAAAACAATTTACAATTATTCCTGAAATTCCTAAACTTAAATCGGTCTCCTGAAAACAGTTCAGGAATCGGAATCTTGGGTTCAGACCTAGGATTTCTGGTAACATAATCTTGTATACCCTGCACACGAGCGGCAAGCTGGTCCACACTTGTAATCAAGGTCTGGACATTCATGTCTGCAGCAAGCTTAAGCCACTCTGAGGTAAAGGGGAAAAGAAAAAAAAAAATGAGAGAGGGAAAAAAAAAACTCAATCAATTTTCTTTCTTATAATCCCACTTCTGCAATGCATTAAACATTTAATACTGGCCTGGCATACTGTTATGACCCCAGTGGACAGGGTCTCAGAGGAACGTGTAAGTCTGCGAGATTCAAAAATCCAGCTCATAGGGCTGTGGTAACTGGGTTGACCAAATAGCTACTCCTAACGCCAACACTAGAAGTAGCCGGGGATCATGCCTACGGTGATCGCTAGATGACTCGCGCCAGCCGGAGAATCTAACTACCCCTAGGAGAAGAAAACAAAGACCTCTCTTGCCTCCAGAGAAAGGGACCCCAAAGCAAGAAACAAGCCCCCCACAAATAATAACGGTGAGGTAAGAGGAAATGACAAACACAGAAATGAACCAGGTTCAGCAAAGAGAGGCCAGCTTACTAATAGCAGAATATAGCAAGATAACTTATCTGGTCAACAAAAACCCTATAAAAATCCACGCTGGAGATTCAAGAACCCCCGAACCGTCTAACGGTCCGGGGGGAGAACACCAGCCCCCTAGAGCTTCCAGCAAAGGTCAGGATACAGATTGGAACAAGCTGGACAAAAATACCAAACAAAACAAAAGCAAAAAGCAAGGAAGCAGACTTAGCTTGAAATACAGGAACCAGGATCATAGGACAAGAGCACAACAGATTAGCTCTGATTTCAACGATGCCAGGCATTGAACTGAAGGTCCAGGGAGCTTATATAGGAACGCCCCTGAACTAACGGCCCAGGTGAGGATATAGGAAAAAAGACAGAAGCTCCAGAGTCAAATCACTAATGACCACTAGAGGGAGCAAAAAGCAAAATCACAACAGCTGTGGTAGCCATGCTGGTTCACTATACCTTCAATTTTGAATAAATCCCCAACAGTGTCACCAGGAAAGCACCCCCACACCATCACACCTCCTCCTCCATGCTTCACGGTGGGAACCAGGTATGTAGAGTCCATCCGTTCACCTTTTCTGCATTGCACAAAGACACGGTGGTTGGAACCAAAGATCTCAAATTTGGACTCATCAGAACAAAGCACAGATTTCCACTGATCTACTGTCCATTCCTTGTGTTCTTTAGCCCAAACAAGTCTCTTCTGCTTGTTGCATGTCCTTAGCAGTGGTTTCCTAGCAGCTATTTTACCATGAAGGCCTGCTGCACAAAGTCTCCTCTTAACAGTTGTTGTAGAGATGTGTCTGCTGCTAGAACTCTGTGTGGCATTGACCTGGTCTCTAATCTGAGCTACTGTTAACCTGCGATTTCTGAGGCTGGTGACTCGGATAAACGTATTCTCAGAAGCAGAGGTGACTCTTGGTCTTCCTTTCCTGGGGCGGTCCTCATGTGAGCCAGTTTCTTTGTAGCGCTTGATTATTTTTGCCACTGCACTTGGGGACACTTTCAAAGTTTTCCCAATTTTTCAGACTGACTGACCTTCATTTCTTAAAGTAATGATGGCCACTCGTTTTTCTTTACTTAGCTGCTTTTTTCTTGCCATAATACAAATTCTAACAGTCTATTCAGTAGGACTATCAGCTGTGTATCCACCAGACTTCTGCACAACACAACTGATGGTCCCAACCCCATTTATAAGGCAATAAATCCCACTTATTAAACCTGACTGGGCACACCTGTGAAGTGAAAACCCTTTCTTGTGACTACCTCATGAAGCTCCTCAAGAGAATGCCAAGAGTGTGCAAAGCAGTCATCAAAGCAAAAGAAGAACTTTGAAGAACCTAGAATATAAGACATATTTTCAGTTGTTTCACACTTTTTTGTTAAGTATATAATTCCACATGTGTTAATTCATAGTTTTGATGCCTTCAGTGGGAATTTACAATTTTCATAGTCATGAAAATACAGAAAAATCTTTAAATGAGAAGGTGTGTCCAAACTTTTGCTCTGTACTGTACATTTCATTAGTATTTGGTACCAATGCCCTTAAACTGAATGACTTGGGTTAAACATTTGAGTTCTCCTTCCACAAGCTTCTCACAATAGTTGGTCACAATTTGAGCCCATTCCTCCTGACAAAATTGGTGTAACTGATCCAGGTTTTAGGTCACCTTGTTCGCACCGCCTTTTCAGCTTTGCCCATAAATTTTAATAAGATTGAGATGAGGGCTTTGTGATGGCCACTCCAAAACATTGACTTTGTTGTCCTTGACCCACTATGTTACTATTTTGGCAGTATGCTTTGGGGCATTGCACATTTGGAAGAACCATTTCCGTCCAAGCTTTAACTTCCTAGCAGATGTGTTGAGATGTTCCTTCAGTATTGTAATATAATCTTCATTTTGCATGATGCCATATATTTTGTGAAGCACACCAGTCTCTCTGGCAGAAAAACAAACCCACAACATGATGCTGCAACCCCCGTGTTTAATAGCTAGGATGGTGTTCTTAAGGTACCGTTACACTAAACAACTTACCAATGATCACGACCAGCGATGCGATCGTTGGTAAGTCGTTGTGTGGTCGCTGGGGAGCTGTCACACAGACAGCTCTCTCCAGCGACCAACGATCAGGGGAACGACTTCGGCATCGTTGAAACTGTCTTCAATGATGCCGAAGTCCCCCTGCAGCACCCGGGTAACCAGGGTAACTAAGTGCAGGGCCGCGCTTAGTAACCCGATATTTACCCTGGTTACAAGTGAACACATCGCTGGATCGGTGTCACACACACCGATCCAGCGATGACAGCAGGTGATCAGCGACGAAATAAAGTTCTGGACTTCTAGCTCCGACCAGCGATATCACAGCGGGATCCAGATCGCTGCTGCGTGTCAAACACAACGAGATTGCTATCCAGGACGCTGCAACGTCACGGATCGTCGTTCTCGCTGCAAAGTCGCTTAGTGTGAAGGTACCTTTAGGCTTCCAAGCTTCTCCATTTTTTATCCAAACATAACAATGGTCATTATGCCCAAAGAATTCAATTTTAGTTTCATCAGACCACAGGACATGTCTCCAAAAATTAAGGCCTTTTTTCCTGTGTGCATTTGCAAACAATAATCTGGCTTCTGTTTCTTTTGGAGTAATAGCTTCTTTCTGGCAGAGAGGCCTTTCAGCCCATGTTGATACAGTATTTGTTTCACTGTGGATATTGACATAATCTCACCAGCTTCAGCCATCATCTTCACAAGGTCTTTTGCTTTTGTCCTTGGGTTTATATGCTCATGTCGGACCAAAGCATGTTCATCTCTGGGACACAGAACCCGCCTTCTTCCTGAGCAGTATGATGGCTGGACATTCCCATCTTGATTGTACTTACTTATAATTGTTTGTACAGATGAACGAGGCACCTTCAGGTATCTTGAAATTGTACCAGGATGAGTCAGACTTGTGCAAGTTCACAATTCTCTTCTTGATATCTTGGCTGATTTCTTGAAACGTTCCCATAATGCTACACAAAGAAGCAGAATGTTTCAGGTGTGCAGTAAAATACATCCACATAATTAACTCAGATGTTTCCAAAAAAACTATCAAAAGCTTCCAAACACATAACATCATCATATGGGCAGTCCAGAATTGTTTAAAGGCATAGTAATCTTAGTGTATGCAAACTTTTGAGTTTGCAGTAACTAATAAAAATGCCTTAAAACATTCTCTTTTTCATTATTCTGACATTTGGCAAATATTAATAATTATGGTAATCCTAATTGACCTAAAACGGGAAATGTTTATTCTGATTTCATGTCAGACATTGAGAAAAACATTCAGATGTGTCCCTTCATATAGTATATGTAAACTTCTAGTTTCAACTCTATGTCTAATTTTTTCCTCCGACAGAGCCAGTCTGGGGAACAAATTGTGGAATGCCAGAGTTGGATCCAATTATTGGATCGCACCTGTCTATGCTAGTCAATAAGTGCATTGAAACCATTGACTGCACTTGGATTACATGTGAGCGCAGTCCGATTTCTGTGGCCTCATAGAAAAGGAGAATTTTTTTCTCCATCTTCTCCTCAACTAAGAGAATCAGATCACACTATGATCAACCTCTGATCAGAGTCTCATCAGAGCGTAATTTGCATAATTGTCCCGATTCTTTCAGATGAGAGAATCTACAGCCATCTACACCTGCCCTTATATTTGTTTTCAACTATATAAAACAGCACAAAAAATATAGAACTAGAAAATATTTCAAAATATAAAAAGAAAATAGCAAACATTTTAAAAAATATTAAATGGTGACAATGAAATAAGATTAAATAGTCTCTGAATTCTTTGTAATGTTTAAAGCTTTTCTTTCTTTTCGTTCTCTTATTTTTATCTTTTTATGTTGTTATGGTTTTTCAGATATAGAAACAACCATCAACTTCACATTTTAATGAAAATCCTAATATATTTAAAAAGATTGAATTAATTTGTTGTAGAAGTTCTTTAACCTCTAGGGCACACAATCTGAACCATGGATCACAGAATTTACAGGATACGGCATCACAGAGTTTACGGGAATTCATTACTGAATCTATTAACTATTCCCATTCCATTAAAGGTATAGTACATTCTTTTATGCACAGAATCAATACACTTTCCCTTGTAAATAAATAAGAAGCAGACCTGTGGTCATAACATTTATCTCTACCACACATGAATTGAAATATTGAATTATTTAGTGGACAAAATATAATTGCAGTAAAATATAAAACATTTTTTAATATAAATTTATAGTCAGTAAATTACTGAAAAGAATGATGAATAATTACATGTTCCAGGAAGGGTGTTAGGGCCACAGGGGTTGTAACAAAGCCTTTCTAGGCTCCTAAATGGCACATGTACCAAATTAAAGGCAAACCTTTACAGTTGCAATCGAAATTATTTACCCAATTTGGAGATCAGATTTATTAGCAAAATGTACAAACTTTCTATTGTTTTCAATATCGAATGAAACAAGAACAATGTAAATAGCTCAACACAAATAATATAATAAATTGTTTCTCCACATTCGACACAAAATGCCACTTTTACTGATGACTTCAGTCTCAGATTTATTGTTTTGTCTTTAGTACATTGTACAGCCCCTTAGGCTGTTATGACCTGCTGCATAGCCAGACACCAGCTTCTGGCCGCATTCTTGAAGACTATGACCTCGTGTTCCTCATGGACAATGGCCTCCAGTTCTCTAATATTCTTGGGTTGTCAAGGGAGTGGTCCAAAAAGAGAGGAGATTAATACTTTGCAATAAAAAGGAAAATGATACTTAAGAAAAGATATAAAATCCGCTGAATGTTCGAAGAGATCCAGTTGAAAGCATAGTCTAAAGTCCACTCCCGGGACATGGTAGAAAGAGGAAACTATCGCTGTTTGCCACCAGAATCTTAAGGAGCCAGGTGGTCAAAAACCCTAGATAATTGTAATACACTTGTTATGATGTGCCACCTCATTCAGGAAAATAGGTAACACACTAAAAACTGCAACTGCCCCTGCTGGTACGTGTACAGACTAGAGATCCTGACCCCGTGGTCCCTAGTGGTTCCTGCTTGAGCTCAGATAGGCTCTAGTCACAGATTAGACAATGGCAACTCGAACCTATGCTGCCTGAAAGGGGGAAGCATATAAAGTCGCACCTGAAAGGTGATAAGACAGACAAATTTGTATATGAAAATGCCTGTTACCCTAAAAAGACTGATGCAAGAATAACAGAAACTAAACACCCGGAGAAAAGATGCAACTGCTGTTGCTCGGCAGATAGAGAAGCTGACCACAAAGCACAGGCTAAAGGGTTCAAACCCAGATGCATAACAACACCTATGGCAAGATTTTTATACATTAAAAGCAGGAATTAAAATAAGCACAATAGGGACTTATCTGTATTACAAGGGAAAAAGGTAAAATGGGATATGCTCACCTGGTGGGGTTGTGACAGTCACAACCCCTTAGTTTGCTTGTATGAAAACAGCTTCTGCAGATCAACCAAATTATTGGGTTTGTCCTCTTCATCAGCACAAACCGCAGTGATGATCATCATTACGATTTTTCCTGATGAAGAGGTATGATTACTTCGAAACACGTTGAGAAATAAAATTGCATCCATACTGTATCTGGTCTCTTATCGTATATTGGATCCTTGGCAGCGCTGGTTTATACCCAAGTTTACACTCTACAGCAAGATTTGGGGACAGCAGGCACTGAGGTTTCAGTTTGTAAAGTAAGGTGCATACTAAACACTGAAGGTATCCATGCCCAAACTCCAAGACACACACCTTTACTAATCCCAAAGCACAAAAATCTACTCAAATCTGCTCAAAACCATAAATAAGCCACAGAAGTTTGGGGATTCTGTTTTGTGAGATGATGAAACAAACTGAAACTTTTCGGGTTTATAGATTTATCTTTGGAGCCGAAAGAAAGAAGCATAGGCTGAAAAGATCACTTTGACTACAGTGAAGTTTGGCGGTGGCTCAATGATGTCTACAGTGAAGCTTGGAGGTAAATAAGTAATACCTACAGTGAACAATGCCAGTGGCTCTGTGATGCCTACAGTGAAGCATGAAGGTAACTGAGTGATGCCTACAGTGAAGAATGCTAGCAGCTAAGTGATGCCTACAGTGAGGTGTTGGTGTTAGCCCAGCTATGCCTACAGTGAAGCATGGTGGGGCTCAGTGATGCCCACAGTGAAGCATGCCGGTGGCTCTGTGACGCTCTATGACTGCTTGGCTTCCTCTGCCACTGGAAACCTGCAATGTGGGAAGGAAAAGATGGATTCAATCAATTATCAGGAGATCTCAGGAGGAAACTAATTGCTTTCCGTGAGGAGACTGAAGGTTGAGCATCATTGGACCTTCGAGCAGCACAATGATCCCAAGCAAAACTTAAAGTCCACCAAAGCTTGGCTAACATAGGGTACAAAGGGCTGCTAATATTTTCACATAAGTGTTTGTGGAGATTTTCAGATGTGAAGATATGTGTAATGTGAAATAAAATAATGATTGGATGAAATTGAGAAGAAGACTGAGTAGCAATTGAAGTGAGTAGTCAACCAGCCCCTTCAACACAGCTCTGATGCGGTGTCGATGCACTAAATGCTTTGCTATGTCAAGCACAGGCAGCTACATTTATACAGCTTTAACTATATACTGCATCCAGCAAGTTCTCCCAGGTTTGGCTGCCAGTGGCCTTCACAGATTTAGCCGCTCTGCTGGTACTGTGGTGTTTTTCATGGTATGATACCTTTAACCACCCAAGTCCAGATAGTTGAAAATGGCAAAACGCTGGTAAAATCAGAAGTATATATTTCTCTCTATAATCAGTTTTACTCGCCCTTTTTCATCAGGCATTATAATGCTACCGAAATGCATTAACTGTGCATTTTCATACCTTACATTCATTACCACTATTGGTTAAATTGCTCCTGAAATTGGTGATCTGTGACAAAAATGCTATTTGAGAGTCTGTAATGTCTGCAGAATGGAGTAGACTTTTCCGTTGTCAGCTCTGAAATATGCCAGGTTTTCAGTGACCTGCTGATTACTGCCAGTCCGCCAGTCCTTCATTATTATAGCGGCAACGTGCATCTGCTCCGCGGTCACAGCCCGGATGTCACATTTCATCACCCAATTACTCCTTATCAGTGATGGAAGCAAATCCTTCCTGTAAATTTCCAGCTTACATGAAACAGTCTATAACTTTACTGATGTGTGGGATATTGAAGGTGGCATATTTGTAGATAAGTATTTTACTAGAACGTGCAAGGTTGGGTGAAGTAGTGAGGTTAAGTGAGTTAGTTCTGCATAGGGACGGGGTCAATAAATGTGAAGCAGGCTCGATCAAATAAGGTTATTTCAATTCTGTTTATAAAAGAGATTTTCTGATTCAGAAAACCCAACTTGAAATATCATAATAGGGGATAAATGGGGGTCCTTGTTAACAACCTTCATCCACTAGTTAAGACGTAGACCAACTACAAAGAGCGTCTCTCATGCTAGAAAACTAAGTGCCTTCAGACAGCCCACTAATTTAATGGAAACTATCATAGAATCATAATCATAGAATCATAGAATGTTAGAGTTGGAAGGGACCTCCAGGGTTATCATGTCCAACCCCCTGCTCAATGCAGGATTCACTAAACCATCTCAGACAGATGTCTGTCCAGCCTCTGTTAGAAGACTTCCATTGAAGGAGAACTTATCACCTCTCGTGGCCGCCTGTTCCACTCATTGATCATCCTCACTGTCAGAAAGTTTCTTCTAATATCTAATCTGTATCTTCTCCCTGGTGATGGCGCTATAGGAAAATTGAACACCTTTGGCTAATTTCTTCTCATATTACATCGAATTACTAAGACTCAGCAGTGGAACAACCATCTATGGTTTGGATCAGGGGCGTATCTATAACTTCAGGGGTTGCAGTCGCACACAGGACCTAGAGCCCAGGGTGCCCAAAATGTGCGTTTGACCCATATGAAAAGACCATTACTATTAAAGACTTGCAATAGTTGAGGGGCCCCGCTTGATATTTTGCATTGGGGTCCTTTAGCGTCAAGTCACCTCTCTAGTGTGGAGAGTAAACTAAAGCCCAAGAACTTTGTGAATTTTTCACTTTCCTTGACAGGGAGTTGTCCAGGCAGAAAATATTGAGGGCCTATCCTTGGGATTGGTATTAGATTAATTTGAGTCTGACATCTGATGTCCCCATAGACCAGTTATGATTAGCTCCAGCAGAAAACAAACCTGAACAGCACAGCTCCATTTAATGTGTAGAGGCTGCTGCTGAGCACCCATCTGCAGTACTTGGAAGCGGCTGCCACATATTGAATGGTACTGTGCAGTGCTGCTCCATTCAGTGTTGTATCCAACGGCCGCCATAGTTTCTAGCAACTGAATTACATTGGTGCCCGGGGTAGGATCCCACTGATCTGATATCGCTGACCTAAGGACAAGCGATTCGCATTTTTTTCACAAACTACTTCTTTAAACAGTGACTTTGTGTTAGTTTTTAGACTCTGCTTTTATAACTGAAATTTTCTATACCTCGTAAGTGCTTAGTTGGCCTTCTTTGAACTTTCTCTAGCTTTCAGATATCTTTTTTATGGAATGGACTGCATAGAAAAGATGCAATTACATCAGTGCTGAATAAAGGGGTAAAATAATGCCTTTTTTCTCTAGAAACTATGTCTTACCTAATGCAAGACAATAACTTGGGGCTTTTCTTGCAACAGACTGACATTGAGTGCTATCATTTAGCTTATTATAGATAATTACACCTAAATCCTTCTTCACTGTAGGGTGCTGCAGATGCTGAATCTTGTTGCATGCATCCGAAAAACCACCTACCATGATGGTCAGTAGTCTCAAGATATTGAAAGAAAATCATGAAGCCTTACTTCATCACGGAGAGAAGAATTAATTTTGGACACATGAAGCAAATCAAAGACTCCACTAGGCTGGCCATATGATAGCTGACAACCGAGCACTCATTTGGCCGTCAGAAGTCTCTCCCGACTCCCCCAAACACATTCATGGGTCTTCAAAAGGAAAAGCAGAGAAAACCTCTGACAGCACATTATCTCCAGAATAATCAAAGGGACTGGCCCTAAAAATCTGAAAGCCAGATCTTTATCTCATCATCTTTCGAAGGAGAGTTGGAAAACCCCTATAGACATTAGACTCTTGCCGTTCCTGCCAACATCTGTGGCTTTTGTCTGTATGGACACCTTTAGATTCATCCAAGCATGGTCCAATAAGAATTGGGTGATTTGTGCTGCGCAACGCGAATGCCAGCCCTACTATGATATACAACCCTGGCTGCCACCTATTTGTTGTCACATAATAATATTTAGGGTGGAGATACCAGGTGAAGGGCACTCCCACCATAGCATATGTAATCAAAAAATTACCAAAAATGTACCAGAAGAATAAAAAAAAGAAAAGTCATTTAAAAAACACAACGCGTTTCGGCTGTATCCAGCCTTCCTCAGGCGTCACTATTGGTATAATAACTATTTAAATAGTAACTAAAAAATTTACTTTTTTCATATGTATTTGTTCCTTTAATTGTCAGATGAGTAAGGGTTCTGGTCCTGAGACCCCACAGATCACTCAAAATCCACCCAGAGAAGTGTGCAGCTCAAGACACAAGGTTGCACAGAGTATGGACTCAACAGGCAATCTATGCTCTCTATTGATTCCATACTCAGCTCTGTGTGTGCGCTTAGGCTCCTAAGTTGTGTACTTTTCAGGGTTTTTTTTTGCGCACTCAGTGGTGGTCTCAGTACCCAGACCCCCAACGATCTGCTAGCAAGCAAAGGGACAAAAAATGTTGAATTTTTTGCAAACGTTTAGTGTGGTTGCTTACTTTTTAATAGTAATACTCCATCATAATTTTACAATCACCTTCCAAAGCGCACAGATAAGGATTTATATTTTTCCATTTTTTACCTATTTAGACCTCTTATGTGATGTTTGCAGTACATTGCAATCCCAATGTCACCCCATCAGATCTTGAGAGACCTCTTCAGTGAACGAGTCCCTAAAGCAATAATCAAGACACAATGGTGATTTTCCTCCACAATTTCCAACTCCATGTGAGTAACCGGAATAAACAAGATACATATCTTAATTGGTGCTCTCACGCAACCGAGAAAACAACTTTCACTATGAGGCCCCTTTTTTATCTCCTGAGGATTGCAGTATATTTTATGGCGGCAGCCTCATTGTCACCGTCCCCGGTATCTCATTTAGTGTTTGAATTGTCAGTCTCCACATTATTCTACACCTGCATACTTCCATTCCCAGAACATGCGTCAGGGATTGCAGTGATGAAGGGATGGAGACGTTGATCCTGGCTTTTCTGAACAGTCGCACCACGTGACACCTCATTTTGATCAAGGAGAAGGATAATCTCAGACAAACAGTAAGGGGTCATTTATCAAGATGTCATAAATGCTGAAATGACAAGCACTGAAGGCCTCCCTGCTGGACGCGGTTTGCCAGGCTGCTTTTACGAGAGCATTAATGGGACTTGGTCATTCTTCATCCCCTCACTATGCAGCACAATTAGAATAGAGCCAGCGTTGCACTTGCAGGACCTACGAGCCGTGGAAAAAGGAATGATTACAAATATTATTTTCAGTTGGGTCATTGTGCCGTCTGAGGGAGGGCGGAAAATAAAATCTACATTAATATTGCAGTATAGAAGCATTTTCTACACAGTTTACATTGACACAGACTAGAGGTGCAAAAATCATAAACCATCGCCCTCATAATATGAAAATAAAGCACACGCTAAGTAGCAAAGCAGTGAGTCAATAATAAAGTAATAAAGAAACAGACTACATATACAGTATATATATGTATATATATATATGTTCTGTCTCCGCCATCAAATTTGTTACCTCCGATTATCTGTTTGCATAATTTGCAGGTTTCTCAGTTTTCTAGTATACAGTTATTGATATAGTCATACCTTTATTTATCTGTAGTGCTTTGGCTCCCTCTAGCGGTCAGAGTCATGTTGACAGTTCTATTTTCTGTTTTTGTATTTTCCATGTCTCATTCTCCTCCCCCTTTGCAATGCATTATGGTAGCACAGTCTCCATCTCCCTCCATTTTCTCTTCACTTCCTTCAGTCTGCTTTCAAGGAAAGACGCCTGTATTTCATCCCCCTTGCGATTGCATTGCCGGTATGACTTTTTGTTTTCTCTAGATAATTCCTGCTCTATATTAGCCTAGCCTAGCCAGTTGTACTCCTAGTTCAGTTACTAGCTTTCTAAATGTTATGCATAATGTACATCATGTGTAGTATGTATTTCTTCTATACCATGCACTGATTGTATGTATATCATTGTTTACAGTTTCACCAAATCAATATATTACTACGTTTAATAAAGCACAGACTCAACCACAGTCTCCTTATTGGACTCTGGTATAGCGGTTTAGCTGCCTGTATAGCTACATATGAGCCTGCCTTATATAGTGAGGACAGAACAATATACATATATATACACTGCTCAAAAAAATAAAAGGAACACTTAAACAACAGAATATAACTCCAAGCAAATTGAACTTCTGTGAAATCAAACTGTCCACTTAGGAAGCAACACTGATTGACAATCAATTTCACATCCTGTTGTGCACATGGAATAGACAACAGATGGAAATTATTGGCAACTATCAAGACACTCAATAAAGGAGTGGTTCTGCAGGTGGGGTCCACAGACCACATCTCAGTACCAATGTTTTCTGGCTGATGTTTTGCTCACTTTTGAATGTTGGTTGTGCTTTCACACTCGTGGTAGCATGAGACGGACTCTACAACCCACACAAGTGGCTCAGGTAGTGCAGCTCATCCAGGATGGCACATCAATGCGAGCTGTGGCAAGAAGGTTTGCTGTGTCTGTCAGCGAAGTGTCCAGAGGCTGGAGGCGCTACCAGGAGACAGACCTGTACACCAGAAGATGTGGAGGGGGCAGTAGGAGGGCAATAACCCAGCAGCAGGACCGCTACCTCCGCCTTTGTGCAAGGAGGAACAGGATGAGCACTGCTAGCGCCCTGCAAAATGACCTCCAGCAGGCCACAAATGTGCACATATCTCCACAAATGGTTAGAAATCGACTCCATGAGGATGATCTGAGTTTCCGACGTCCACAGATGGGGGTTGTGTTCACAGCCCAACACCGTGCAGGATGCTTGGCATTTGCCACAGAACACCAGGATTGGCAAATTCTACACAGGCGCCCTGTGCTCTTTCCAGATGAACGCAGGTTCATACTGAGCACATGTGACAGAATTGACAGAGTCTTGAGACGCCGTGGAGAGCAATCTGCTGCCTGCAACATCCCTCAGGATGACTGGTTTGGCAGTGGGTCATTAATAGTGTGAGGTGGCATTTTTTTGGAGGGTCGCACAGCCCTCCATGTGCTCGCCAGAGGTAGCCTGACTGCCATTAGGTACCGAGATGAGATTCTCAGACCCCTTGTGAGACCATATGCTGGTTCGGTTGGCCCTTGGTTCCTCCTAATGCAGGACAATGCCAGACCTCATGTGGCTGGAGTGTGTCAGCGGTTCCTGCAAGATGAAGGCATTGAAGCTATGGACTGGCCCACCCGTTCCCCAGACCTGAATCCGATTGAACACATCTGGGACATCATGTCTCGCACCATCCACAAACGTCACGCTGCGCCACAGACTGTCTAGAAGTTGGTGGATGCCTTAGTCCAGGTCTGGGAGGAGATTCCTCAGGAGACCATCCGCTTCATCAGGAGCATGCCCAGGCATTGTAGGAAGGTCATACAGGCACATGGAAGCCACACACACACTAGTGAGCATCATTTCCTTGTTTTAAGGCATTTCCACTGAAGTTGGACCAGCCTGTAATTTGATTTTCCACTTTGATTTTGAGTAACGTTCCAAATCCAGTCCTCCATTGGTTAATAAATTTGATTTCCATTGATGATTTTTGTGTGATTTTGTTGTCAGCACATTCAACTTTGCACAGAGCAAAGTATTCAATGAGAATATTTCATTCACTCAGATCTAGGATGTGTTATTTGAGTGCTCCCTTTATTTTTTTGAGCAGTGTATATATATATATATATATATATATATATATATATATATATATATATATATATATATATATAGTACAGACCAAAAGTTTGGACACACCTTCTCATTTAAAGATTTTTCTGTATTTTCATGACTATGAAAATTGTACATTCACACTGAAGGCATCAAAACTATGAATTAACACATGCGGAATTATATACTTAACAAAAAAGTGTGAAACCACTGAAATTATGTCTTATATTCTAGGTTCTTTAAAGTAGCCACCTTTTGCTTTGATAACTGCTTTGCACACTGTTGGCATTCTCTTGATGAGCTTCAAGAGGTAGTCACTGGGAATGGTTTTCACTTCACAGGTGTGCCCTGTCAGGTTTAATAAGTGGGATTTCGTGCCTTATAAATGGGGTTGGGACCATCAGTTGTATTGTGCAGAAGTCTGGTGGATACACAGCTGATAGTCCTACTGAATAGACTGTTAGAATTTGTATTATGGCAAGAAAAAAGCAGCTAAGTAATGAAAAACGAGTGGCCATCATTTCTTTAAGAAAGGAAGGTCAGTCAGTCCAATAAATTGGGAAAACTTTGAAAGTGTCCCCAAGTGCAGTTGCAAAAACCATCAAGCGCTACACAGAAACTGGCTCACATGAGGACCGCCCCAGGAAAGGAAGACCAAGAGTCACCTCTGCTTCTGAGGATAAGTTTATCCGAGTCACCAGCCTCAGAAATCGCAGGTTAACAGCTGCTCAGACTAGAGACCAGGTCAATGCCGCACAGAATTCTAGCAGCCGACACATCTCTACAACAACTATTAAGAGGAGACTTTGTGCAGCAGGCCTTCATGGTAAAATAGCTGCTTGGAAACCACTGCTAAGGACAGACAACAAGCAGAAGAGACTTGTTTGGGCTAAAGAACACAAGGATTGGACATTAGACCAGTGGAAATATGTGCTTTGGTCTGATGAGTCCAAATTTGAGATCTTTGGTTCCAACCACTGTCTTTGTGCGGCACAGAAAAGGTAAACGGATGGACTCTACATGCCTGGTTCCCACCGTGAAGCATGGAGGAGGAGGTGTGATGGTGTGGGGGTGCTTTGCTGGTTACACTGTTGGGGATTTATTCAAAATTAAAGGCATACTGAACCAGCATGGCTACCACAGCATCTTGCAGCGGCATGCTATTCCATCCGGTTTGCGTTTAGTTGGTCCATAATTTATTTTTCAACAGGACAATGACCCCAAACACACCTCCAGGATGTGTAAGGGCTATTTGAACAAGAAGGAGAGTGATGGGGTGCTATGCCAGATGACCTGGCCTCCACAGTCACCAGACCTGAACCCAATCGAGATGGTTTGGGGTGAGCTGAACAGCAAAGTGAAGGCAAAAGGGCCAACAAGTGCTAAGCATCTCTGGTAACTTGTTGTGAATTTGCTTTTTGGCTCCCTCTAGTGGTTACTAGTGATTTGACTCTGGGTATGTCAGTCATCCCTTGTATGCTCACCTGGGCCGTTAGCTCAGGGGTGTTGCTATATAAGCTCCCTGGACCTTCAGTTCAATGCCTGGCAACGTTGTAATCAGAGCTAATCTGTTGTGCTCTTGTCTACTGATCCTGGTTCCTGCTAGATTAAGCTAAGTCTGCTTTCTTGCTTTTTGCTATTTGTTTTTGTTTGCATTTTTGTCCAGCTTGTACATAATCTGTATCCTAACCTTGCTGGAAGCTCTAGGGAGGCTGGAGTTCTCCCCCCGGGCCGTTAGACGGTTCGGGGGTTCTTGAATTTCCAGTGTGGAATTTTGATAGGGTTTTTGTTGACCATATAAGTTATCTTACTACATTCTGCTATTAGTAAGTGGGCCTCTCTTTGCTAAACCTAGTTCATCTCTGTGTTTGTCATTTCCTCTTACCTCACCGTTATTATTTGTGGGGGGCTTGTATCCAACTTTTGGGGTCTATTATCTGGAGGCAAGAGAGGTCTTTGTTTTCCTCTTCTAGGGGTAGTTAGTCCTCCGGCTGGCGCGAGACATCTAGCGACCAACGTAGGCATGTTCCCCGGCTACTTCTAGTGTTGGCGTTAGGAGTAGATATATGGTCAACCCAGTTACCACTGCCCTATGAGCTGGATTTTTGTACTTCGCAGACTTACTTGTTCCTCTGAGACCCTCGCCATTGGGGTCATAACAGTTTGCCAGGCCAGTATTAAATGTTAAATGCATTGCAGAAGCGGGATTATAAGAAAGAAAATTCTGAGTTTTTATTTCTTTTTCTCATTTTTTTTTCTTTTCCCCTTTACCTCTGAGTGGCTTGTGTTTGCTGCAGACATGAATGTCCAGACCTTGATTACAGGTGTGGACCAGCTTACTGCTCGTGTGCAGGGCATACAAGATTATGTTATCAGAAATCCTATGTCAGAACCTAAGATACCGATTCCTGAACTGTTTTCCGGAGACCGATTTAAATTTAGAAATTTCAGGAATAATTGTAAATTGTTTTTGTCCCTGAGACCCTGTTCATCTGGAGACTCCGCTCAGCAAGTGAAAATTGTTATTTCTTTTTTACGGGGCGACCCTCAGGATTGGGCCTTCTCGCTGGCGCCAGGAGATCCGGCATTGGCTGATATTGATGCGTTTTTTCTGGCGCTCGGTTTGCTTTATGAGGAACCCAATCTTGAGATTCAGGCAGAAAAAGCCTTGCTGGCTATGTCTGTCATGATCTCTGCAAGCAGAGATCATAGCAAGCCTATAGAGGGACAAGCTCTCGGAAGATGGAACTATACTGACCATGAACTAAGCCTGCCGCGCAACTAGAAATAGCCAGGTAGCATTTCCTATTTATTGCTAGATGCCCAGCTCTGGCCTAAGACCTAAATAGCTAGCAGAGGGAAATATAAGACCTGGCTCACCTCTAGAGAAATATTCCAAAGAAGACAATAGCCCCCCACATATAATGACGGTGAGTTCAGATGAAACAACAAACGCAGCAGGAAAATAGTCTTAGCAAATTTGAGGTCCGCTTACTAGATAGCAGAAGACAGATAGTATACTTTCATGGTCAGCAGAAAAACACTAACAAAACACCATCCAGAGATTACCTTAAACTCTGGCATTAACTCATAACACCAGAGTAGCAATCCCTGATCAACGAGAGCTTTCCAGACACAGTAACAAAACTTCAGCTGTGAACTGGAACAAATAGGCAAACGAAACATGGACAAAAGTCCAACTTATCTAGTAGTTGTCAGAAGCAGGAACAAGCACTGAGAGGCATCAGATAACATTGTTGACCGGCAAGAAACCACCAGAGAAATGAGCTTAAATAGCGACACCCACTACTGATGGAACCAGGTGAAACAGGAAAGAGGATGACAAGTCCAATTCCACAAGCGGCCACCGGGGGAGCCCAGAATCCAAATTCACAACAGTACCCCCCCCTCAAGGAGGGGGCACCGAACCCTCACCAGATCCACCAGGGCGACCAGGATGAGCCCTATGGAAGGCACGAACAAGATCAGAAGCATGAACATCAGATGCATTGACCCAAGAATTATCCTCCTGGCCGTAACCCTTCCAGTTGACCAGATACTGGAGTCTCCGTCTGGAAACACGAGAGTCCAAAATTTTCTCCACAACGTACTCCAACTCACCCTCAACCAACACCGGAGCAGGAGGCTCAACTGAAGGTACAACAGGCACCTCATACCTGCGCAATAACGACCGATGAAAAACGTTATGAATGGAAAAGGACGCAGGGAGGTCCAAACGGAAAGAAACAGGATTAAGAATCTCCAATATTCTATAAGGGCCGATGAACCGAGGTTTAAACTTAGGAGAAGAGACCCTCATAGGGACAAAACGAGAAGACAACCAGACCAAATCTCCAACACAAAGCCGAGAACCAACACGACGATGACGGTTGGCAAAACGCTGAGTCTTCTCCTGGGACAACTTCAAATTGTCCATAACCTGCCCCCAGATGTGATGCAATCTCTCCACCACCGCATCCACTCCAGGACAATCCGAGGATTCCACCTGACCGGAGGAAAATCGAGGGTGAAACCCCGAATTACAGAAAAACGGGGACACCAAGGTGGAAGAGCTGGCCCGATTATTGAGGGCGAACTCTGCCAATGGCAAAAAAGCAACCCAATCATCCTGGTCAGCAGAGACAAAACACCTCAGATATGTCTCCAGGGTCTGATTAGTCCGCTCGGTCTGGCCATTAGTCTGAGGGTGAAAAGCAGATGAAAAAGACAAATCTATGCCCATCCTAGCACTGAGAGGCATCAGATAACATTGTTGACCGGCAAGAAACCACCAGAGAAATGAGCTTAAATAGCGACACCCACTACTGATGGAACCAGGTGAAACAGGAAAGAGGATGACAAGTCCAATTCCACAAGCGGCCACCGGGGGAGCCCAGAATCCAAATTCACAACATATGTCTCAGGGCCAGGACGAGGCTGAAGTGTATTGCCAAAAATTTCGGAAATGGTCCGTGCTGACCCAGTGGAACGAGTGTGCATTGGCTGCAAATTTCAGAAATGGCCTTTCTGAAGCCATTAAGAATGTGATGGTGGGTTTTCCCATTCCCACAGGTCTGAATGATTCCATGGCCCTGGCAATTCAAATCGACCGGCGGTTGCGGAAGCGCAAAACCGCAAATTCCCTCATGGTGTTGTCTGAACAGGCACCTGATTTAATGCAATGTGATAGAATCCTGACTAGAAATGAGCGGAAAATTCATAGACGCCAGAATGGCTTGTGTTACTACTGTGGTGATTCTACACATGTTATCTCAGCATGCTCTAAACGTCTTACTAGGGTTGTTAGTCCTGTCGCCATTGGTAATTTGCAACCTAAATTTATTCTATCTGTAACTTTGATTTGCTCACTGTCATCGTATCCTGTCATGGCGTTTGTAGACTCAGGTGCTGCCCTGAGTCTGATGGATCTGTCATTTGCCAAGCGCTGCGGTTTTGTTCTGGAGCCATTAGAAAATCCTATCCCTCTTAGGGGTATTGATGCTACGCCTTTGGCAAAAAATAAACCGCAGTTTTGGACACAGGTTACCATGTGCATGACTCCCGAACATCGGGAGGTGATACGTTTTCTTGTTCTGCATAAGATGCATGATTTGGTTGTTTTGGGTTTGCCATGGTTACAGACCCATAATCCAGTCTTGGACTGGAAGGCAATGTCGGTGTCAAGTTGGGGCTGCCATGGAATTCATGGAGATTCCCTGCCCTTGTCTATTGCTTCTTCTACGCCTTCGGAAGTTCCGGCGTATTTGTCTGATTATCAGGATGTCTTCAGCGAGTCTAAGTCCAGTGCACTGCCTCCTCATAGGGAATGTGACTGTGCAATAGATTTGATTCCTGGCAGTAAGTTTCCTAAGGTGAGACTGTTTAATTTGTCGGTACCTGAACATACCGCGATGCGTTCATATATCAAGGAGTCTCTTGAGAAGGGGCATATCCGTCCTTCTTCTTCCCCTCTTGGTGCGGGATTCTTTTTTGTGGCCAAAAAGGACGGATCTTTGAGGCCTTGTATTGACTATCGGCTTTTAAACAAGATCACTGTCAAATTTCAGTATCCTTTGCCGCTGTTGTCAGACTTGTTTGCCCGGATTAAAGGTGCCAAGTGGTTCACCAAGATAGACCTTCGTGGTGCGTACAACCTTGTGCGCATTAAGCAAGGCGATGAATGGAAAACCGCATTCAATACGCCCGAAGGTCATTTTGAGTACTTGGTGATGCCATTTGGGCTCTCTAATGCACCTTCAGTTTTTCAGTCCTTCATGCATGACATTTTCCGGAAGTATCTGGATAAATTTTTGATTGTTTATCTGGATGATATTCTGTTTTTTTCTGATGGTTGGGACTCGCATGTGGAGCAGGTCAGGATGGTTTTTAAGATTTTGCGTGAAAATTCTTTGTTTGTTAAAGGCTCAAAGTGTCTCTTTGGTGTACAGAGGGTCCCCTTTTTGGGGTTCATTTTTTCCCCTTCTGCTGTGGAGATGGACCCAGTTAAGGTCCGAGCTATTCATGATTGGACTCAACCCTCGTCAGTTAAGAGTCTTCAGAAGTTCTTGGGTTTTGCTAACTTCTACCGTCGTTTTATCGCAAATTTTTCTAGCGTTGTTAAACCATTGACGGATATGACCAAGAAAGGCTCTGATGTAGCTAACTGGGCTCCTGCTGCCGTGGAGGCTTTCCAGGAGTTGAAACGCCGGTTTACTTCGGCGCCTGTTTTGTGCCAACCTGACACCTCACTTCCCTTTCAGGTGGAGGTGGATGCTTCGGAGATTGGGGCAGGGGCCGTTTTGTCGCAGAGAGGCCCTGGTTGCTCTACTATGAGACCTTGTGCCTTTTTCTCCGGGAAGTTTTCGCCGGCAGAGCGAAATTATGATGTGGGCAATCGGGAGTTGTTGGCCATGAAGTGGGCATTTGAGGAGTGGCGTCATTGGCTCGAGGGTGCTAAGCATCGTGTGGTGGTCTTGACTGATCACAAAAATCTGATGTATCTCGAATCTGCTAAACGCCTGAATCCTAGACAGGCCCGCTGGTCATTGTTTTTCTCCCGTTTTGACTTTGTGGTCTCGTATTTACCAGGTTCTAAGAATGTGAAGGCCGATGCTCTGTCTAGGAGCTTTGTGCCTGATGCTCCTGGAGTCGCTGAACCTGTGGGTATTCTTAAGGAAGGAGTTATCTTGTCAGCTATTTCTCCTGATCTGCGGCGTGTGTTGCAGAGATTTCAGGCTGGTAGGCCTGACTCTTGTCCATCTGACAGATTGTTTGTGCCTGCTAAATGGACCAGCAGAGTCATTTCCGAGGTTCATTCCTCAGTGTTGGCAGGGCACCCGGGAATTTTTGGCACCAGAGATCTGGTGGCCAGGTCCTTTTGGTGGCCTTCCTTGTCAAGGGATGTGCGGTCATTTGTGCAGTCCTGTGGAACTTGTGCTCGAGCTAAGCCTTGCTGTTCTCGTGCCAGCGGGTTGCTCTTGCCCTTGCCTGTCCCGAAGAGACCTTGGACACACATCTCTATGGATTTCATTTCTGATCTTCCGGTGTCTCAGGGCATGTCTGTCATCTGGGTGATATGTGATCGTTTCTCCAAGATGGTCCATTTGGTTCCTTTACCTAAGCTGCCCTCCTCTTCTGATCTGGTTCCTGTGTTCTTCCAGAACGTGGTTCGTTTGCACGGCATTCCTGAGAATATTGTGTCGGACAGAGGATCCCAGTTTGTTTCCAGGTTCTGGCGATCCTTTTGTGGTAGGATGGGCATTAATTTGTCATTTTCGTCCGCTTTTCATCCCCAGACTAACGGACAAACGGAGCGAACTAATCAGACTCTGGAGGCTTATTTGAGGTGTTTTGTCTCTTCTGATCAGGATGATTGGGTGACCTTCTTGCCGTTGGCTGAATTTGCCCTTAATAATCGGGCTAGTTCCGCCACCTTGGTTTCGCCATTTTTCTGCAACTCTGGTTTCCATCCTCGTTTTTCCTCGGGACATGTGGAGCCTTCTGACTGTCCTGGGGTGGATTCTGTGGTGGATAGGTTGCAGCGGATCTGGAGTCATGTGGTGGACAACTTGAAGTTGTCACAGGAGAAGGCTCAGCGTTTTGCCAACCGCCGCCGCGGTGTGGGTCCCCGACTTCGCGTTGGGGATTTGGTATGGCTGTCTTCTCGATTTGTTCCTATGAAGGTCTCCTCTCCCAAATTTAAGCCTCGCTTCATTGGTCCTTACAAGATATTGGAAATCCTTAATCCTGTATCCTTTCGCCTGGATCTTCCGGTGTCGTTTGCCATTCACAACGTATTTCATAGGTCCTTGTTGCGGCGGTACGTTGTGCCTGTGGTCCCTTCTGCGGAGCCTCCTGCTCCGGTCTTGGTTGAGGGCGAGTTGGAGTACGTGGTGGAGAAGATCTTAGATTCTCGTCTCTCCAGGCGGAGGCTTCAGTACCTGGTCAAGTGGAAGGGCTATGGTCAGGAGGATAATTCCTGGGTGGTCGCCTCTGATGTGCATGCGGCCGATTTGGTTCGTGCCTTTCACGCCGCTCATCCTGATCGCCCTGGTGGTCTTGGTGAGGGTTCGGTGACCCCTCACTAAGGGGGGGGTACTGTTGTGAATTTGCTTTTTGGCTCCCTCTAGTGGTTACTAGTGATTTGACTCTGGGTATGTCAGTCATCCCTTGTATGCTCACCTGGGCCGTTAGCTCAGGGGTGTTGCTATATAAGCTCCCTGGACCTTCAGTTCAATGCCTGGCAACGTTGTAATCAGAGCTAATCTGTTGTGCTCTTGTCTACTGATCCTGGTTCCTGCTAGATTAAGCTAAGTCTGCTTTCTTGCTTTTTGCTATTTGTTTTTGTTTGCATTTTTGTCCAGCTTGTACATAATCTGTATCCTAACCTTGCTGGAAGCTCTAGGGAGGCTGGAGTTCTCCCCCCGGGCCGTTAGACGGTTCGGGGGTTCTTGAATTTCCAGTGTGGAATTTTGATAGGGTTTTTGTTGACCATATAAGTTATCTTACTACATTCTGCTATTAGTAAGTGGGCCTCTCTTTGCTAAACCTAGTTCATCTCTGTGTTTGTCATTTCCTCTTACCTCACCGTTATTATTTGTGGGGGGCTTGTATCCAACTTTTGGGGTCTATTATCTGGAGGCAAGAGAGGTCTTTGTTTTCCTCTTCTAGGGGTAGTTAGTCCTCCGGCTGGCGCGAGACATCTAGCGACCAACGTAGGCATGTTCCCCGGCTACTTCTAGTGTTGGCGTTAGGAGTAGATATATGGTCAACCCAGTTACCACTGCCCTATGAGCTGGATTTTTGTACTTCGCAGACTTACTTGTTCCTCTGAGACCCTCGCCATTGGGGTCATAACAGTAACTCCTTCAAGATTGTTGGAAGACCATTCCCGGTGACTACCTCTTGAAGCTCATCAAGAGAATGCCAAGAGTGTGAAAGCAGTCATCAAAGCAAAAGGTGGCTACTTTGAAGAACCTAGAATGTAAAACATAATTTCAGCTGTTTCCCACTTTTTTGTTAAGTATATAATTCCACATGTGTTAATTCAAAGTTTTGATGCCATCAGTGTGAAAGTGCAATTTTCATAGTCATGAAAATAAAGAAAAATCTTTAAATGAGAAGGTGTGTCCACACGTTTGGGCTGTACAATATATATATATATATATATATATATACTTGAGCATATGGAATACTCCCAAACAAATTGGGAAAGCAGGCAAAATGTTGGTGTCCTGAGAGTAAAAGAAATGACACCTATAGTAAAAAGACAGAAAGCCCAGGAGACGGTTATGTAATAGACCTGTTGGTGAATAAGATAAATGAATATCACCCAGTCATAGCATTGTATGTGGAGGAAGGAGCCCCACGCGTATCGCCACGGGAAAGTGAGAGTTGAGTGTCAAATGTCAAGCTTATACATTCAATATGCCGTATATACTCGAGTATAAGCCAAAATTTTCAGCCCAAAAAAATGGGCTGAAAGTGCCCTTCTCGGCTTATACTCAAGTCATGGAAGGCGGGGAGGTCGGCGGGTGAGGGGGAGCGACGCCTGTCAAATACTCACCTGCTCCCAGCGCTCGTGACGCGGTCCCTGCATGTCCCACGGTCTTCGGGCGCGGCAGCTTCTTCCCCTGTTCAGCAGTCACTGGTACCGCTTATTAAAGTTATGAATATGGACTCCACTCCCATTGGGGTGGAGCTGCATATTCATTACTGTAATGAGCGGTGCCACGTGACCGCTCACTAAAGGAAAATGCTGCCGCTCCCGGAGACGTGGGACATGCAGAGACCGCGACAGGAGCGCCGGGAGCAGGTGAGTATGTCATATTCACCTTTCCGCGTTCCACCGCCGCCTCGTCTTCCGCGTCCTCTGCAGTGACTGTTCAGGTCAGAAGACGCGATGACGTATTAGTGTGCGCGCCGCCCTCTGCCTGAACAGTCAGTGCGGAGAGACGGGATGCTGAGGAGCAGCGGGCAGCGATGAGAGGTGAGTATGTCTTTTTTTTTTTAGTGCAGCAGCAGCAGCATTACATGTGGCACAATGCTGTATGGAGCGTCTATGGGGCCATAAAGAACAGCATGGAGCATTATATGGAGCATCTATGGGGCCATAACTGCATGGAGCATTATATGGGGCATTATATGGGGCATCTATGGGGCCATAAAGAACTGCATGGAGCATTATATGAGGCATCTATGGGGCCATAACTGCATGGAGCATTATATGGGGCATCTATGGGGCCATAACTGCATGGAGCATTATATGGGGCATTATATGGGGCATCTATGGGGCCATAAAGAACTGCATGGAGCATTATATGGAGCATCTATGGGGCCATAAAGAACTGCATGGAGCATTATATGGGGCGTCTATGCGGCCTTAAAGAACTGCATGGAGCATTATATGGAGCATCTATGGGGCCATAAAGAACTGCATGGAGCATTATATGGGGCCTATTTTGTATGGAGCATCTTATGGGGCCATAATGAACAGTATGGAGCATTATATGGAGCATCTATGAGGCCATAACTGCATGGAGCATTATATGGGGCATCTATGGGGCCATACAGAACTGCATGGAGCATTATATGAGGCAACTATGGGGCCATAACTGCATGGAGCATTATTTGGGGCATCTATGGGGACATAACTGCATGGAGCATTATATGGGGCATTATATGGGGCATCTATGGGGCCATAAAGAACTGCATGGAGCATTATATGGAGCATCTATGGGGCCATAAAGAACTGCATGGAGCATTATATGGGGCGTCTATGCGGCCTTAAAGAACTGCATGGAGCATTATATGGAGCATCTATGGGGCCATAAAGAACTGCATGGAGCATTATATGGGGCCTATTTTGTATGGAGCATCTTATGGGGCCATAATGAACAGTATGGAGCATTATATGGGGCTCCTGATTCAATATGGATATTCAAAAACACTTAACCTACTGATGTCTCAATTAATTTTACTTTTATTGGTATCTATTTTTATTTTTGACATTTACCGGTAGCTGCTGCATTTTCCACCCTAGGCTTATACTCGAGTCAATACGTTTTCCCAGTTTTTTGTTGCAAAATTAGGGGGGTCGGGCTTATACTCGGGTCGGCTTATACTCGAGTATATACGGTAATTTGATTTACCTGTGTAACAGGTGTTGTCAAATGAGGCGGCATCCAAAGAGAACAGATACACAGGTGCAAAGAAATCAGCTGTTACCATCAGTATCCACGTGTATCCAATATAGAAGAAGTGCATGTTGCAGCTCGCAGGACCTGCAAGTCACATGACCGCACCTGCACAGTACAGATTGAATAGTCTAATGTGAACATATATAGGTTCAATCACACCACTGCGCATGCGTGGTAAGCCAGAGCAGAATGAATTAGGAGAACCCATATGGTGCAGAAACACTGGTAGCACAAAAAAAAAATCAAAAATTGTTTTTTTCTTTTTTTCTTCTCTCTTCCCTGCTCGTGGCAGCGTAGTACAGATTAAATAGTCTAATACGAACATATGTAGGCTTTATCGCACCAGTGCGCATGCGCGGTCGGCCAACACTGCAGAACAGCGCAAGAGCATAAATAATCACAAAGCCTAAAAGAACCAATGTGGTGCATAAACACTAGTCACATGATGGAAGACACACACCTACCTACATACTGCGTATCATGACACATAGGAAAAGTACGAGAGTGTGGCCAGCTGGTAACGTGGTCCAAAGGTCGTACAAAGCTCACAGTACAGATATAACTTCATATGGTACAGTAAATTATGGAATAAGCACAGCAAAGGGGTCACAAAAAAGATGTTAATTGTATTAGGTGTAAATACAGACTAGATGATAAAAGAGCTTATATAGGTTCACATGGCTTAATGAAAGGCAGAATAAATACAACATAAGAGTCATGTTGATTTACAAAAACAGAAAGATATTTATTCATAAGAATCAAATACAGACTAGATAATGAGATGACTACAAATTTGCATAACTTTACTGAAAAACAGTGACTATCTGACGAGAAAGCTCACAAAGGTCCACATAGCCTAATAAAATGCAGTGTCCATTCAAAAAACTCCAAACCATTTTTTTTTGGTGTATTATACTCATAACATTCCTAGTATATCATTTCCCAGGTGCACACAGTGGAGGAGTCTGGTAGGTCCTTACATGGTCCTCCAGCTAGTATTCATATAAGCTTCGGTGGCTGTTTAATTGTTTTTAAACGTGTCTTTTTTATCTTGCATACATATTTGTATTTAAATAAAATTATTGATGTTATTTAACAGTGATCCTAGCCTTGTGTTTGTACACTTCTTTTTCTCCCATGTTTTCCACACTTCACTAAGTGTGTGGCTAGTGATCCTGTAAATTATTTTGTAGTGCCCTCAGTACTTTTTCCAATTAACCAAGACAGCTAATGCAGAGTAAAGCAGCGGTATGCACCGCTGTGTGCAGGAGAAAGGTGGGACCAAAGATTTAAAGGGAATCTGTCAGCAGGATTTTGCTGTGTAATCTGAAGACAGCAGGAGGTTGGGGTTGAGATGTTGATTTCAGAGATGTGTCACATATTAGTCTGTGTGCTGTGGTTTCCATACCATGAAGGTGTTATCAGGAAGAGCTAATCACTGCTCGGACTTCATTGCATGTGAGCCCTGGTCCGTCCATACCTCATCCTGTGTTAAGAAGTTCACCATCAATAAACAGTGTACATACAGAGCCTGGTGTGGGCAGGGTTAGCTTTCTCCTCTTTGCTGTATTGCTAAATCTAAAAATCTGATTGCGTCAGAATGGATTCGCCCAGTAAACTAAGTAATACAGCATTGGAATCAGGGTCTCTGCCCCAACACTATGCTGCTCTCAAATGAGGTAGCAAAAACCTACTAACATATTCCCTTTAAATACACCATCACACTTGCATGTTTTCCATCTTATCTTCATCACCCCTCGTTTTTGATTAACAGCTCTGATTTCATAGAGACAGAGAAGGGTGGAGATAGAGGGAAACCAAACAAGTGGGAAGGTGTATTTATATGATTTGCCCCACCATAAAGCACTGAGTGCCTGTGCTTGGTTTGAACAGTCATTCTGTGCTGACAGACTCCGTGTCTGTGTGGGAAGCTGCAATGACACCTCCTCATCTTCCTCTGCTGAGCTACTCAGCTACATACCCCTGGGTTCACACCAAGTGGGATCTACAACCTCATTGTCATCCTCTGTGTTCTCTCACTCCTCACCCTGAGAGTCACCCTCCTCCTCTTCCAACCCTAACATCACAGTACAGTCCATGTGTGCCTCAGGTATCTGAGTCTCATCAGGATAACCTCCACCCCTGGGGGTTAACATCTGGTGATGAGGGTCTGAGTTTTGCTCAGACCCTACTTTGTCTGGCCCCGGATACAACAGTAAAAATTTGGGGAGTCGGTGCAAATGCTTTCCTCCTTTGGATTCTGTGAATTTTTGGAGCAGACTTCTGATGTCCATGGAATAGAATGTGCAAACAGCTCTGCAGAATGGGCCATCTGCGGTTCCCCACAGTCAGTTGGGAGGTTGAAGAGTTGCGAGGCAGGGGGAAACAAGTGTGCTTGGGATGTTAAGCCGGAGGAAGAGAAGGAGAGGCCACTTGATGCAGCACAGATTTTGTGTGGTGACAAATAAAGTCCCGTTCCCTATGAGCCTGTACCAAAGATTGTTAAGCTGTCTGTGTGCTGCCATATCAAGCCTGCTAGAGGCACCATGTTCTAAGCAATTCTTCTAGATGAGAATACGACTGCAATACAGAAAGTAACATGTCAAAATCAAAAAACCTTTTGGAATCTAAGTAAGTTAGAAGTGATTCAGGTTGACCTTTTTGCCGTTGACAGCCGCCTCAGGCCTCGCACTAGGCATAACACAATGCATAAGTATTACTTGGAGCGCTCCTTTTATTCATTTTTTTGGGCAGAAATATCCAACTCAGAAAAATGAGAGTCAAACAACAAGCTAAATGTGACGCCGGGCTGATTTTCCTTCCTTAGAGATTGAGAGTAGCGTATTTTATCATTTGCAGCCAATGACTCTCTTGTTGAAGCTCTTCAATAAATTGTTGGTGCTTCTGTTTTCTGCTTCCATTGTTAAGTATGCTAAAAATAGGCAGCGCCGAAGAAGAGTGTCTTCTATATAACGTCTCTGTATTGTGCTCGGATCCAGATTCGTGCTCTAAAAATTACAAGTACAATGACAAAGAGAGACGTCTCCTTCAGCGTGCTTACATTTTAGCATCGGTCTCGTTGAATCAATTTTAACAGGTTGATGCCTGAAAGACAAATATGATCTGTGACAAATTCATTGTGGCATGTCCTAGCCATGGCCGGGGGAGTGAATGGCACAGAAAGTGCGGAGACCAGTCTACTACTTCTTACATAGTGCGTATTGTTAAATGGATAGATACAAATGTTTTGCTCCTTTTCAGAAACAGTGCCTCTCCTGTCCATAGGATGCATCTGGTATCGCAACTTAGTCTTATTCACAAAGGGGTGAGTGTTGTGAAATTGGATTTTGGGCTCCCCCGGTGGCCACTGGTGGAATTGAACTGGTGTGCATCATCCTCTCTGTTCACCTGTTTCCATCAGGATGTGGGAGTCGCTATTTAGCCTTGCTCCTCTGTCACTTCCATGCCGGTCAACATTGTAATCAGAAGCCTTTCTGTGCATGTTCCTGCTGCTAGACAACTCCCAGCTAAGTTGGACTTAGTCCTTGTTTGTTTTTGCATTTTGTTCCAGTTCACAGCTGTAGTTTCGTTTCTGTGTCTGGAAAGCTCTTGTGATCTGAAATTGCCACTCTGATGTTATGAGTTAATACTAGAGTCTTAAAGTAATTTCAGGATGGTATTTTGATAGGGTTTTCAGCTGACCATGAAAGTGCCCTTTCTGTCTTCCTGCTATCTAGTAAGCGGACCTCAATTTTGCTAAACCTATTTTCATACTACGTTTGTCATTTCATCTAAAATCACCGCCAATATTTGTGGGGGCCTCTGTCTGCCTTTCGGGGAAATTTCTCTAGAGGTGAGCCAGGACTATATTTTCCTCTGCCAGGATTAGTTAGTCCTCCGGCCGGCGCTGGGCGTCTAGGGATAAAACGCAGGCTACGCTACCCGGCTACTGTTAGTTGTGCGGCAGGTTTAGTTCATGGTCAGTTTAGTTTCCATCCTTCCAAGAGCTAGTTCGTATGTTTGCTGGGCTATGTTCTCTTGCTATTGAGAACCATAACAGTTTGACCGGACCAAAAAGGGTTAAATTAATTGACAGAGAAAGGAGAGAAAAGAGAAGTCTGCTGAAGATTATTATTTTTTTTTTTCTCAGTTCTCAGTGTGCTTGTAATTGAATCTCTTGCAAGTCTGCCTATATTGCAGCCTTTCTCTCTCTCTCTCCTTCTAATCCTGGAATGGCTCTGTGTTCACCTGTTTAAAATGGATATTCAGAGTTTAGCTGCAGGTTTGAATAATCTCACCACGAAAGTTCAAAACTTACAAGATTTTGTTGTTCATGTTCCTATATCTGAACCTAGAATTCCTTTGCCTGAATTTTTCTCGGGGAATAGATCTTGCTTTCAAAATTTCAAAAATAATTGCAAGTTGTTTTTGTCCCTGAAATCTCGCTCTGCTGGAGATCCTGCTCAGCAGGTCAGGATTGTGATTTCTTTGCTCCGGGGCGACCCTCAGGATTGGGCTTTTGCATTGGCTCCAGGGGATCCTGCGTTGCTCAATGTGGATGCGTTTTTTCTGGCCTTGGGGTTGCTTTATGAGGAACCTCAGTTAGAACTTCAGGCGGAAAAGGCCTTGATGTCCCTATCTCAGGGGCAAGACGAAGCTGAAATATACTGCCAGAAATTCCGTAAATGGGCTGTGCTTACTCAGTGGAATGAGTGCGCCCTGGCGGCGAATTTCAGAGAGGGTCTCTCTGATGCCATTAAGGATGTTATGGTGGGGTTCCCTGTGCCTGCGGGTCTGAATGAGTCCATGACAATGGCTATCCAGATCGATAGGCATCTGCGGGAGCGCAAACCTGTGCACCATTTGGCGGTGTCTACTGAGAAGACGCCAGAGAATATGCAATGTGATAGAATTCTGTCCAGAAGTGAACGGCAGAATTTTAGACGAAAAAATGGGTTGTGCTTCTATTGCGGTGATTCAACTCATGTTATATCAGCATGCTCTAAGCGTACTAAGAAGCTTGATAAGTCTGTTTCAATTGGCACTTTACAGTCTAAGTTTATTCTATTTGTGACCCTGATTTGTTCTTTATCATCTATTACCGCGGATGCCTATGTCGACTCTGGCGCCGCTTTGAGTCTTATGGATTGGTCCTTTGCCAAACGCTGTGGGTATGATTTGGAGCCTCTTGAAACTCCTATACCCCTGAAGGGGATTGACTCCACCCCATTGGCTAGCAATAAACCACAATACTGGACACAAGTAACTATGCGGATTAATCCGGATCACCAGGAGATTATTCGCTTTCTTGTGCTGTATAACCTACATGATGTGTTGGTGCTTGGATTGCCATGGCTGCAATCTCATAACCCAGTCCTTGACTGGAAAGCTATGTCTGTGTTAAGCTGGGGATGTAAGGGGACGCATGGGGACGTACCTGTGGTTTCCATTTTATCATCTATTCCCTCTGAGATTCCTGAATTCTTGACTGAATATCGTGACGTTTTTGAAGAACCTAAGCTTGGTTCATTACCTCCGCACCGGGAGTGCGATTGTGCCATAGATTTGATTCCGGGTAGTAAATACCCTAAGGGTCGTTTATTTAATCTGTCTGTGCCTGAACATGCTGCTATGCGAGAATATATAAAGGAGTCCTTGGAAAAGGGACATATTCGTCCTTCGTCATCTCCCTTAGGAGCCGGTTTTTTCTTTGTGGCTAAGAAAGATGGCTCTTTGAGGCCGTGCATTGATTATCGGCTTTTGAATAAAATCACGGTTAAATATCAATATCCGTTGCCACTGCTGACTGATTTGTTTGCTCGCATAAAGGGGGCCAAGTGGTTCTCTAAGATAGATCTTCGTGGGGCGTATAATTTGGTGCGAATTAAGCAGGGGGATGAGTGGAAAACCGCATTTAATACGCCCGAGGGCCACTTTGAGTATTTGGTGATGCCTTTTGGTCTTTCAAATGCCCCTTCAGTCTTTCAGTCCTTTATGCATGACATTTTCCGTGATTATTTGGATAAATTTATGATTGTGTATCTGGATGATATTTTGATTTTTTCGGATGACTGGGACTCTCATGTCCAGCAGGTCAGGAGGGTTTTTCAGGTTTTGCGGTCTAATTCCTTGTGTGTGAAGGGTTCTAAGTGCGTTTTTGGGGTTCAAAAGATTTCCTTTTTGGGATATATTTTTTCCCCTTCTTCCATCGAGATGGATCCTGTCAAGGTTCAGGCTATTTGTGATTGGACGCAACCCTCTTCTCTTAAGAGTCTTCAGAAATTTTTGGGCTTTGCTAACTTTTATCGTCGATTTATTGCTGGTTTTTCTGATGTTGTTAAACCATTGACTGATTTGACTAAGAAGGGTGCTGATGTTGCTGATTGGTCCCCTGCTGCTGTGGAGGCCTTTCGGGAGCTTAAGCGCCGCTTTTCTTCCGCCCCTGTGTTGCGTCAGCCTGATGTTGCTCTTCCTTTTCAGGTTGAGGTCGACGCTTCTGAAATCGGAGCTGGGGCGGTTTTGTCGCAGAGAAGTTCCGATTGCTCCGTGATGAGACCTTGTGCTTTTTTCTCGCGTAAATTTTCGCCCGCCGAGCGGAATTATGATGTTGGGAATCGGGAGCTTTTGGCCATGAAGTGGGCTTTTGAGGAGTGGCGTCATTGGCTTGAGGGGGCTAGACATCAGGTGGTGGTATTGACTGACCACAAAAATCTAATTTATCTTGAGTCCGCCAGACGCCTGAATCCTAGACAGGCGCGCTGGTCGTTGTTTTTCTCTCGGTTTAATTTTGTGGTGTCCTACCTGCCGGGTTCTAAGAATGTTAAGGCGGATGCCCTTTCTAGGAGTTTTGAGCCTGACTCCCCTGGTAATTCTGAACCTACAGGTATCCTTAAGGATGGAGTGATATTGTCTGCCGTTTCTCCAGACCTGCGGCGGGCCTTGCAGGAGTTTCAGGCGGATAGACCTGATCGTTGCCCACCTGGTAGACTGTTTGTTCCTGATGATTGGACCAGTAAAGTCATTTCTGAGGTTCATTCTTCTGCGTTGGCAGGTCATCCTGGAATCTTTGGTACCAGGGATTTGGTGGCAAGGTCCTTCTGGTGGCCTTCCCTGTCTCGAGATGTGCGAGGCTTCGTGCAGTCTTGTGACGTTTGTGCTCGGGCCAAGCCTTGTTGTTCTCGGGCTAGTGGATTGTTGTTGCCCTTGCCTATCCCGAAGAGGCCCTGGACGCACATCTCGATGGATTTTATTTCGGATCTTCCTGTTTCTCAGAAGATGTCTGTCATCTGGGTGGTGTGTGATCGTTTCTCTAAGATGGTCCATTTGGTTCCCCTGCCTAAGTTGCCTTCTTCTTCCGAGTTGGTTCCTCTGTTTTTTCAAAATGTGGTCCGTTTGCATGGTATTCCGGAGAATATCGTTTCTGACAGAGGTACCCAATTCGTGTCTAGATTTTGGCGAGCATTCTGTGCTAGGATGGGCATAGATTTGTCTTTCTCGTCTGCTTTCCATCCTCAGACTAATGGCCAGACCGAGCGGACGAATCAGACCTTGGAGACATATTTGAGGTGTTTTGTGTCTGCAGATCAGGATGATTGGGTTGCTTTTTTGCCTTTAGCGGAGTTTGCCCTCAATAATCGGGCCAGTTCTGCCACCTTGGTGTCTCCCTTTTTCTGTAATTCGGGGTTTCATCCTCGATTTTCTTCTGGTCAGGTGGAATCTTCGGATTGTCCTGGAGTGGATGCTGTGGTGGAGAGGTTGCATCAGATTTGGGGGCAGGTAGTGGACAATTTGAAGTTGTCCCAGGAGAAGACTCAGCTTTTTGCCAACCGCCGGCGTCGGGTTGGTCCTTGGCTTTGTGTTGGGGACTTGGTGTGGTTGTCTTCTCGTTTTGTCCCTATGAGGGTTTCTTCTCCCAAGTTTAAGCCTCGGTTCATCGGCCCGTACAAGATATTGGAGATTCTTAACCCTGTGTCCTTCCGTTTGGACCTCCCTGCATCTTTTTCTATTCATAATGTTTTTCATCGGTCATTATTGCGCAGGTATGAGGTACCGGTTGTGCCTTCCGTTGAGCCTCCTGCTCCGGTGTTGGTTGAGGGCGAGTTGGAGTACGTTGTGGAAAAAATCTTGGACTCCCGTGTTTCCAGACGGAAACTCCAGTATCTGGTCAAATGGAAGGGATACGGTCAGGAGGATAATTCTTGGGTGACTGCCTCTGATGTTCATGCCTCCGATTTGGTCCGTGCCTTTCATAGGGCTCATCCTGATCGCCCTGGTGGTTCTGGTGAGGGTTCGGTGCCCCCTCCTTGAGGGGGGGGTACTGTTGTGAAATTGGATTTTGGGCTCCCCCGGTGGCCACTGGTGGAATTGAACTGGTGTGCATCATCCTCTCTGTTCACCTGTTTCCATCAGGATGTGGGAGTCGCTATTTAGCCTTGCTCCTCTGTCACTTCCTTGCCGGTCAACATTGTAATCAGAAGCCTTTCTGTGCATGTTCCTGCTGCTAGACAACTCCCAGCTAAGTTGGACTTAGTCCTTGTTTGTTTTTGCATTTTGTTCCAGTTCACAGCTGTAGTTTCGTTTCTGTGTCTGGAAAGCTCTTGTGATCTGAAATTGCCACTCTGATGTTATGAGTTAATACTAGAGTCTTAAAGTAATTTCAGGATGGTATTTTGATAGCGTTTTCAGCTGACCATGAAAGTGCCCTTTCTGTCTTCCTGCTATCTAGTAAGCGGACCTCAATTTTGCTAAACCTATTTTCATACTACGTTTGTCATTTCATCTAAAATCACCGCCAATATTTGTGGGGGCCTCTGTCTGCCTTTCGGGGAAATTTCTCTAGAGGTGAGCCAGGACTATATTTTCCTCTGCCAGGATTAGTTAGTCCTCCGGCCGGCGCTGGGCGTCTAGGGATAAAACGCAGGCTACGCTACCCGGCTACTGTTAGTTGTGCGGCAGGTTTAGTTCATGGTCAGTTTAGTTTCCATCCTTCCAAGAGCTAGTTCGTATGTTTGCTGGGCTATGTTCTCTTGCCATTGAGAATCATAACAGGTGAGCATCAATACCGGACAGAGTCCATGGAAAAAAGGGAACTTTTGTTTAGGAAAACATAAACTTAAACTTAAATTGTGTTGAAATGGTTACCATTGTTTATTAGATTGCTAATGTAGCCTATGTCAAAAGTCTAATATCATTCCATTCACAAAAAATGTTTTGTTTTTAGTGAAAAATTGCTCTAATGCCACGTTCGCACGTTCTGTGTTTGGTCAGTATTTTACATCACTATTTGTAAGTTCAAAACCATAGGAAAAGTATAATAGAAACACGTCACCACTTCTATATTTTTTCTCCAGTCCTAGTTTTGACTTGCAAATACTGATGTAAAATACTGAACGTGTGAACAGTCCTAAAGTTACAACCACTAGATGTCTGCCATCCGAGCATCTCTCCACTGCCTGTTGTGAACGCTAATCCATCTATAGTTACAGACTAGCAGGATGGATTACAAGAAGTGTCGAGAAATGTCCATGCAAGCCTGATGTTACCTGTGGTGTTTACACAGACTGGTCATACTGGTGCAAGTCACCTCTCCACAACATACAGTGGAAAGTTGATGAATTTTTAATGCCTAGATCGGTGTACGTGTGCACATCAGTCAACCACTTATTATGTTCAATTGCCTGATTGTTTTCTATAGCAGATTAGCTGTGCAGTTTATAGCAAACCAGCTGTGCAATTTTGACTTCCTCTCCTCCACCTACTGTAGATTTTTTACCAAAGTTTTCTGTTACCCTGCTCATATTTATTCAGCTTGCCTTCTTGTATTCTCCCCTTCTCTCTTCCACTTTTGTGTTTTGCGCAGTGGGAAAATTGGGTTACACGTAAGCTTGCTCTGGAGTGCCCACTGTTTCCCAGCTTTCCCACTACCTTGAATTCTATTTATTATATACTGTATTTTCTGCAAACTCATAGATAGATAATAGATAGAAGATAGAAAATAGATAGGTAGATAGATAGATAGATAGATAGATAGATAGATAGATAGATAGATAGATAGATAGATAGATAATAGATACAGGTGCATCTCACAAAGTTAGAATATTATAAAAAAGTTAATTTATTTCAGTTCTTCAATACTAAAAGTGAAACTCATATATTAGATAGGTTTATTCCAACAGAGTGATCTATTTCAAGTGTTTATTTCTGTTAATGTTGATGATTATGGCTTACAGCTAGTGAAAACCCAAAAGTCATTATCTCAGTAAATTAGAATACTTTATAACACCAGCTTGAAAAATGATTTTAAAATCCTGAATGCTGGCCTACCGAAATGTATGTTCAGTAAATGCACTCAATATTTGGTCGGGGCTCCTTTTGCATCAATTACTGCATCAATGCGGCGTGGCATGGAGGCGATCAGCCTGTGGCACTGCTGAGGTGTTATGGAAGCCCAGGTTGCTTTGATAGCAGCCTTCAGCTCGTCTGCATTGTTGGGTCTGGTACCTCATCTTCCTCTTGACAATATCCCATTGATTCTCTATGGGGTTAAGGTCAGGCGAGCTTGATGGCCAATCAAGCACAGTGATACTGTTGTTTGTAAACCAGGTGTATTGGTACTTTTGGCAGTGTGGACAGGTGCCAGGTCCTGCTGGAGAATGAAATTTCCATCTCCAAAAAGCTTGCCAGCAGAGGGAAGTATAAAGAGCTCTAAACTTTCCTGGTAGACGGCTGCGCTGACTGTGGTCTTGATAAAACACCATCACTGATTGTGGAAACTTCACACTAGACCTTGGAAATCAAGGTCCCAGATTCTGGAGAAAGAGTGGAGGGGCCACAATCCAAGCTGCTTGAGGTCTAGTGAGAAGTTTCCACAATCAGTGACTTTTGGGTTTTCATTGGCTGTAAGCCATAATCATTAACATTAACAGAAATAAACACTTGAAATAGATCACTCTGTGTGTAATGACTCTATATAATATATGAGATTTACTTCTTGTATTGGAGAACTGAAATAAATTAACTTTTTGATCATTTTCTAATTTTGTGAGATGCACGTGTATGTGATAGAGAGATGGATAGATAGATAATAGATAGATCCATAGATCATTGGAGGAAGTAAGGGAAATAGAGGAGTGCCTACTCATACTGCTGGAAAGCTCAGCCAGCACAGCACAGGTGTCATAGGAAAAAGTGGGAGGATCAAAAAGAAACAGAACAGGTATCATGTGCTGTAAACAAAATCCCACCCACGAATGTTAATTTTTATGTCTAGAATAGTTTCATTTGGAAAATCTAGGTTTGTTAAAAACAAAACGCTTGAAGTGAGCAGCCCAGTAAGTGACACGTCGCTGGGATCAGGGTCTCTGTCGCTACATTGTGTTGCTCTTAGATTAGGTGGCAAAAATCTGGTGGCTGATTTCTTTTAGGACTTAATGTCCTAGTCCTGGACAAGACCTGAATTGATAAAAATCGCCTTTTTTCTCTCTTTCCAATGGAGCGAGATGCGTTTCTCAAGCGAATAGTTAATGCTTTTATTACTTCCAGTTTAAACAGGTTGCATCTGCAACATAACAGCGCAATTTTGTTATCAAGGTTTGATTTGTAACGTAATAATAATCACACACCTGCGAACGTTTCACATGGATGAGGGATCTGAAGAACGTCTTGTGGCGTGGGAGTCGAAGGAAACTCGAGCTCGGCTCTGACGCAATACTTATTTAGGCAGATTTACTCTGCTGGAGGGGCCATGGTACATTAGGCTCCCCACACAGATCGTCGCTATAAAGCAGCACATAGCGTTGGCCCGGCACAGCGTGAAGTGCTATCAGGATGTGATAGAACCACACTGACTCTTTTCATCTTGACAGGCCTGTGTGTGACATGCCATGTTCTGAAGGAATTACTCCACTCCGAGATCTTCAATGGGAACATTATCAGCGAGCGTGGAGCCATTGTATAAAACATTCATTCGAATTCAAAGAAGGCTTTTATGTCATATGGATTTGGCTGGATGTCCTTATTTCTGCAAATATAAATGCTTCCTCCTTGACATTGCCCGCATGTTCTAAGCCATAAGCCTATGTGCGAACAAACCGGAGGAATACAAAAGACTCGTATTCATTCTTATCTGGAGGGATGATAATGGCTGCTTAATTGATCCCCTGTTATTTTTGGAACTTACCCTGATTGGCTTAGACAGCAAGCAAGACGACTCTGCAGGGTGATGGGGCTTTGTAATGAACGATAGTTTCCTACAGTTGCCACACATACCGCTCCGTGTCAGGAACCCTACTGTGGAAGCCTACCTCCATTGGCTAGTATTTATCACAGGCTAGGCAAGCATTTTTCAGCGGGATGTCATGGGAATAAAAATATGATTAAAAAGGTTGATTGATTTGTAAAATGCCATAAACTAAAGGGTATTGCCATAGGAAATATTAAAACACCTCCTTACTATCCTTACTACAGAACCGAAGTTTAAGCTCACTGCTGACATGGGCATACGCCATAAACTCCAGACAAGATTTCCCCACTTGACTGTCTCCCCGCCACTGTTGCCTATAAGTTTGGAACTCTGGAAATGTTAGGGTTAATGTTCCTTACTCTTTAGACATTTAGAACTGTTATTAAAGGGGTTGCCAATACTTTCATAACCCCTTCTTCATCAGCATATTTACCCCCAGTAAAATAGCAACATTTACAGTAGATTCACCTCCGGTGCCAGCGCCATTCCAGTGGTGTCGCATTCGCTCTTTCGGGGACTACATGACATTGTTATGTCCCATGATCCCTTCCGCCAATCAGCACTGGCTTCACTCTCCCCACCTTTGGACAGATCAGACATCAAGAGGAAGTGAGTGGCTCAAGCCAGCGCTGATTGGCTGCGGTGATCGCATGATATACCAATGTCATGCGATCACCAAGAAAGCCAGTACCGAAACCAATAGAAAAGTGCCGACACCGGAGATGAGTATAAGTGTTGTTGTTTTACTGGTGGCAAACATACTGATGGAGACTGGGTTGTCTGAATAATGGACAACCCCTTTACATCCCCTAATGTCTACTGATCTAGCCAATATTGGCAGGCTCAGCCCACAGTCTAATGTATATAGAGGCCTCCTGACACTCCCCTGACAGATGATGTTGGCATATCCGATTACTAACTATTGATGCTTTTGCTCTGAGTCTGGCATCGGCTCTCTGCTGTAGAACACAGAAGCACTATGCAGACCGAGCCCTCGTGTGTTTGGGCCAGTCGGAAGAGATAGCTGCAGGCCGATCGATCAGCCGAACGATGGTTCAGCTAACAGTTATCTATTGTACTTGGGATCCCTTAAATTTTTTTGATCTTTAGTAGTGTTCTGTTTTAACTTCTTTCCTTCCAGAGCACCCTGTTTAGAGGGAACACTTCTTCACAGCTATGGCTAATTGCATGCAGGTGCTCAAAGGGTCCAGCGCATGTGCAGTTACAGCCAGTAGAATCTCAAGTATCAGTGCAGTATCGGTGCTGAACACTTTCAGTATCTCAACAGAAAAAAGCAATAAGGGAAAAAGTGACGTGGGTAAACCACATGACCATTAGTCATGAGCGAGTGTGCTCGTTACTAGAGTTTTCCGGGCATGTTCGGGTGGTCTCCGAGTATTTTGGGTGTGCTCGTAAATTATGTTTTTGTCTCCCCAGCTGCATGATTTGCGGCTGTTAGACAACCTGAACACATGCAAGGATTGCCTGTTTGTTAGGGAATCCCCACATGTATTCAGGCTGGCTAGCAGCCATAAATCATTAAGCTGCAGAGACAAAAACATAATCTACGAACACACTGAAAATACTTGGAGACCACCCAAGCATGCTCAGAAAACTCGAGTAGTGAGTACACTCGCTCATCACTAGTGACCACCACTATGTTGAGAGCTACAGAAGCAGTGATCACTGCATCCAATATTCACCCATTGGCATCAGCAGGCTTCAACATGGGTGCTTCAGTAAAAAATGAAGTATTTTTATGAAGATGCACAATCGTCTATTGCATTTAAGAAATTTCAACTAGAGAAGCATAAAACATTATTAATGATGCTCCTATTGCGTCATTAATAAGTGAATACAAACTTTTAATGTTCTCACCTTTTTGTTTTGCATTGACAGAACACCTGTTGTCGCCTGTAGATACAACTAACACTAAAGGTGACAACTGACAAAAGTCTCTCCTCAGCCAACTAATTAACATTTCATGGTGGTTCCTAGAGAAGAGGTGAGGAACAGCTCTGAAATGTGTTATCTAGTTGATTGCTTAAATAGTTTAAATAGTTACATATACATACAAGTGACTGCACAAGTCTTATCGTCATTGCAACACAAAAAGATGAGAACATTATTGTAGGGGGTCAGCCCCTTCTAAGAACTGAATTACACTGTAACTTTAAGAGACAATGCTCCCCTCTGATTTGTGTACACTTGGTGCAGCGCCCCAGAGTCCTGGTCGTTGCAGTACTGACGCTCCGCCGCTAAGGGGAGTGATGGTACGTCTGATGGCACTTAAGGAGTTCACCTGACCAGGTATCACAGACACCAATACACTTCACAGTCTGGCCTCCAGGGGGAGCAAAGGGTTCTATGTATTAGGCCACTCCTCACAATCTGGTAAAACTGGTGGCTGGATAGGAAGTTAGTAAGAAGCTGACTGGGTTTGAACCAGGCAACATCCTGTGGCAGAGGGTGTTGCGGGGAAAGATTCAGGGGGGTCCCTGTCAGGGGTGGGATCCTGACAGAGGCCTAGCGAACAGAACAGAACGTTACGGAACCGCGCCTGCACTGATTTGCGGCGGTATCTTAAGAAAGGATTAAGAAAGGACAAGAAGCGAGGTTTATTGTGAAGCAGTGAGAAACGAGATGGCAGCACAAAGGAGATAATACCAGTAGGAGTCGTGCCCCCAGATCGGCAACATCCTACTGAGGCGCGTCGCCGGTGGCCGGAACGCCGAGGAAGTATTGGGCTCCAAGCATTACTTCAAACAGCGGCAGGACAGTTAATTATAGGTTGGCTGTCTCACCTAAATCACCTAAGCAGACATAGGGGGCAATTGTGGGTGAGGGGCGACACTAGGGTCCCGGAAGAACTCCAGGCCTACCCGTCATACGGGTGCGTCCTAGCCATATCATCTGGGGGACGGAGAAGAACATCAGAATAGAAATGAGAGTTGTGAGAAATAACATCAGGAACAGACACAACAGTTGTGAGGACTATCCCGTGGTGCTCAGCAGGGAAGTACTACAACACACAGTCGCTAGAAGGTAGGCACTGATTTCCACCTGCAAAGGGAGCTCTGGATGTGCCATCGGACCGGCCGGTCTCAGCCAGCCCTGTTAGCAGTGCTCCGGATTGAGGATCCTGAAGCCTACATTAAAGAGGTAAAGAGACTGCAACCCTGTGTCTTCGTTATTTCATCGCACCACCTTTAATTGGACGCCCCTTAGCAGGGTCAGTGACCGGGTCTAGCCACTGTGACAGTCCCAGGACCAAGACAGAGAGGCCCGGTACCGAGTACCCCGCGGCCCTGTGTCTGGGGGCGCTCCAACTTGGTGTCACGAACAGGATCTACTTAAGCCTGAAGAATCAGGTCATGTGTGCCTTGGAACTGTGTTTGAATTGTGCTTGAACTGTGATTTATTGCAAAGACTGGGGATTGCCACTTGCTGCCAAAAGTTCCCACCAAAACCGCCACCATTGCAGCGCCACGGGGAGCGCAGAAGAAGAAGAAGGGCGTACCATGGGAGGAGACTATCAAAATGGCGCCAAAAGCGGTGACCGCCCCCTCCGACTACTGTTGCGAGATGACGACCTGCCCAGAAGCAGAGGAGAACCGCCCCCTGATTTGCAACGGCGGGAACGAAAGGAAGAAGAAGTCGTACCCTTAGGAAATGGAGGGACAACGTGCAATTGCAGCCGAAGATCCGGAAGCCGGGATGGCGATCAGCGAGTCCCCGAACGACGGCGAAGTGATCCGGGCCTATCCCCACCAACCGGAGACGGACCCGAACCCACCGCAGCTGGAGGACCCGGACCTCTCGGAGCTACCGGCGGCGGAGCCGCGTCAACCTATCCCAGACACGGAGCCAGCCGATGTGAAGCAATGGAAGTCGGAGCTGTGCCAGAAGGATGCCTCGGAGGAGCCGCAGTCCGAGCTGCAGCCGATTCCAGTGTCCTCGTCAATGGAACGGATCGGCATCGGTGGAACCACATCAGACGCAGGTATGGAAAGCGACCCTGCTCCCCCAACCAGTCCTGCTCCCGTGACCACTCCCCAGCCCGACAATAACCAAGTTTTCACTGCTGAGCTGGTAGTGCTAACCCCAGGCACGATGGAGAAGCTGGTGCCTCCGTTACCAACAACGATGGGGAAGCCGCTAGACGTGAGCTCAGAGGGGGTGATCTTCCAATGGGACACGCCATGGATTGGGCTGGATGGGGCCAGGCAGGAGGGCCTCAGCATTGCTGCGCTCACCTGGGAACAGTATAAGCAATGCTTAATTTTACAATGGCAAAACCGAAAAGAGACAGAACCAAGTGACCCACCAAGAGTACAGAGACCAAAGACTGAACACAATAAGAGGAACTCGGTAAGGCAAGGGACTGTACTAGCCTTTCACCCGAAGCGGGGTTGGGGCTCTATACAAGAACCGGGACTGCCGACTGAAATCTTCTTTACCAGTTACAATGTGAGAACCCCGTCCCGCAACAGATGTGACAATCAGCTACCATGTAAAGGGGACCAGGTGACCTATACTCGCCACCAGAGTGCGCAGGGCTGGTGCGCTCGAGATGTCCAACGATGCGAGCCGGCGGTAGCGCCACCTGCTGTCCCGACTATGACTAATCCTGATTTGACAAACCCTACTACTGTCGCCACGGTGTGTATTATCGCCACTAATGAACTTGCAACCACAGCTGACATTCGAATCCAGACCCCGGGTGATCTGACCGCGCCTGGGAGACCAACCACTGATACCGCTCCTGCATCCGCCGAGGACAGAGGACCGCAGCCTTACCGGCCGGAGAGTGTCCGCCACCAGCTGATGCAGTGTAGCCTCCTGTGAGGATAAACCTCGGAACCACGAGTATGTAAATAGTTAACTGATTGTTTCCCTGCTTTTTGCTAATACCCGACCAGGGTTGTTCTTAAAGGGATCCCTTTGTTTACCCGGGATCCCTATTGCTTTTTATTTTTGCTTTCATTTTCCTTTTTGCTTTTTGTTCACCCCTGTTACAAAGACTGCCGTATCATGGACGGTGAATGGTTCACAAACTGTATTGTAAATAGTTTGCACCCTATTAAGGGTGCCCCCTACTGGTTTTACAAGAAAAAAAAGGGGACTCTTTTCGAATAAACTGTTCCTGGAAACAGTGCAGGAGTTTCTGCCATACACGGACTTGCGACTTGAGAAGTTGCGCTACCTCAAAGAGACTTGGTTCCCTCTTAAAGGGAAGGTTCACCAGTTGCACCTAATGTATAATGTTGCCTTAAGAGAAAGTGAATAGTAATAATGTTTTACATATAAGTAATATGTAGTTAGCTAGATAGTTATAGAGAATGTTTGATAATGTTGCTAGAGATTGAGGACAGGAAGTAAACCCGTAGGGGTTAGTGAGTGAGTCCTCCTAGGAGCCATAGAGAGATGGCTCAGTGATCCTGTACTAAGAGAAGAGGCAGTAGGCCTGGGCAGATAGACAGGCGGTCCTGCATATGAAAAATCAGAGGGTGAAAAAGAAGATGTTGCACTTAGAAGAGAAAAATAAGGAAGAAGTTAATTTATATTTTAGAGTTTTATAATAAGCCTTTAGTGGATCCAGCTTATACGTCCTTGAAGGCAAAGTAAAATTATTGTTCAGAACTTGCACTTAGTAGAATACCCGGCTGGGTAATAGAAGTTATTTATAGTATGTTATTTAAAATATTTAACCATGTTTTGTTTGTAACGTTCAAGAGTCCTCACCTCCCATAAAGGGAAGCACTCTTATTATCACTTATTACACCTGTTTATTGCATTTCAAAATTTGTATATCTTTTGCTGACATGCATTGTTGTTTTCTTCCCAGTCCGGGAGTACTGGATTTAACCGGGGGGGTGCAGCGCCCCAGAGTCCTGGTTGTTGCAGTAGTGACGCTCCGCCGCTAAGGGGAGTGATGGTACATCTGATGGCACTTAAGGAGTTCACCTGACCAGGTATCAGAGACACCAATACACTTCACAGTCTGGCCTCCAGGGGGAGAAAAGGGTTCTATGTATTAGGCCACTCCTCACAATCTGGTAAAACTGGGGGTTGGATAGGAAGTTTGTCATGATTCTCAATGGCGAGAGAACATAGCCCAGCATATATGAGAACTAGCTCTTGGAAGATGGAAACTATACTGACCATGAACTAAACCTGCCGCACAACTAGAAGTGGCCGGGTAGCATGCCTACGTTTTTTTATCCCTAGATGCCCAGCGCCAGCCGGAGAACTACCTAATCCTAGCAGAGGAAAAGACAGTCCTGGCTCACCTCTAGAGAAATTTTCCCAAAAGGCAGACAGAGGCCCCCACATATATTGGCGGTGATTTTAGATGAAATGACAAACGTAGTATGAAAATAGGTTTAGCAAAAATCGAGGTCCGCTTTCTAGATAGCAAGAAGACAGAAAGGGCACTTTCATGGTCAGCAGAAAACTCTATCAAAACACCATCCAGAAATTACTTTAAGACTCTAGCATTAACTCATAACACCAGAGTGGCAATTTCCGCTCACAAGAGCTTTCCAGACACAGTAACGAAACAGCAGCTGTGAACAGGAACAAAATGCAAAAACACACAAGGACAAAAGTCCAACTTAGCTGGGAGTTGTCTAGTAGCAGGACATGCACAGAAAGGCTTCTGATTACATTGTTGACCGGCATGAAACTGACAGAGGAGCAAGGTTATATAGCGACTCCCACATCCTGATAGGAGCAGGTGAACAGAGGGGATGATGCACACAAGTACAATTCCACAAGTGGCCACCGGGGGAGCCCAGAATCCAACTTCACAACAGTACCCCCCCCTCAAGGAGGGGGCACCGAACCCTCACCAGAACCACCAGGGCGATCAGGATGAGCCCTATGAAAGGCACGGACAAGATCGGAGGCATGAACATCAGAGGCAGTGACCCAAGAATTATCCTCCTGACCGTATCCCTTCCATTTGACCAGATACTGGAGTTTCCGTCTGGAAACACGAGAGTCCAAGATCTTTTCCACAACGTACTCCAACTCACCCTCAACCAACACCGGAGCAGGAGGCTCAACGGAAGGCACAGCCGGTACCTCATACCTGCGCAACAATGATCGATGAAAAACATTATGAATCGAAAAGGATGCAGGGAGGTCCAAACGGAAGGACACAGGGTTAAGAATCTCCAATATCTTGTACGGGCCGATGAACCGAGGCTTAAACTTAGGAGAAGAAACCCTCATAGGGACAAAACGAGAAGACAACCACACCAAGTCCCCAACACAAAGCCGAGGACCAACACAACGACGGCGGTTGGCAAAAAGCTGAGTCTTCTCCTGGGACAACTTCAAATTGTCCACCACCTGCCCCCAAATCTGATGCAACCTCTCCACCACAGCATCCACTCCAGGACAATCCGAAGATTCCACTTGACCGGAGGAAAATCGAGGATGAAACCCCGAATTACAGAAAAACGGGGACACCAAGGTGGCAGAGCTGGCCCGATTATTGAGGGCGAACTCCGCCAAAGGCAAAAAAGCAACCCAATCATCCTGATCCGCAGACACAAAACACCTCAAATATGTCTCCAAGGTCTGATTAGTCCGCTCGGTCTGGCCATTAGTCTGAGGATGGAAAGCAGACGAAAAAGACAAATCTATGCCCATCCTAGCACAGAATGCCCGCCAAAATCTAGACACGAATTGGGTCCCTCTATCAGAAACGATATTCTCCGGAATACCATGCAAACGAACAATATTTTGAAAAAACAGAGGAACCAACTCGGAAGAAGAAGGCAACTTAGGCAAGGGAACCAGATGGACCATCTTAGAGAAACGGTCACACACCACCCAGATGACAGACATCTTATGAGAAACAGGCAGATCCGAAATAAAATCCATCGAGATGTGCGTCCAAGGCCTCTTCGGGATAGGCAAGGGTAACAACAATCCACTAGCCCGAGAACAACAAGGCTTGGCCCGAGCACAAACGTCACAAGACTGCACAAAGCCTCGCACATCTCGTGACAGGGAAGGCCACCAGAAGGACCTTGCCACCAAATCCCTGGTACCAAAGATTCCAGGATGACCTGCCAACGCAGAAGAATGAACCTCAGAGATGACTCTACTGGTCCAATCATCAGGAACAAACAGTCTACCAGGTGGGCAACGATCAGGTCTATCCGCCTGAAACTCCTGCAAGGCCCGCCGCAGGTCTGGAGAAACGGCAGACAATATCACTCCATCTTTAAGGATACCTGTGGGCTCAGAATTACCAGGGGAGTCAGGCTCAAAACTCCTAGAAAGGGCATCCGCCTTAACATTCTTAGAACCCGGTAGGTAAGACACCACAAAATTAAACCGAGAGAAAAACAACGACCAGCGCGCCTGTCTAGGATTCAGGCGCCTGGCAGACTCAAGGTAAATTAAATTTTTGTGGTCAGTCAATACCACCACCTGATGTCTGGCCCCCTCAAGCCAGTGACGCCACTCCTCAAAAGCCCACTTCATGGCCAAAAGCTCCCGATTCCCAATATCATAATTCCGCTCGGCGGGCGAAAATTTACGGGAAAAAAAAGCACAAGGTCTCATCACGGAGCAGTCGGAACTTCTCTGCGACAACACCGCCCCAGCTCCGATTTCAGAAGCGTCGACCTCAACCTGAAAAGGAAGAGCAACATCAGGCTGACGCAACACTGGGGCGGAAGAAAAGCGGCGCTTGAGCTCCCGAAAGGCCTCCACAGCATCAGGGGACCAATCAGCAACATCAGCACCCTTCTTGGTCAAATCAGTCAATGGTTTTACAACATCAGAAAAACCAGCAATAAATCGACGATAAAAGTTAGCAAAGCCCAAAAATTTCTGAAGACTCTTAAGAGAAGAGGGTTGCGTCCAATCACCAATAGCCTGAACCTTGACAGGATCCATCTCGATGGAAGAGGGGGAAAAAATGTATCCCAAGAAGGAAATCTTTTGAACCCCAAAAACACACTTAGAACCCTTCACACACAAGGAATTAGACCGCAAAACCTGAAAAACCCTCCTGACCTGCTGGACATGAGAGTCCCAGTCATCCGAAAAAATCAGAATATCATCCAGATACACAATCATAAATTTATCCAAATAATCGCGGAAAATGGCATGCATAAAGGACTGGAAGACTGAAGGGGCATTTGAAAGACCAAAAGGCATCACCAAATACTCAAAATGGCCCTCGGGCGTATTAAATGCGGTTTTCCACTCATTCCCCTGCTTGATTCGCACCAAATTATACGCCCCACGGAGATCAATCTTAGAGAACCACTTGGCCCCCTTTATACGAGCAAACAAATCAGTAAGCAGTGGTAACGGATATTGATATTTAACCGTGATTTTATTCAAAAGTCGATAATCAATACACGGCCTCAAAGAGCCGTCTTTCTTAGACACAAAGAAAAAACCGGCTCCTAAGGGAGATGACGAAGGACGAATATGTCCCTTTTCCAAGGACTCCTTTATATATTCTCGCATAGCCGCGTGTTCAGGCACAGACAGATTAAATAAACGACCCTTAGGGTATTTACTACCCGGAATCAAGTCTATGGCACAATCGCACTCCCGGTGCGGAGGTAGTGAACCAACCTTGGGTTCTTCAAAAACGTCACGAAAGTCAGACAAGAATTCAGGAATCTCAGAGGGAATAGATGATGAAATGGAAACCAAAGGTACGTCCCCATGAGTTCCTTTACATCCCCAGCTTAACACCGACATAGCTCTCCAGTCGAGGACTGGGTTATGAGATTGCAGCCATGGCAATCCCAGCACCAAAACATCATGTAGATTATACAGCACCAGAAAGCGAATAACCTCCTGGTGATCCGGATTAACACGCATAGTCACTTGTGTCCAGTATTGTGGTTTATTACTAGCCAATGGGGTGGAGTCAATCCCTTTCAGAGGTATCGGAGCCTCCAATGGCTCCAAATCATACCCACAGCGTTTGGCAAAGGACCAATCCATAAGACTCAAAGCAGCGCCAGAGTCGACATAGGCGTCCGCGGTAATAGATGACAAAGAACAAATCAGGGTCACAGATAGAATAAACTTAGACTGTAAAGTGCTAATTGAAACAGACTTGTCAGGCTTCTTAGTACGCTTAAAGCATGCTGATATAACATGAGTTGAATCACCACAATAGAAGCACAACCCATTTTTTCGTCTAAAATTCTGCCGCTCGCTTCTGGACAGAATTCTATCACATTGCATATTTTCTGGCGTTTTCTCAGTAGACACCGCCAAATGGTGCACAGGTTTGCGCTCCCGCAGACGCCTATCGATCTGAATAGCCATCGTCATGGACTCATTCAGACTCGCAGGCACAGGGAACCCCACCATAACATCCTTAATGGCATCAGAGAGACCTTCTCTGAAAATCGCCGCCAGGGCGCACTCATTCCACTGAGTAAGCACAGACCATTTGCGGAATTTCTGGCAGTATATTTCAGCTTCATCTTGCCCCTGAGACAAGGACATCAAGGCCTTTTCCGCCTGAAGCTCTAAATGAGGTTCCTCATAAAGCAACCCCAAGGCCAGAAAAAACGCATCCACATTGAGCAACGCAGGATCCCCTGGTGCCAATGCAAAAGCCCAGTCTTGAGGGTCGCCCCGGAGCAAGGAAATTACAATCCTGACCTGCTGTGCAGGGTCTCCGGCAGAGCGAGACTTCAGGGACAAAAACAATTTGCAATTATTTTTAAAATTTTGAAAGTGAGATCTATTCCCCGAGAAGAATTCAGGCAAAGGAATTCTAGGCTCAGACATAGGTGCATGAACAACAAAATCTTGCAAATTTTGTACCTTTGTGGCGAGATTATTCAAACCTGTAGCTACACTCTGAAGATCCATTTGAAACAGGTGAACACAGAGCCATTCAAGGATTAGAAGGAGAGAAAGAGAGGAAGGCTGCAGTATAGGCAGACTAGCAAGTGATTCAATTCAGAGCACACTCAGAACTAGAGGAAAAAAAAAAAAAAAAAAAAAAAATTGTAGCAGACTTCTTTTTTCTCTCCTTTCTCAGCCAGTAATTTAACCCTTTTTTTTTGGGCCGGTCAAACTGTCATGATTCTCAATGGCGAGAGAACATAGCCCAGCATATATGAGAACTAGCTCTTGGAAGATGGAAACTATACTGACCATGAACTAAACCTGCCGCACAACTAGAAGTGGCCGGGTAGCATGCCTACGTTTTTTTATCCCTAGATGCCCAGCGCCAGCCGGAGAACTACCTAATCCTAGCAGAGGAAAAGACAGTCCTGGCTCACCTCTAGAGAAATTTTCCCAAAAGGCAGACAGAGGCCCCCACATATATTGGCGGTGATTTTAGATGAAATGACAAACGTAGTATGAAAATAGGTTTAGCAAAAATCGAGGTCCGCTTTCTAGATAGCAAGAAGACAGAAAGGGCACTTTCATGGTCAGCAGAAAACTCTATCAAAACACCATCCAGAAATTACTTTAAGACTCTAGCATTAACTCATAACACCAGAGTGGCAATTTCCGCTCACAAGAGCTTTCCAGACACAGTAACGAAACAGCAGCTGTGAACAGGAACAAAATGCAAAAACACACAAGGACAAAAGTCCAACTTAGCTGGGAGTTGTCTAGTAGCAGGAACATGCACAGAAAGGCTTCTGATTACATTGTTGACCGGCATGAAACTGACAGAGGAGCAAGGTTATATAGCGACTCCCACATCCTGATAGGAGCAGGTGAACAGAGGGGATGATGCACACAAGTACAATTCCACAAGTGGCCACCGGGGGAGCCCAGAATCCAACTTCACAACAGAAGTTAGTAAGAAGCTGACTGGGTTGGAACCAGGCAACATCCTGTGGCAGAGGGTGTTGTGGGGTAAGATTCACGGGGGTCCCTGTCAGGGGTGGGATCCTGACAGAGGCCTAGCGAACAGAACATTATGGAAACGCGCCTGCACTGATTTGCGGCGGTATCTTAAGAAAGGACAAGAAGCGAGGTTTATTGTGAAGCAGTGAGAAACAAGATCACAGCACAAAGGAGATAATACCAGTAGGAGTCGTGCCCCGAGATCGGCAACATCCTACTGAGGCGCGTCGCCGGTGGCCGGAACGCCGAGGAAGTATTGGGCTCCAAGCATTACTTCAAACAGCGGCAGGACAGTTAATTATAGGTTGTCTGTCTCACCTAAATCACCTAAGCAGACATAGGGGGCAATTGTGGGAGAGGGGCGACACTAGGGTCCCGGAAGAACTCCAGGCCTACCCGTCATACGGGTGCGTCCTAGCAATATCATCTGGGGGATGGAGAAGAACATCAGAATAGAAACGAGAGTTGTGAGAAATAACATCAGGAACAGACACAACAGTTGTGAGGACTATCCCGTGGTGCTCAGCAGGGAAGTACTACAACACATAGGCGCTAGAAGGTCGGCACTGATTTCCACCTGCAAATGGAGCTCTGGATGTGCCATCGGACTGACCGGTCTCAGCCAGCCCTGTTAGCAGTGCTCCGGATTGAGGATCCTGAAGCCTACAGTAAAGAGGTAAAGAGACTGCAACCCTGTGTCTTCGTTATTTCATCGCACCACCTTTAATTGGACGCCCCTTAGCGGGGTCACGGACCGGATCTAGCCACCTTGACAGTCCCAGGACCGAGACAGAGAGGCCCGGTACCGAGTACCCCGCGGCCTTGCGTCTGGGGGCGCTCCATTGGACTAGTCCTTTCTCCCCTGCAGTTTGCTGTGTGTTGGACAAGAAGCAGGAAGGGTTGGTTCAGAAAGAGAAGAGGGAACCTTATCCTGAGAGACTGGATGGACAATAAGTGTGTCCTACCAATGAGAGACTGGTAACTGTACTAACGGCTTCAAGGGAGAAGATAGTGCCCAGTTACCGCAGGATCGATCACAGGACTGTGTCAGAAGGAAAGAGTCGCATTGCATAGCCAGAATAGTTCTCCCTAAGCACCGGTAACCTTAGAGAGGAAATAACATGGTGATACTAGTCATCATCTCTCAAAATTGAAAATGGGAACGAGACTTGCCTGGATCTGGAAGAAGACGGATTATTTAACCTGAAGGAATATCTCAGCACAAACTTGGTTCTCCTACATCAGTATCAAGCAGCAGCTACCAGACCTTCTTCTAAGCGCTACAGGACTGAAGTGTATATCAGTGTTCAACTGTGTTATGGCAAAAAGCAGGCTTCTCTAGCTAGGGCGCTGTAACAGTATGATCCGATTATTGGAACCCAGGTAGAAAGTTACAACAGAGCAGTTTTATACTGTTTGTATTGAGCTTTGCATTGCCATAGCTGGATCGCAGCTTATGTGACATGCTCCAGTATATTGTATATACTGTGTTGTATATACTGTATATTGTATCTGTTATTACTATTATCATTTTAATAACTGTTAGTCTTATTTTCTGGCATATAATCATGTGTCTTTCAATAAAGCTGGTGTTTTGCTTCTGCCTCCTCGTTTACTGTAACCATTTTTGAGTCCTGCCCGGCAGTGTCATCCAGGCACTGCTACATTATAATTCTGAAAAATTGTCTGTATCCATTTAGCACTGCCACATTTTGGTAATTTTTTTGTTTCAGTTTATTTATCTAAATGCGATTTCTTGTGGAATGAAGGACACAGATTTTGGCAAGTCCCAAAGCTTATGCATGTAAATAAAATCTTATACCCTGTTTACACTGCACATGTATTCCAGCTCCTGGTAAAAAATAGTTTCCATATTCCATATAAATGTTAAAAATGACATCCAAGGCAAATGAATGAAAAGCGACGCGTTTCGGACATACTCCAACTTTCTTTGTCAAAGATTTGACAAAGAAAGTTGGAGCACGTTCGAAACGCATCACTTTCCATTCATTTGCCTTGAATGTAATTTTTGAGAATTATATGGAATAAAGAAAATATTTTTTCCAGGAGCTGAAATACATCCCCCATATTTTTTCCTGTTTGCCGCATGAAAGGTCCGATCATGTCTTTCCGTGCACACTGGACTATAATTAGTGGTGAGCTGGCATGCTGTTACTCTTTTACCATAAAAAACACATGACATAAGGATGGTAACCTGTACGTGATCTGGGTCTTTTTTTTGCCACCCATTGAGAAAATGGATGAGCCCGATCCAAATTATGGATCAAAGTAGCGCATGGTGCGATTTTTCACACTTAACCATGTGGAAAAATGTTCTTATGAACTATCCCACATTGACTTGCTATGATTTTTGCGTTGTATGCTCACTGTTTCGCATTTGGATGTTTAATATGCTCGTTTGAACAAGCCATTGTGCATATCATTTATGTACAAGCCCTTTGGCCCCAATGCAAAATCTGTATCAGGCCCCCACCTACCATATGCCATTTATAATAAGGATCATCTTTAGTTCCATAATTTTTTTTATTTGGTGGACACTAGAGCCTAGGTGTAATTGCAATATCTGTATCCCTGTGACTATGCCCCTGATGGGTAGGAGGTTTAAGAAACGTATAATATTTGAACTCTTATACAAAAATCATTTCATATACTAAAACAATTTTTTATATTTTCACATTTTTCATTGCGTTTTTTGTAAAAAATATCTCAACTGCAAAGATGCAAAATGTTTCTCAACATCAGACTCTTTGATCTGAGCAGGAACATCGCTCTGCAGCTCGCCCGCCATTGCCAGGACTCTTTACTCACTTGACTGATTTTGGATAAACAATAAGTGACAGAGTGAATAAAAGTCATGAAGAATTCACCGGAGGTCAATCGCTACATGACTACAAAACTTTGTATCTGCTTTAAAACAAAGTCCTTGGTCTGACATTATACCAAATGTGAGAATCCAGAGACTTGTGATGCCGATCTTGGAAGACACAAACATTTCAGAAGCGATCAACCCTAGACATGGTCTACATTCTTGATCAGCAAACTTCAGAGTGCATGTACCACTGAGGTGGTAATAGACGACCATGAAGAATTTTTAAAAAAATATATGGGGAGGAAAGACTACTATGTGGTTACTGTTGTGAATCCGCTTTTTGGGCTCCCCTGGTGGTTGCTGGTGGTACTGGTGACTTGTGTGTGCTTTGCTGTCTCAGTTCACCTGCTCCCATCAGTGTTTGGGAGTTTCCTATTTAGCCTTGCTCTCCAGTCATTTCCTTGCCGGTCATCATTGTAACCAGAGCCTTCGGTTGCAAGTTCCTGCTACTAGTCTGCTGATCAGCTAAGTGGACTTTGTCCTTTTGTTTTGTATCTTTTGTCCAGTTTGCAGTTTTTGTTATTCTCATTAGCTGGAAGCTCTTGCGGGCTGAAATTGCCACTCCTGTGTCATGAGTTGACACAGGAGTCTTAAAGTAATTTCAGGATGGTTTTTTGAAAGGGTTTTCAGTTGACCGTGAAGTCCTCTTTTGTATCCTTCTGCTATCTAGTAAGTGGACCTCTCTTTGCTAAATCTACTTTCATACTGTGTATGTCTTTTCCTCTTAACTCACAGTTATTACATGTGGGGGGCTGCTATCATCTTTTGGGGTATTTCCCTAGAGGTAAGCCAGGTCTGTTCCTTCCTCTACCAGGCGTAGTTAGTCCTCCGGCTGGCGCGTGGCATTTAGGAAGTCGTAGGTATGCTCCCTGGCTACTATTAGTTGTGTGGTAGATTTAGCTCACGGTCAGCTCGAGATTCCATCACCCAGAGCTCGTCCGTTATTTTTGTGTTCTGATGTTTCCTTGCCATTGGGAATCATGACAGTATGACCGGCCTGTGTTAAAGTTATTGGCAGAAGAAAGGAGAGAAAAAAGAAGTCTGTAGATTTTTTTATTTTTTTTTTCCCCTATGCTTGCTCCATAGTTGGATCAGTTGTATTTCAGCTCTATTTACAGCCTTTGCCTTTCTCTCCTTATAATCCTTGAATGGCTCTGAGCTCACATGCTTAAAGATGGATCCTCAGAGTTTGGCTGCAGGTTTAAATAATCTTGCTACGAAGGTTCAAAATTTACAAGATTTTGTTATACATGCTCCTATTTCTGAACCTAAAATCCCTACACCAGAGGTGTTTTCCGGTGATAGATCTCGGTTTCTGAATTTCAAATATAATTGTAAATTATTCCTTTCTCTCAGACCTCACTCCTCAGGAGATCCTGTCCAGCAGGTTAAGATTGTAATCTCTTTGCTGCGAGGTGACCCTCAGAATTGGGCATTTTCATTGGCACCAGGGGATCCTGCGTTGCTCAATGTGGATGCGTTTTTCCTGGCTTTAGGGTTGCTTTATGAGGAACCTAATTTGGAGATTCAAGCTGAAAAAGCTTTGATAGCCCTATCTCAAGGGCAAGATGAAGCTGAGATATACTGCCAAAAATTTCGTAAATGGTCTGTGCTTACTCAGTGGAATGAGTGCGCCCTAGCGGCAAATTTCAGAGAGGGCCTTTCTGATGCCGTTAAAGATGTTATGGTCGGGTTCCCTGCGCCTACAGGTCTGAATGAGTCCATGACAATGGCTATTCAGATTGATCGGCGTTTGCAGGAGCGCAAACCCGTGCACCATTTGGCGGTATCTTCTGATGAGACGCCAGAGAAAATGCAATGTGACAGAATTATGTCCAGAAGCGAGCGGCAGAATTATAGGCGTAAAAATGGGTTGTGCTTCTATTGTGGTGATTCTGCTCATGTTATATCAGCATGCTCTAAGCGTACTAGGAAGGTTGACAAGTCTATTTCAATTGGCACTTTGCAGTCCAAATTTATTTTGTCTGTAACCTTGATTTGTTCATTATCAGTTATTACCGTGGATGCCTATGTGGACTCTGGCGCCGCTCTGAGTCTTATGGACTGGTCCTTTGCCAGGCGCTGTGGGTTTGATTTAGAGCCTCTGGAAGTCCCTATACCTCTGAAGGGTATTGATTCTACACCTTTGGCTTGTAATAAACCACAGTTCTGGACGCAAGTGACTATGCGTATGACTCCAGACCATCAGGAGGTGATTCGCTTCCTTGTGTTGTACAATTTACATGATGTTTTGGTGCTTGGATTACCATGGTTACAATCTCATAACCCAGTCCTTGACTGGAAAGCTATGTCTGTGTTAAGCTGGGGATGTCGGGGGGTTCATGGGGACATACCTTTGGTGTCCATTTCGTCATCTACTCCCTCTGAGATTCCGGCATTTTTGTCTGATTATCGTGATATTTTTGAAGAGCCTAAAATTGGTTCACTCCCTCCCCACAGGGATTGTGATTGCGCCATAGATCTGATTCCTGGCAGTAAATTTCCAAAGGGTCGTTTGTTTAACCTATCTGTACCTGAACATGCTGCTATGCGCGAGTATATTAAGGAGTCCCTGGAAAAGGGACATATTCGTCCTTCTTCATCACCTTTAGGAGCCGGTTTTTTCTTTGTCTCTAAAAAGGATGGCTGTCAAGATCTCTGCAAGCAGAGATCACAGCAAGCCTATAGAGGGACAAGCTCTCGGAAGATGGAACTATACTGACCATGAACTAAGCCTGCCGCGCAACTAGAAATAGCCAGGTAGCATTTCCTATTTATTGCTAGATGCCCAGCTCTGGCCTAAGACCTAAATAGCTAGCAGAGGGAAATATAAGACCTGGCTCACCTCTAGAGAAATATTCCAAAGAAGACAGTAGCCCCCCACATATAATGACGGTGAGTTCAGATGAAACAACAAACGCAGCAGGAAAATAGTCTTAGCAAATTTGAGGTCCGCTTACTAGATAGCAGAAGACAGATAGTATACTTTCATGGTCAGCAGAAAAACACTAACAAAACACCATCCAGAGATTACCTTAAACTCTGGCATTAACTCATAACACCAGAGTAGCAATCCCTGATCAACGAGAGCTTTCCAGACACAGTAACAAAACTTCAGCTGTGAACTGGAACAAATAGGCAAACGAAACATGGACAAAAGTCCAACTTATCTAGTAGTTGTCAGAAGCAGGAACAAGCACTGAGAGGCATCAGATAACATTGTTGACCGGCAAGAAACCACCAGAGAAATGAGCTTAAATAGCGACACCCACTACTGATGGAACCAGGTGAAACAGGAAAGAGGATGACAAGTCCAATTCCACAAGCGGCCACCGGGGGAGCCCAGAATCCAAATTCACAACAGTACCCCCCCCTCAAGGAGGGGGCACCGAACCCTCACCAGATCCACCAGGGCGACCAGGATGAGCCCTATGGAAGGCACGAACAAGATCAGAAGCATGAACATCAGATGCATTGACCCAAGAATTATCCTCCTGGCCGTAACCCTTCCAGTTGACCAGATACTGGAGTCTCCGTCTGGAAACACGAGAGTCCAAAATTTTCTCCACAACGTACTCCAACTCACCCTCAACCAACAACGGAGCAGGAGGCTCAACTGAAGGTACAACAGGCACCTCATACCTGCGCAATAACGACCGATGAAAAACGTTATGAATGGAAAAGGACGCAGGGAGGTCCAAACGGAAAGAAACAGGATTAAGAATCTCCAATATTCTATAAGGGCCGATGAACCGAGGTTTAAACTTAGGAGAAGAGACCCTCATAGGGACAAAACGAGAAGACAACCAGACCAAATCTCCAACACAAAGCCGAGAACCAACACGACGATGACGGTTGGCAAAACGCTGAGTCTTCTCCTGGGACAACTTCAAATTGTCCATAACCTGCCCCCAGATGTGATGCAATCTCTCCACCACCGCATCCACTCCAGGACAATCCGAGGATTCCACCTGACCGGAGGAAAATCGAGGGTGAAACCCCGAATTACAGAAAAACGGGGACACCAAGGTGGAAGAGCTGGCCCGATTATTGAGGGCGAACTCTGCCAATGGCAAAAAAGCAACCCAATCATCCTGGTCAGCAGAGACAAAACACCTCAGATATGTCTCCAGGGTCTGATTAGTCCGCTCGGTCTGGCCATTAGTCTGAGGGTGAAAAGCAGATGAAAAAGACAAATCTATGCCCATCCTAGCACAGAATGCCCGCCAAAATCTAGACACAAATTGGGTACCTCTGTCAGAAACAATATTCTCAGGAATACCGTGCAATCGGACAACATTCTGAAAAAACAGAGGAACCAACTCAGAAGAAGAAGGCAACTTGGGCAGAGGAACCAAATGGACCATTTTAGAGAAACGGTCACAGACCACCCAGATGACAGACATCTTCTGGGAAACAGGCAGATCTGAAATAAAATCCATCGAGATGTGTGTCCAAGGCCTCTTAGGAATAGGCAAGGGCAACAGCAGTCCGCTAGCCCGAGAACTACAAGACTTGGCCCGAGCACAAATGTCACATGACTGCACAAAGACTCGCACATCTCGTGACAGGGAAGGCCACCAGAAGGATCTTGCCACCAAATCCCTGGTACCAAAAATTCCGGGATGACCTGCCAATGCAGAAGAATGTACCTCAGAGATGACTCTACTGGTCCAATCATCCGGAACAAACAGTCTATCAGGCGGACAACGATCCGGTCTATCCGCCTGAAACTCTTGCAAGGACCGCCGCAGATCAGGAGAAACGGCCGACAAAATTACTCCCTCCCTAAGGATACCTGTGGGTTCAGTATTACCAGGAGAGTCCGGGTCAAAACTCCTAGAAAGGGCATCTGCCTTAACATTCTTAGAACCCGGTAGGTATGACACCACAAAATTAAAGCGAGAAAAAAATAAAGACCAGCGCGCCTGTCTAGGATTCAGGCGCCTGGCAGTCTCAAGATAAATCAAATTTTTGTGGTCAGTCAATACCACCACCTGATGCTTAGCCCCCTCTAGCCAATGGCGCCACTCCTCAAACGCCCACTTCATGGCCAAAAGCTCCCTATTCCCAACATCATAATTCCGCTCTGCGGGCGAAAATTTGCGAGAAAAGAAGGCACAAGGTCTAATGACGGAGCAGTCGGAACCTTTCTGCGACAACACTGCCCCAGCTCCGATCTCCGAAGCGTCAACCTCAACCTGAAAAGGCAGATTCACATCAGGCTGACGTAACACAGGGGCAGAGGCAAAACGGTGCTTAAGCTCCTGAAAGGCCTCTACAGCATGAGGGGACCAATTAGCAACATCAGCGCCATGTCTGGTCAAATCAGTCAGTGGTTTAACGACATCCGAAAAACCAGCAATAAATCGGCGGTAAAAGTTGGCAAAGCCCAAAAATCTCTGAAGACCCTTAAGAGAGGAGGGCTGAGTCCAGTCACAAATAGCTTGCACCTTGACGGGATCCATCTCAATGGAAGAGGGAGAAAAAATATACCCCAAAAAGGAAATTTTCTGGACCCCAAAAACGCACTTAGACCCCTTCACACATAAAGAATTAGACCGCAGAACCTGAAAAACTCTCCTGACCTGCTGGACATGAGAGTCCCAGTCATCAGAAAAAATCAGAATATCATCCAGATATATTATCATAAATTTATCCAGAAAATCGCGGAAAATATCATGCATAAAAGACTGGAAAACTGAAGGGGCATTAGAAAGACCAAAAGGCATGACCAAATACTCAAAGTGGCCCTCGGGCGTATTAAATGCGGTCTTCCACTCATCCCCCTGCCTGATCCGCACCAAATTATACGCCCCACGAAGATCAATTTTAGAGAACCACTTAGCACCCTCTATACGAGCAAACAAATCAGTAAGCAATGGCAATGGGTATTGGTACTTAACAGTGATCTTATTCAGAAGCCGATAATCAATACATGGTCTCAAAGAGCCGTCCTTTTTTGAGACAAAGAAAAACCCAGCTCCCAAGGGAGAAGAAGATGGACGAATATGTCCCTTTTCCAAAGACTCCTTTATATATTCCCGCATAGCAGCATGTTCCGGCACGGACAAATTAAACAAACGACCCTTTGGATATTTGCAACCCGGTATCAAATCTATGGCACAATCGCACTCACGGTGCGGAGGTAACGACCCAAGCTTGGGTTCATCAAAGACGTCTTGATAATCTGAGAGGAACTCAGGGACTTCAGAGGGAATGGACGACGAAATAGAAACCAAAGGTAAGTCCCCATGAATACCCTTACATCCCCAGCTCAACACAGACATTGCTCTCCAGTCCAAGACTGGATTGTGAGACTGCAACCATGGCAATCCCAGTACCAAATCGTCATGTAAATTATACAGCACCAGGAAACGAATAATCTCCTGGTGATCCGGATTGATACGCATGGTTACTTGTGTCCAGTATTGTGGTTTATTATTAGCCAATGGGGTGGAGTCAATCCCCTTCAGAGGAATAAGAGTCTCCAAAGGCTCTAAATCAAAACCACAACGATTGGCAAAGGACCAATCCATAAGACTCAGAGCGGCGCCAGAGTCAACATAGGCGTCCGTGGCAATGGATGACAAAGAGCAAATCAGGGTTACAGACAAAATAAACTTAGACTGAATGGTGCCAATGGAAACAGACTTATCAAGCTTCTTTGTACGCCTAGAGCATGCTGATATAACATGAGTAGAATCCCCACAATAGAAGCACAATCCATTCTTCCGTCTAAAATTCTGTCGCTCGCTCCTGGACAGAATTCTATCACACTGCATACTTTCTGGCGTCTTTTCCATAGACACCGCCAGATGGTGCACCGGTTTGCGCTCCCGCAGACGCCTATCAATCTGAATAGCCATTGTCATGGACTCATTCAGACCTGCAGGCACAGGGAACCCCACCATAACATCCTTAACGGCATCAGAGAGACCTTCTCTGAAAGTTGCCGCCAAGGCGCACTCATTCCACTGAGTAAGCACAGACCATTTACGGAATTTTTGGCAGTAAACCTCAGCTTCGTCTTGCCCCTGAGATAGTGCCATCAAAGTTTTTTCTGCCTGAAGTTCCAAATGAGGTTCCTCATAAAGCAAGCCCAAGGCCAGAAAAAACGCATCCACATCGCGCAACGCAGGATCCCCTGCTGGCAATGAGAAGGCCCAATCTTGAGGGTCACCCCTGAGCAAGGAAATCACAATCCTAACCTGCTGAGCAGGGTCTCCAGCTGAACGAGACTTCAGGGACAAATAAAGCTTACAATTATTTCGGAAATTCTGGAAGCTAGCTCTATTCCCTGTGAAGAACTCCGGCAAAGGAATTCTCGGCTCAGATACTGGAGCATGTATCACAAAATCTTGTAAATTTTGTACTTTCGTGATGAGATTATTCAAACCCGCAGTTACACTCTGAAGATCCATTATTGTCAGGTGCACACAGAGCCTAACAGAGATGAGGAGGAGAGAGAGAAAAAAGACTGCAGCAAGGCAAACTGGAGGGAAAAAAAAAAAAAAAAAAAAAAATATTCCAGCAGACTTCTTATAACTCTCCTTTCTCAACCTGGGTCTTTAACACTTTATGGGCCGGTCAAACTATCAAGATCTCTGCAAGCAGAGATCACAGCAAGCCTATAGAGGGACAAGCTCTCGGAAGATGGAACTATACTGACCATGAACTAAGCCTGCCGCGCAACTAGAAATAGCCAGGTAGCATTTCCTATTTATTGCTAGATGCCCAGCTCTGGCCTAAGACCTAAATAGCTAGCAGAGGGAAATATAAGACCTGGCTCACCTCTAGAGAAATATTCCAAAGAAGACAGTAGCCCCCCACATATAATGACGGTGAGTTCAGATGAAACAACAAACGCAGCAGGAAAATAGTCTTAGCAAATTTGAGGTCCGCTTACTAGATAGCAGAAGACAGATAGTATACTTTCATGGTCAGCAGAAAAACACTAACAAAACACCATCCAGAGATTACCTTAAACTCTGGCATTAACTCATAACACCAGAGTAGCAATCCCTGATCAACGAGAGCTTTCCAGACACAGTAACAAAACTTCAGCTGTGAACTGGAACAAATAGGCAAACGAAACATGGACAAAAGTCCAACTTATCTAGTAGTTGTCAGAAGCAGGAACAAGCACTGAGAGGCATCAGATAACATTGTTGACCGGCAAGAAACCACCAGAGAAATGAGCTTAAATAGCGACACCCACTACTGATGGAACCAGGTGAAACAGGAAAGAGGATGACAAGTCCAATTCCACAAGCGGCCACCGGGGGAGCCCAGAATCCAAATTCACAACAGATGGCTCTCTGAGGCCTTGTATTGATTATCGACTCCTGAATAAAATTACAGTCAAATATCAGTATTCGTTGCCTTTGCTGACTGATTTGTTTGCTCGCATAAGGGGGGCTAAGTGGTTCTCTAAGATTGATCTTCGTGGGGCGTATAATTTGGTGCGAATTAGGCAGGGGGATGAGTGGAAAACCGCATTTAATACGCCTGAGGGCCATTTTGAGTATTTAGTAATGCCTTTCAGCCTTTCTAATGCTCCTTCGGTCTTTCAGTCCTTAATGCATGATATTTTCCGTGAATATTTGGATAAATTTATGATTGTGTATTTGGATGATATTTTGATTTTTTCTGATGACTGGGAGTCTCATGTTCAGCAGGTCAGGAGGGTTTTTCAGGTTTTGCGGGAGAATTCTTTGTGTGTAAAGGGTTCAAAGTGTGTTTTTGGGGTTCAAAAAATTTCCTTTTTGGGGTACATTTTTTCCCCTTCTTCTATTGAGATGGACCCTGTCAAGGTTCGGGCTATTTATGACTGGACGCAGCCTACTTCTCTGAAGAGTCTTCAGAAATTCTTGGGCTTTGCTAATTTTTATCGTCGATTTATAGCTGGTTTTTCTGGCGTTGCTAAACCTCTGACGGATTTGACTAAGAAGGGTGCTGATGTTGCCAATTGGTCCCCTGCTGCTGTGGAGGCCTTTCGGGAGCTTAAGCGCCGCTTTTTGTCTGCCCCTGTGTTGCGCCAGCCTGATGTTTCTCTTCCCTTTCAGGTTGAGGTCGATGCTTCCGAGATCGGAGCGGGGGCGGTCTTGTCGCAGAAAAGTTCCGACTGCTCAGTGATGAGACCTTGCGCGTTCTTTTCTCGAAAATTTTCGGCCGCCGAGCGAAACTATGATGTTGGTAATCGGGAGCTTTTGGCCATGAAGTGGGCATTTGAGGAGTGGCGTCATTGGCTTGAGGGTGCCAGACATCAGGTGGTGGTTTTGACTGATCACAAGAATCTGATTTATTTAGAGTCTGCCAGGCGCCTGAATCCTATACAGGCACGTTGGTCGTTGTTCTTTTCTCGGTTTAATTTTGTGGTCTCGTACTTACCGGGTTCTAGGAATGTGAAGGCAGATGCTCTTTCTAGGAGTTTTGAGCCTGACTCTCCTGGGAATTCTGAACCTGCTGGTGTCCTTAAGGATGGGGTAGTTTTGTCTGCTGTCTCCCCAGATCTGCGACGTGCTTTGCAAGAATTTCAGGCGGATAGACCTGATCGTTGTCCGTCTGGTAGACTGTTTGTTCCTGACGATTGGACCAGTAGAGTCATCTCGGAAGTTCATTCTTCTACTCTGGCAGGTCATCCGGGAATTTTTGGCACCAGAGATTTGGTGGCTAGATCCTTCTGATGGCCTTCCCTGTCTCGAGATGTGCGTGTTTTTGTGCAGTCTTGCGACGTGTGTGCTCGGGCCAAGCCTTGTTGTTCTAGGGCTAGTGGGTTGTTGTTGCCCTTGCCTATTCCGAAGAGGCCTTGGACGCACATCTCTATGGACTTTATCTCGGATCTCCCTGTTTCTCAGAAGATGTCTGTCATCTGGGTGGTGTGTGACCGTTTTTCTAAAATGGTTCATTTGGTGCCATTGCCTAAGTTGCCTTCCTCATCTGAGTTGGTCCCTCTGTTTTTTCAAAATGTGGTTCGCTTGCATGGTATTCCGGAAAACATCGTTTCTGACAGGGGTACCCAGTTCGTGTCTAGATTTTGGCGGGCAGTCTGTGCCAGGTTGGGCATTGATTTGTCTTTTTCGTCTGCATTCCATCCTCAGACCAATGGCCAGACGGAGCGAGCTAATCAAACTTTGGAGACTTATTTGAGGTGTTTTGTGTCTGCGGATCAGGATGATTGGGTTGCCTTTCTGCCGTTGGCAGAGTTTGCTCTTAATAATCGGGCTAGTTCTGCCACTTTGGTTTCTCCTTTCTTTTGCAATTCAGGGTTTCATCCGCGTTTTTCATCTGGTCAGGTTGAATCTTCGGATTGTCCTGGAGTGGATGCGGTGGTGGATCGGTTGCATCGGATTTGGGGACAAGTGGTGGATAATTTGGAACTGTCCCAGGAGAGGACTCAGCAGTTTGCTGACCGCCGTCGTCGTGTTGGTCCTCACCTTCGTGTTGGGGACTTGGTGTGGTTGTCTTCCCGTTTTGTCCCTATGAGGGTTTCTTCTCCTAAATTTAAGCCTCGGTTTATCGGTCCTTATAGGATTTTGGAGATACTTAACCCTGTGTCCTTTCATTTGGACCTCCCGGCATCTTTTGCTATCCATAATGTATTCCATCGGTCGTTGTTGCGGAGATATGAGGTACCGGTGGTTCCTTCTACTGAACCTCCTGCTCCTGTGCTGGTGGAGGGTGAATTGGAGTACGTTGTAGAGAAGATCTTGGATTCCCGTATTTCCAGACGGAGACTTCAATATCTGGTTAAATGAAAGGGCTATGGTCAGGAAGATAATTCTTGGTTAACTGCCTCTGATGTTCATGCCTCGGATTTGGTTTGTGCCTTTCATAGGGCTCATCCAGATCGCCCTGGCGGTTCTCGTGAGGGTTCGGTGCCCCCTCCTTAAGGGGGGGGTACTGTTGTGAATCCGCTTTTTGGGCTCCCCTGGTGGTTGCTGGTGGTACTGGTGACTTGTGTGTGCTTTGCTGTCTCAGTTCACCTGCTCCCATCAGTGTTTGGGAGTTTCCTATTTAGCCTTGCTCTCCAGTCATTTCCTTGCCGGTCATCATTGTAACCAGAGCCTTCGGTTGCATGTTCCTGCTACTAGTCTGCTGATCAGCTAAGTGGACTTTGTCCTTTTGTTTTGTATCTTTTGTCCAGTTTGCAGTTTTTGTTATTCTCATTAGCTGGAAGCTCTTGCGGGCTGAAATTGCCACTCCTGTGTCATGAGTTGACGCAGGAGTCTTAAAGTGATTTCAGGATGGTTTTTTGAAAGGGTTTTCAGTTGACCGTGAAGTCCTCTTTTGTATCCTTCTGCTATCTAGTAAGTGGACCTCTCTTTGCTAAATCTACTTTCATACTGTGTATGTCTTTTCCTCTTAACTCACCGTTATTACATGTGGGGGGCTGCTATCATCTTTTGGGGTATTTCCCTAGAGGTAAGCCAGGTCTGTTCCTTCCTCTACCAGGCATAGTTAGTCCTCCGGCTGGCGCGTGGCATTTAGGAAGTCGTAGGTATGCTCCCTGGCTACTATTAGTTGTGTGGTAGATTTAGCTCACGGTCAGCTCGAGATTCCATCACCCAGAGCTCGTCCGTTATTTTTGTGTTCTGATGTTTCCTTGCCATTGGGAATCATGACAGGTTACTATGTGTTGTCCACATCTACTTTACAAATAATTATTAGTGTTCATGAGCATTTAGAAGAGCTCGTTTGACTTCCAGGGCTTGCGCAGTGTCACTGCAAGCGTCTGGTACATAGGCATAGATCCACTGCACCTGCCCAAAGCTGCAATGTTCCAGATCATCAGCAAGATTTAGGATTCAGGGTGAAGAATGTAAGGGTAGATCAGAGACATCAGTCACATGTCAGTTGGCGTACTATTGGGAGACTAAGTAGGAGTGGTCTGGGGTAGCGCATGCCTTTTGGACTAGACCTATTCTTAAAAATATGAGAATGAATTTTAAAAAGTTGAGAATTGTGATATACTGCAGTGATCTTTGCCCAAACATTGGGATTGCTCTAAATCAGCGATAAAGGGGTTGTCCTGTCTAAATTGATAAGTCTGCAGTCACTCTGTGTAACTCCAGCCTAATGAATCGCCCCAGCGCACTGCGGGGATTTGCCAGTTTCTGAGTCAGGACTAGTGGGTACGTATGCGTTATACATACTCCCGGCCAGAGCCCGAATAGTGGGCGAAGCCTCGCTCCATACACTTGTATAGAGAGAGGCCTCGTCCCATCTAGAGACACAGCCATCCAGCGGGCAAGGTACTGCAGTGGGCACAGCCTCGCTCAATACAAGTATATGAATCGAGGACGTGCCCTTGCTGGGATTATGTATAACGCATAAGTACCCACCAGTTCCATCTCCGAAACTGGCAATTCTCCGTAGCACGCAGTGCATGCGCTTGGGGGATAAATATGTCTGCAGTTAAGGTACCTTCACACGAAACGACATTATAACGATATCGCTAGCAATCCGTGACGTTGCAGCGTCCTCGCTAGCGATATCGTTTCGTTTGACACGCAGCAGCGATCAGGATCCTGCTGTGATGTCGCTGGTCGCTGAATAAAGTCCAGAACTTTATTTGGTCGTCCGATCGCTGTGTATCGTTGTGTTTGAAAGCAAAAGCAACGATACCAGCGATATTTTACACTGGTAACCAGGGTAAACATCGGGTTACTAAGCGCAGGGCCGCGCTTAGTTACCCGATGTTTACCCTGGTTACTAGCGTAAAATGTAAAAAAAACAAACAGCACATACTCACATTGCGTCCCCTGCAGTCTGCTTCCTCCTCTGACTCAGCGCCGCAAAGTGAAAGTGAAAGCAGCACAGCGGTGACGTCACCGCTCTGTTCTCACTGTACGGCGCTCAGTCAGTCAGGAAGTGGACGCAGGGGGACGTGAATGTAAGTATGTGCTGTTTGTTTTTTTTAGATTTTACGCTGGTAACCAGGGTAAACATCGGGTTACTAAGCGCGGCCCTGCGCTTAGTTACCCGATGTTTACCCTGGTTACCAGGGGACCTCGGCATAGTTGATCGCTGGAGAGCGGTCTGTGTGACAGCTCTCCAGCGACCAAACAGCGACGCTGCAGCGATCGACATCGTTGTCGCTATCGCTGCAGCGTCGCTTCGTGTGAAGGTACCTTTACACAGAGTGACTGCAGATTATCAATTTAGACCGAACATCTGCTTTAAAAGACAAATGCATGTAGACATGTAGTAACCAAAAGTGGACACAAAGGCCCATACTAATAACAATCAAAGTTAAGAGAACATTTTAAGAGTACCCAATAAATGAGGAAGACCTATAAATTACTCCTTAAACCAAAGGAAATGCAAAACAATCAATATATGTAAATATATTCAATTTTTATTAATTGCAGACAAATATATACAAAACAGCTTAAATATAAAGGTTAAAAACACTCCATCAAACCCAGAAGAAAAGGGCAGTTTGGTAAGTGATAGATCACACAATAGCTCAATATAATAATATAATAAGGAAGCTCAAAACATAATTGTCAAAAAATGAGATAATAAGTATAATTAAACACCTTGATTACAAGATGACATCTCAAAAAGAGCTCCTAGCAAGATGCAGCAGTGAAAAACTATGCATTCCCAACAGAAGCTATAATTACGGGATGGACGAACCCGAACTGTAAAGTTCGGGACCGTACAGAACACATAGTGTTCGGTCACATAGTCCCATACACTGGTTTCCATGGGAAACCTGTGTTACGGTTTGGTCCAGTTCGGGCTGTAAAAAAAAGCTGAAAATTAATAATAAACATAATTATACTTACCTGTAGAGCGACGCATCCTCCCGTCCAGCTGTCTCCCGGTCGCATCTGCCTCCGGGGCCGCTCATTGCCTTCTCCCGGTATTCACTGCACTCGGCAGTCTCGGCTTTTTCAGGCACTGTTCGTGCGGTGACGTCCCCGCACGAACACTGATGGAAAAAGCCGAAGACTGCCGAGTGCAGTGAATACTGCCGGCATTTAATAAGCGGCTCTGGAAGCATATGCAGCCGGAGACAGCGGGACGGGAGGATGCGTCGCTCTACACGTAAGTATAATTATAATGTTTATTATTAATTTTCTGCTTTTTTACAGCTCCCCCTCCCCATCCCATATATGTAAAGTCCGAGTTCGGGGTTCAGACGCAAGTTCGTGTCATGTCCGGTCCCGAACTCTACAAAAAACTTGGGTGAACCCACCATTCCCGAACATCGGGGGGGGGTTCACCCATCCCTAGTAGGAATGGGCGAACCTTAACTGTAAAGTTCGGGACCATTCCGAACACATAGTGTTCGGTCAAACGGTCCCGAACTAGGGTTTCCATGGGAAACCCATGTGAAAGTTCAGCCCCGAACTCGAACTTTACAAAAAACCTGGGCGAACCCATGGATCCCGAACATCGGGGGGTTCACCCATCACATCACTAGCTATAATTAATGGACCAAAAAGCAGACCACAGTGTACTCTGACGTGCATTTTATGTATAGATTCAGCGGGTACTGGGGCAATGCCCGCAGTCATCTTTAATAGTTAACACTCACCAATAGCATTCCAATGTAAAGTAGGCACATGTCAGCTGCCTGTCACTATGTCGCTTGCTGCACCCGGCATCCCAGAAAACACACTGCACATGTCAGTGCAGTGCGAGATCCTATTGGATGATGGACAAGGGGAGAGAGGAGATGAGGTCACAAACGTAGCCGTGTAATTAGTTAACAGGTTGTCAATCTTGCTGTTATGTTTTTTTTAAGGGGTTGGAAACAGCATATCGATAATATCATCTTGGAAGCCAGGAGCCTACTAAAGGACCCCTTGTCTGCCATGCTAGTACACCGATGAAATCCAGCCAGTGGCAATAATTCATAGGAGAATGGTTATTTTACAAAACAATGCAAGTTTGCAGTGTATGTTGGAAGTGATCGCAGTTTTAAGTAACCGATGGGAACTATAAAACAATGTTAATGAAAATAAATATAGGTTCAGATCACAATACTTTTCCTGGAATGGTATTAAAATATTTTAAAAAAGCATAACTGACTAAAGGAATAAAATATTACACTATGTATTCTGCATGCCGAATACCAAAATGAGAAGAAAAAATCAAAATGACAGAATTGCTGTTTTTTGGTCATGTCTCCTCCCTACAAATTTAATAAGAAAAACCAAAAATGTCCCATGGACCTCAAAATGGTACAAATAAACCAACAGCTTGTACTGGAAAAAACCAAGGTGTTATATAAGTCTTTCCACTGAAAAATAAAAAAGTTATAGCTCTTGTAAGGCGAGAAGTAAAAATGGAAAGCAAAGAGGGTCTTACTGAATCCCTGTCGCCCTGGAGCCAGCCCTGATAATACAGAAAATTAGTTTTCTTACATGTCCTTTTAAAAATTTCAAATTCTGGGGCGTGGCTTGCTAAGGGACTGGGAGCAGACCTGTGTCACAGGAGCTCCTGCTAAACCCCTTATAATAAGCGGCAACTTGCTTACATTCTGGGAAGAAATCGCTTAAAACTCCATTTAAAGCACTCAAGACCAGACACAGAATGAAAAAAACGGCCTTTCAGAAGGCACAAGCGGTTCCAGGACATGTGGACCCCAGCCGTGGCCATGCTGCAGGACTGCACAGTCGGGAGGACAAGAGGCTGCACTCATCGGTGCTTTCAAGCCCAGGACCAATTTCACCCACGGGAGGACCCCTGGACAGATCCCTGTGCACAGCGGCTCCCGCATTGAAAACTACAAGGCCCTCCGGTATCCCCACAAGAATTGGAGCAACTTGCGTGGGTAGGCCCAAAGCCGCGGCCTCGCCTAAGCTGGCGAGGCCGGGAGGAAGGAGAGGGGAGGAGACCATGTCTATAGACCCACCCATGGCTCCGCCCGCGGCATGCAGCGGTGCCGCCCCTGGAGGACGGAGCCGCATCCAGACAGCGGTGAAGACATCGGGCGAGCCGGGAAGCAGGAGAGGGGAGGAGACCACACCCAGAGACCCACCCACGGCTCCGCCCATGACACACAATGGCGCCGCCCCCAGAGGACAGAGCCGCAACCATTCAGCGGTGAAGATATCAGGTGAGCCGATGCCTCACTCACCTAGAGCTGCAGGATTCCCGGGACCCTCCGTTTACCGCTCACAGACCAGCGCGACATTCGGGTTCAGACCGGAAGCTGCGGTGCTGCACACACCGAAGAAGCCGGGGAGAGGAGACAGAGAAGGAGCTCCGCCCACAACTCCGCCCACATCTAGCGGCGGTACCGCTCCCGGAGGGGAGAGGACTGCCGCAACTGAAAGTGGAAAGACAGGTGAGCTCTTAAAGCGAGCGTCACCAACCCTGAAGCCCCTTAGACCCTCTGCCCCAGCCCCCCAGACCGGCACATCTCCTAAGATCACAGCGGCAGTTGCATTTGTGCCGGCGGGGAGGGGGACCAGAGGAAGGGAGGAAACTCCGCCCACTATGCACACAGCTTACAGCATGAATACTACATATAGGGATGCAAGGAGAAAAGCTGTCAGCAGAGTATTAAACTATGATGCCCCAGTATTTGTGCCTCATTCCAGTACACAGAGGATGGAGGGGCTTAAAATTGACAGTCCAAAAACAATCCCAGCCAAATCGGAAGGTGCACTGTAGTCAGGCTACAATGCACATAATGCACAAGTGCAGAGTCCTAAAGTTTGTTCCAACAAAGGGGGGGAAGATCCCATCTCAGAGTCATCATGCTCTTCCCCTGATATGGAGGGGATGAAAGCTCTCACTATAGCGTCTATAGACAATATGATGAGCGATTTCTGCAACAACTTTAACAAAAAATTAAAGGAACAATTCCTATTACCAGATAAAGTTTTTTTTAAACCACCAAATTCTGGATTTTCCTATTCGGATACAGCATCAGAATCATACATAAAGGATGCGCTGACATCTATTGTGGAAAGCGTGGGTTCCTCCTCATCTTTATCTTCCTCAGGATCTTCTCTCTGTGATCATTATTCCTCATCTACACATGACTCATATTAACCCTCTATAGTCTCCTCAGACAGTAGTAACATAGTAACATAGTAACATAGTTAGTAAGGCCGAAAAAAGACATTTGTCCATCCAGTTCAGCCTATATTCCATCATAATAAATTCCCAGATCTACGTCCTTCTACAGAACCTAATAATTGTATGATACAATATTGTTCTGCTCCAGGAAGACATCCAGGCCTCTCTTGAACCCCTCGACTGAGTTCGCCATCACCACCTCCTCAGGCAAGCAATTCCAGATTCTCACTGCCCTAACAGTAAAGAATCCTCTTCTATGTTGGTGGAAAAACCTTCTCTCCTCTAGGCGCAAAGAATGCCCCCTTGTGCCCGTCACCTTCCTTGGTATAAACAGATCCTCAGCGAGATATTTGTATTGTCCCCTTATATACTTATACATGGTTATTAGATCGCCCCTCAGTCGTCTTTTTTCTAGACTAAATAATCCTAATTTCACTAATCTATCTGGGTAGTGTGGAGGACTCATCCCCTGAGGGAGGTGATCTTCCCCACTCAGATATCTTTCCAACTCTTACCATGTCCTCAGCGTTACTGGATAGTATGCAAAGAGACATAGACTCACTCAAATGTAACTTGGCGACTCTCGAGGATCATAGACGTAGAAGTAACGTGAAGATTAGGGGCGTCCCGGAATCCGTTAAACCCCCTCACTTTACGTCCACAAAATGGTCTCTAAATTCTTTCCTGACCTCAATGATCCCAATATTATAGAAAGAGTTTACAGAATTAAAAGACCTGTCTTCCTCCCTTCAGATGTGCCAAGAGACATTATTGTCTCTTTTTATCCAGTCTGGGTCAGGGATAAATTGTTTGACCTCTCCTCCGAAAAAAGCTTTCTGCTCTCCTCATATGGCCACCTAACATTCTTCAGAGACTTGTCTAAGGACACCTTGAAAAAGCGACGGGATTTTTCATCCGTCACACGGGAGCTCCGGAGGTCCCATTTTGCGTATTCATGGTCGCCCTCCTCCACTATTTTGGTGAAATTCCTGTCTGGAACTGAACATATTGCAACACCGGAGGAGGGAATGACCTTTCTGCAGCGACATGGTCTGAATCCTCCTAGAGCCTCCACGGGTCCTATCTGACTTGTAGTCCTATCCCATATATAAAATCACTTTTCCTTACTACGCTTATAAGTCACAATTATTTTTCTTCCCAACAATTAGCCTTGATACTGAGCCAGACTTTCTGCCCACATTGTCACGGGATCATCAGGAGGTGTTCCCGCACACGACAAGCTACTTTCTAACATATATTAAACTTAGAGTTCACGACGGGCATTCATATTCATATTCTACTACTTACTGGTTTATTTAGTGACGTTACACATAGCTCTATATATGTCATTTTTTACTGCGTCATATTGTTTTATGAAAGTACTAGTTGTTTATTTAGCGACCCTCCTAAAAGCATTACTTAGACTATTTTCATTGATCACTACGCTATGCTACTTAATTTTGACCTACTATGCTACACTAACCGACTACTTGATTGATTGCCTGTCTCCCCTATTGCAATAGGGGTTTATTTTTTCCCTGCCCTCATATCCCACCCTTCCTTTCCATCCCTCCCTAACTTTTCCTTCCTTGCTAAAAGTTGAAATTCCCAATAAAAATTATTTGAAAAAAAAAAAAAATTGCAAATTCTAAGATTTCTTACTCTAGTCTTCCCATGTGAATACTAACTTCAGCCCTTCCCCACCATAGTAGTGAATATTCAGTAATAATGAGTATGCATTGTGCGTAAATGGAGAATAATGCTTCCAACACAATGAAATATGTCGAATATCCGGCTTCTACTCCCTTTGTACTCTCATGTTGTCAGTGCATGTTGTGAATAGCGTTTATCTGCTGCATGACATTGGACCAGTTGGGATAATTTACTGCTGCATAATATTAAACAGCAAATACACATTTCCTATAGCATACCAATGGGATTTTATGTTTATTCTCAGACCCGACGATGCATAAAAATCATAATCCACCTTGCACATTGGGCACATGGATCTATCTGTTCTGTTTGTTCCCAGCATTTTTCAATATAAATTGTGTAAATACTGTTCGGGGCTGAGTAGATGGTAATGGAAAATGTCTGACACGAGTTATACAGCTGCTAGATATAGAAATCTTACAGTCGATTCCTTTTATTTAGCTCCAAAGATGTATTTTTTCATGTTCTACGAATGTAACGTTAAGTGGCCAGCTGAGCTGGTGAGGGGCACGACTTCTGTAGTGCCAAACGGCTTAGCTTTTTATGTTCAGTGCCGATATCGTGCAACACAGTGGTGCAAATTTGATGGGCAGTATTTTAGGCAACTTTCTGAAAAATTACTATATCTGAGATTTCCATTTCAATAAGTGAGATATTCTGTACCAGAAATGGAAAATATACTTTACACTTCATCAGTGATTTGAGATTCCTCATTAAAAGTTGTGCCTTAGCCAAAAAACAAAGCCCCCATAGGCATTAGACTAATGTCCACTTAACCCGCCTATATCAACAGGTTCAGACAACACTTCAATGTGTATGGGGGCACCATACAGGTCCTTCTCAAAAAATTAGCATATAGTGTTAAATTTCATTATTTACCATAATGTAATGATTACAATTAAACTTTCATATATTATAGATTAATTATCCACCAACTGAAATTTGTCAGGTCTTTTATTGTTTTAATACTGATGATTTTGGCATACAACTCCTGATAACCCAAAAAACCTGTCTCAATAAATTAGCATATCAAGAAAAGGTTCTCTAAATGACCTATTACCCTAATCTTCTGAATCAACTAATTAACTCTAAACACATGCAAAAGATACCTGAGGCTTTTAAAAACTCCCTGCCTGGTTCATTACTCAAAACCCCCATCATGGGTAAGACTAGCGACCTGACAGATGTCAAGAAGGCCATCATTGACACCCTCAAGCAAGAGGGTAAGACCCAGAAAGAAATTTCTCAACAAATAGGCTGTTCCCAGAGTGCTGTATCAAGGCACCTCAATGGTAAGTCTGTTGGAAGGCAAAAATGTGGCAGAAAACGCTGTACAATGAGAAGAGGTGACTGGTCCCTGAGGAAGATTGTGGAGAAGGACCGATTCCAGACCTTGGGGAACCTGAGGAAGCAGTGGACTGAGTCTGGTGTGGAAACATCCAGAGCCACCGTGCACAGGCGTGTGCAGGAAATGGGCTACAGGTGCCGCATTCCCCAGGTAAAGCCACTTTTGAACCATAAACAGCGGCAGAAGCGCCTGACCTGGGCTACAGAGAAGCAGCACTGGACTGTTGCTAAGTGGTCCCAAGTACTTTTTTCTGATGAAAGCAAATTTTGCATGTCATTCGGAAATCAAGGTGCCAGAGTCTGGAGGAAGACTGGGGAGAAGGAAATGCCAAAATGCCTGAAGTCCAGTGTCAAGTACCCACAGTCAGTGATGGTGTGGGGTGCCATGTCAGCTGCTGGTGTTGGTCCACTGTGTTTCATCAAGGGCAGGGTCAATGCAGCTAGCTATCAGGAGATTTTGGAGCACTTCATGCTTCCATCGGCTGAAATGCTTTATGGAGATGAAGATTTCATTTTTCAGCACGACCTGGCACCTGCTCACAGTGCCAAAACCACTGGTAAATGGTTTACTGACCATGGTATTACTGTGCTCAATTGGCCTGCCAACTCTCCTGACCTGAACCCCATAGAGAATCTGTGGGATATTGTGAAGAGAAAGTTGAGAGACGCAAGACCCAACACTCTGGATGAGCTTAAGGCCGCTATTGAAGCATCCTGGGCCTCCATAACATCTCAGCAGTGTCACAGGCTGATTGCCTCCATGCCACGCCGCATTGAAGCAGTCATTTCTGCCAAAGGATTCCCGACCAAGTATTGAGTGCATAACTGAACATTATTATTTGATGGGTTTTTTGTTTGGTATTAAAAAACACTTTTATTTGATTGGTCGGGTGAAATATGCTAATTTATTGAGACAGGTTTTTTGGGTTATCAGGAGTTGTATGCCAAAATCATCAGTATTAAAACAATAAAAGACCTGACAAATTTCAGTTGGTGGATAATGAATCCATAATATATGAAAGTTTAATTGTAATCATTACATTATGGTAAATAATGAAATTTAACACTATATGCTAATTTTTTGAGAAGGACCTGTATAATTGATTGAGGATCAGTTAAGAATCCAGGATGTTTGATTTCGTATTGTCGATCCTTTAATTCTTCCATATGAAGAGAACATCGGAGTGCTCCGCCGTACTTGCACTCCTGTACATGGGAGAGCTGGCCGAAATGGCTGTCAGCCAAAGGATTGGCCCTACAATTTTTCACTCAACAGTCATCTCATATAGTGTGAACTTGACGGTTAACTTTCAGATCTGTTTGTGTCCAATTGGATCGAGTCTCTGGAATTCCAGTCAAAATGTCCCAGAGACCAAATCTGCATGCTACCGCTCCATTTACTCTCTGTCAGAGAAAAAAAATATATAACGCTCAGCTTTTTCCGGAAGTCCCATACAAAATGGAGTTATACCTTGCATGTGCTTTTCAAAGCTCTGCTCTTTGTATCAGCAGGAGTTTCCAGCTGCCAAACCCCCAACATTCCGCAAGTTATCACCTATCTTTGGATAGATTTTAACATTTTAATGATGGAAATATATTTTATATTTTATGATATTTGTTTTGTTTTTGTTTTGTGTCATTGTTAAATAAACCATCTTGAGAAATGCATTAAGCTCTACGCATTCTGGTAATTCAAGCTGTCAGCGCCTGGTATAACCTCACTGTTCTATCACTGGAATGCAGTAGACAAAGGGAAGTTCTTGGGTCCCAACATTCATAACAAGGTCCTCAGCTGTCACGCACCATTTATTGTACTGGTCTTTTTACATGGGGAAAAATCTTTTGGGTCCCCTCAAGTCGCCAAGCCTAGATGTGGCCACCACCTGCCCATCTACCTAATACACCTCTGCCATAACATAAGATAAGGGAGACATAAGGTCATTCCATTGATCAGACTTAAATTTGACCAGGTCAAAAGTGACCAGCTTCTGATCTCATTTTGTAGCTGCTCTTGCTACTTGATTATTCTATGTTTTTTTTTTTTTTAAATCCATACATATGTTTCCATCATTGTAGGCCTTTTGATAAATATTCAGGTCTTTACTAAAGAGGCGTGGCTCACAGGATCCTCTGGGGTGTGTCTTTAGTTTGCTTTGCATAATTAGTCTGTGAACTACCATGCCCCCTTAGTAAAGACTATAACAATTTCTACTAAATAAAAAGGCCCATATCTGTTGAATGGTATGTTGCTTTAAAAAAACAACTGAATACTCAATTGAGCAGCAGGGAAATATAAAACAAAAGAGAGCCCTTTTTTATGTCCTCTTTAAAGCCCCTATACACAATATATAAAAGTCAGTCAAACAAACAAACTAATTAGCCAGCCATCTAATATACCTGGGGACCTCTGGACATTCCCCCTACATATGACGTCAAGGGTGTGAAAGATCCAGGATTACAATAGCCAAAACATTGCTGTCAGCTGATCAAAGGTTCACCCATCAGGTATCTATTATGTATGGCCAGCTTTTGCCAAAGCATGGGAGTTGGTGGATCCTGGCTCTCCAAAAAAGTGATATATTCAATATTAATTATTTATTAATTGTCGCCTGTTGTTCAGACTTCCACTAATCAGACGATATACCGCCAATATATGTATATATGGGCATTAATTCTCATTAAATACCGTAGTCATATATCTATTTTTATTGACTATTATTAATGTACAATTATAAAGAGCAATCCTCGGGGCGGAATAGTTTTGATATTTGATTTACGAGGTAGTACAATACGGATACCAGCGTTATCTAGCAAGGGTATAGAAATGTACAGAATAAAGAAACATAAAACAAAGCTCGGCTCGTGATACATGGCACATTAACTTCGTGAGCCCATTCGGTCGCTGGGCAGTCACATTCAATCACGTCTCTCCGGCATAACTATGAAAGCTCTATAAGAAGGATTTAATGCTGAGTACAATTAGCAGACAGCAGAACTGCACGCAGCTATAGCATATAGCAATCTGATAAGTGGGGCCCGAGAGTCACAGCTAGGGGAAGAGTAATTAACTTCACAAAGGCAAAATTATCTCATATATATTTAGGGACAGGTAAAGACTATGCAAATAATTTATTCTCAATTTATTCTGCACAGAAAAGTTTTTTCCCCTTACTTACCGTATGGATAAAACACACTGTAGACAGTCATACACATACGGTCAGTAAAGTGGACCCATAAAAACTTATCTTTGCAATTAATGAGGCCTCCCTCCAAATTGAACAACTTAAAAGGCGTTTTCCCACTAACAAAGTTAATTTTAATCAATAGATCTTGAAACAATAATAATTTACACAACTGGATGTGTTTAAAAAAATGTTCCTGTGCTGAGATAATCTTATAAATCTGCCCCTGCTGTGTACTGTGTAATGGCTGAGTCTGACTGTACAGGAACATGGTCTGAGCCATATCTCCTGGCCAGGGGAGGTTGCAGAAGAGAGTATATAGTCATTACAACATGGGATCACAACTAGTGTTGAGCATTCCGATACCGCAAGTATCGGGTATCGGCCGATACTTGCGGGTATCGGAATTCCGATACCGAGATCCGATACTTTTGTGGTATCGGGTATCGGTATCGAAACAACATTAATGTAAAAATGTGTAAAAGAGAGAATTAAAATAAAAAATATTGCTATACTCACCTCTCCGACGCAGCCTGCACCTTACCGAGGGAAGCGGCAGCGTTCTTTGTTTAAAATTCGCGCTTTTCTTTCCTTACGTGAAGTCCCGGCTTGTGATTGGTCGCATACCGCCCATGTGGCGGCGACGCAACCAATCACAGCAAGCCGTGATGTAATTTCAGGTCATTCAGTATTTTAAAATTACGCTCCGGCTTTGTGATTGGTTGCGTCGCAGTCACATGGGCGACGCAACCAATCACAGCAAGCCGTGACGTAATTTCAGGTCCTTAAGGATTTTAAAATTACGTCCCGGCTTTGTGATTGGTTGCGTCGCAGTCACATGGGCGCCGCAACCAATCACAAGCCGTGACGTCACGGGAGGCTGGACACGCGCGCATTTTAAAATGGGCGCGTGTCCAGCCTCCCGTGACGTCCCGGCTTGTGATTGGTTGCGGCGCGGTCAACCAATCACAAGCCGGGAGGCTGGACACGCACGCATTTTAAAATGGGCGCGTGTCCAGCCTCCCGTGACGTCCCGGCTTGGGATTGGTTGCGGCGCGGTCAACCAATCACAAGCCGGGAGGCTGGACACGCGCGCATTTTAAAATGGGCGCGTGTCCAGCCTCCCGTGACGTCCCGGCTTGTGATTGGTTGCGGCGCGGTCAACCAATCACAAGCCGGGAGGCTGGACACGCGCGCATTTTAAAACGCATTTTAAAATGCGCGCGTGTCCAGCCTCCCGGCTTGTGATTGGTTGACCGCGCCGCAACCAATCACAAGCCGGGACGTCACGGGAGGCTGGACACGCGCCCATTTTAAAATGCGCGCGTGTCCAGCCTCCCGGCTTGTGATTGGTTGACCGCGCCGCAACCAATCACAAGCCGGGACGTCACGGGAGGCTGGACACGCGCCCATTTTAAAATGCGCGCGTGTCCAGCCTCCCGTGACGTCACGGCTTGTGATTGGTTGCGGCGCCCATGTGACTGCGACGCAACCAATCACAAAGCCGGGACGTAATTTTAAAATCCTTAAGGACCTGAAATTACGTCACGGCTTGCTGTGATTGGTTGCGTCGCCCATGTGACTGCGACGCAACCAATCACAAAGCCGGAGCGTAATTTTAAAATACTGAATGACCTGAAATTACGTCACGGCTTGCTGTGATTGGTTGCGTCGCCGCCACATGGGCGGCATGCGACCAATCACAAGCCTGGACTTCACGTAAGGAAAGAAAAGCGCGAATTTTAAACAAAGAACGCTGCCGCTTCCCTCAGTAAGGTGCAGGCTGCGTCGGAGAGGTGAGTATAGCAATATTTTTTATTTTAATTCTTTCTTTTACACATTAATATGGATCCCAGGGCCTGAAGGAGAGTTTCCTCTCCTTCAGACCCTGAGAACCATCAGGAATACCGTCCGATACTTGAGTCCCATTGACTTGTATTGGTATCGGGTATCGGTATCGGATTGGATCCGATACTTTGCCGGTATCGGCCGATACTTTCCGATACCGATACTTTCAAGTATCGGACGGTATCGCTCAACACTAATCACAACTAATTCTTTTTGTGAGATAAATAATAATTTTCCTGCCTGTTTTTAAAAAATATTTTACATTAAAGAAATAATCATTTGCGATCTCATGCTGTAATGTCTGTTTATTTTTTTGCTTTCCCCCACCCAAGAGATGTGGCATGATCAGACCATGATCCTGCACGGTCAGACACAGCCATTACACAGCACACAGAAGGGACACATTTATAAGATTATCTCAGCACAGGAACATTTTTTTTAAATGCATCCAATTGTGGAAATTATTATTATTCCAAGACCAATTGATTAAAATTGTTCACGGGACAACCCCTTTAACCCCTTCACCCCCAAGGGTGGTTTGCACGTTAATGACCGGGCCAATTTTTACAATTCTGACCACTGTCCCTTTATGAGGCTATAACTCTGGAACGCTTTGACGGATCTTGGCGATTCTGACATTGTTTTCTCGTGACATATTGTACTTCATGTTAAAGGTAAAATTTATTCGATATAACTTGCGTTTATTTGTGAAAAAAATGGAAATTTGGCGAAAATTTTGAAAATTTTGCAATTTTCCAACTTTTAATTTTTGTGCCCTTAAATCACAGACATATGTCACGCAAAATACTTAATAAGTAACATTTCCCACATGTCTACTTTACATCAGTACAATTTTGGAACCAAAATTTTTTTTTGTGACGGAGTTATAAGGGTTAAAAGTTGACCAGCAATTTCTCATTTTTACAACACCATTTTTTTTTAGGGACCACATCTCATTTGAAGTCATTTTGAGGGGTCTATATGATAGAAAATACTCAAGTGTGACACCATTCTAAAAACTGCACCCCTCAAGGTGCTCAAAACCACATTCAAGAAGTTTATTAACCCTTCAGGTGTTTCACAGGAATTTTTGGAATGTTTAAATAAAAATGAACATTTAACTTTTTTTCACACAAAATTTATTTCAGCTCCAATTTGTTTTATTTTACCAAGGGTAACAGGAGAAAATGGACCCCCAAAGTTGTTGTACAATTTGTCCTGAGTACGATGATACCCCATATGTGGGTGTAAACCATTGTTTAGGCGCATGGCAGAGCTTGGAAGGGAAGGAGCGCCATTTGACTTTTCAATGCAAAATTGACTGGAATTGAGATGGGACGCCATGTTGCGTTTGGAGAGCCCCTGATGTGCCTAAACATTGAAACTCCCTACAAGTGACACCATTTTGGAAAGTAGACCCCCTAAGGAACTTATCTAGATGTGTGGTGAGCACTTTGACCCACCAAGTGCTTCACAGAAGTTTATAATGCAGAGCCGTAAAAATAAAAAATCATATTTTTTCACAAAAATGATCTTTTCGCCCCCAATTTTTTATTTTCCCAAGGGTAAGAGAAGAAATTGGACCCCAAAAAATGTTGTGCAATTTGTCCTGAGTACGCTGATACCCCATATGTGGGTGTAAACCATTGTTTGGGCGCATGGCAGAGCTTGGAAGGGAAGGAGCGCCATTTGACTTTTCAATGCAAAATTGACTGGAATTGAGATGGGACGCCATGTTGCGTTTGGAGAGCCCCTGATGTGCCTAAACATTGAAACTCCCTACAAGTGACACCATTTTGGAAAGTAGACCCCCTAAGGAACTTATCTAGATGTGTTTTGAGAGCTTTGAACCCCCAAGTGTTTCACTACAGATTATAACGCAGAGCCGTGAAAATAATTTTTTTTTTTTTTCTCAAAAATGATTTTTTAGCCCCCAGCTTTGTATTTTTACAAGGGTAACAGAATAAATTGGACCCCAAAATTTGTTTTCCAATTTGTCCTGAGTACGCTGATACCCCATATGTGGGGGGGAACCACTGTTTGGGCGCATGACAGAGCTCGGAAGGGAAGGAGCGCCATTTGGAATGCAGACTTAAATGGATTGGTCAGCAGCCGTCACGTTGCATTTGCAGAGCCCCTGATGTACCCAAACAGTACAAACCCCCCACAAGTGACCCCATATTGGAAACTAGACCTCCCAAGGAACTTATCTAGATGTGTTTTGAGAACTTTGAACCCCCAAGTGTTTCACTAAAGTTTATAGCGCAAAGCCATGAAAATAAAAATTCTTTTTTTTTTTTCACAAAAATGATATTTTAGCCCCCAGTTTTGTATTTTCACAAGGGTAACAGGATAAATTAGACCCCAAAAGTTGTTGTCCAATTTGTCCTGAGTACGCTGATACCCCATATGTCGGGGGGAACCACTGTTTGGGCGCATGACAGAGCTTGGAAGGGAAGGAGCGCCATTTGGAATGCAGCCTTAAATGGATTGGTCTGCAGGCGTCACGTTGCATTTGCAGAGCCCCTGATGTACCCAAACAGTACAAACCCCCCACAAGTGACCCCATATTGGAAACTAGACCTCCCAAGGAACTTATCTAGATGTGTTGTGAGAACTTTGAACCCCCAAGTGTTTCACTACAGTTTATAATGCAGAGCCGTGAAAATAAAACATCTTTTTTTTCCCACAAAAATGATTTTTAGCCCCCCAAATTTTTATTTTCCTAAGCATAACAAGAGAACTTGGACCCCAGAAGTTGTTGTTCAATTTGTCCCGAGTACGCTGATAACACATATGTTGGGGTAAACCCCTTTTTGGGCGCACGGGAGAGCTCGGAAGGGAAGGAGCACTGTTTTACTTTTTCAACGCAGAATTGGCTGGAATTGAGATTGGACGCCATGTCGCGCTTGGAGAGCCCCTGATGTGCCAGGACAGTGGAAACCCCCCAATTCTACCTGAAACCCTAACCCAAACACACCCCTAACCCTAATCCCAACGGTAACCCTAACCACACCCCTAGCCCTGACACACCCATAATTCTAATCCCAACCCTAATCCAAACGTAAATGTAATCCAAACCCTAACCCTAACTTTAGCCCCAACCCTAACTTTAGCCCCAACCCTAACTTTACCTCCAACCCTAGCCCTAACCCTACCCCTAACCCTAAACGTGACTGAAATACGTGGCACTGAAATACGTGGCACTGAAATACGTGGCACTGAAATACGTGGCACTGAAATACGTGGCACTGAAATACGTGGCACTGAAATACGTGATACGTGGCACTTAAATACGTGGCACTGAAACACGTGGCACTGAAATACGTGGCACTGAAATACGTGGCACTGAAATACGGGTCACTGAAATACGTGGCACTTAAATAAGTGGCACTGAAATATGTGATATGTGGCACTTAAATACGTGGCACTGAAATACGTGGCACTGAAATACGTGGCACTGAAATACGTGGCACTGAAATACGTGGCACTGAAATACGTGCAACTGAAATACGTGGTACTAAAATATGTGGCACTGAAATACGTGATACGTGGCACTGAAATACGTGGCACTGAAACACGTGGCACTGAAATACGTGATATGTGGCACTGAAATACATGGCACTGAAATACGTGGCACTGAAATACGTGGCACTATGACTGTCAGAAAATGTTCATTAAACGGTTAGGGGTAGAGTTAGGGTTAGGGTTTGGATCCCTTTATCACCTTGATGGTGGTGGGTGGCTTTTCAGTGTGTTTTCTGTTTTTTTCGATAAAAATGCATGCGTTTTTAACGCAAACAAACGCATGTGCTTAAAAACGCAAGAAAATACTGCAGGTTGTATTTCTGAAAATGAACGCATGCAGAAAAAAACCGCATGCGTTTGAAAACGCGACCAAACGCGTACAAAAAAAACGCATGCGTTTTCAATGTTAAATATAGGGAAAAAACGCATGCTTTTTTTTGTGCAAAAAACGCTGCAGACAAAAACAGAAGTGTGAAACCAGCGACGCTTTTTATAGCAAAAAAGTTTTTGCGTCTCCACATTTTGAGACCTATAATTTTTCCACATTTTGCTCCACAGAGTCATGTGAGGTCTTGTTTTTTGCGGGACGAGTTGACGTTTTTATTGGTAACATTTTCGGACACGTGACCGTTTTTGATCGCTTTTTATTCCGATTTTTGTGAGGCAGAATGACCAAAAACCTGCTATTCATGAATTTCTTTTGGGAGAGGCGTTTATACCGTTCCGGGTTTGGTAAAATTGATAAAGCAGTTTTATTCTTCGGGTCAGTACGATTACAGCGATATCTCATTTATATCATTTTTTTATGTTTTGGTGCTTTTATACGATAAAAACTATTTTATAGAAAAAATAATTATTTTGGTATCGCTTTATTCTCAGGACTATAACTTTTTTATTTTTTTGCTGATGATGCTGTATGGCGGCTTGTTTTTTGCGGGACAAGATGACGTTTTCAGCGGTACCATGGATATTTATATCAGTCTTTTTGATCGCGTGTTATTCCACTTTTTGTTCGGCGGTATGGTAATAAAGCGTTGTTTTTTGCCTCGTTTTTTTTTTTTTTTCTTACGGTGTTTACTGAAGGGGTTAACTAGTGTGGCAGTTTTATAGGTTGGGTCGTTACAGACGTGGCGATACTAAATATGTGTACTTTTATTGTTTTGTTTTTTTAATTTAGATAAAGAAATGTATTTATGGGAATAATATTTTTTTTCTTTTTCATTATTTTGGAATATTTTTTTTTATTTTTTTTTACACATTTGGAAATTTTTTTTTTTACTTTTTTACTTTGCCCCAGGGGGGGACAATACAGATCGGTGATCTGCCAGTTTGCATAGCACTCTGACAGATCACCGATCTGCGAGAAGTACAGGCTGCTTCACAGTGCCTGCTCTGAGCAGGCGTCTGTGAAGCCACCTCCCTCCCTGCAGGACCCGGATCCGCGGCCATCTTGGATCCGGGTCTGGAGCAGGCAGGGAGGGAGGTAAGACCCTCGCAGCAACGCGATCACATCGCGTTGCTGCGGGGGGCTCAGGGAAGCCCGCAGGGAGCCCCCTCCCTGCGCGATGCTTCCCTGCATCGCCGGCACATCGCGATCATGTTTGATCGCGGTGTGCCGGGGGTTAATGTGCCGGGGGCGGTCCGTGACCGCTCCTGGCACATAGTGCCGGATGTCAGCTGCGATATGCAGCCGACACCCGGCCGCGATCGGCCGCGCTCCCCCCGTGAGCGCGGCCGATCGGCTATGACGTACTATCCCGTCGGCGGTCATACGGGCCCACCCCACCTCGACGGGATAGTACGTCAAATGTCGGGAAGGGGTTAATGACTATCTATAATAAAAATATGGTGGACCTAATTTTTCATATTGTTGTTTGCAGGGGGCAGCATAGGAGTAGTGTAAAAGATAACTGACTGCAAACAGCAATATGAAAAATGAGGTCTGGCCTAAAGTGTTTGAAATTGTTCCAGAAAATAAAGTATTTCCCCCCCTAAAAAATTCAGTTACATGTATTTTGTTATACACAACACAGCACAAAAAGAAAACAGAGGAAAAAAAGAAAATTGGACATGATTGCACACAAAACCCCAGACAAAAGCGTTGGCACCTTTCCAAAATTGTGGGTTAACAACTTTGTTTCAAGCATGGGATGTTTGTTAAAACTCACCTGTGGCAAGTAACAGGTTTGGGTAATATGAAAATCACACCTGAAACCAGATAAAAGGGGGAGAAATTTACCCAATCTTTGCACTGTGTGTCTGTGTGTACCACACTAAGCAAGGAGATCAGAACGAGGAGAATAACACTGTCTAAGGACTTGACTTGAGAACCAAAATTATTGATCAACAATCTCAAGGTTACAAGTCCATCTCCAGAGATCTTGATGTTCCTTTGTGCACTGTGCACAGCATAATCAAGAAGTTTACAACACATGGCACTGTAAGTAATCTCCCTGGACGTGAAAGACAGGGAGAAAATATGAAAGGTTACAGGGCAGGATAGTCTGGATGGTGAATAAGCAGCCCAAATCAAGTTCCAAACAAATTCAAGCTGTCTTGCAAGATCAGGGTGCATCAGTGTCAGCGCAAACTATCCATCAACATTTGAATGAAATGAAAAACTATGGTAGGAGACCCAGGAGGACCCTACTGCTGACGAAGAGCCTTAAAAAAGCTAGACTGCAGTTTGCCACATTGTATAGGAGTAAGACAAAATCCTCCTTAGAAAGCTTCTTGCAGACAGACGAGACCAAGATAAAGCTTTTTGGTAAAGCAGATCATTCTGCTGTTTACTGAGAATGGAATTAGGCCTAACACAGTGCCTACAGTCAAATATGGTGGAGATGATTCAAATATGTTTTGGGGTTGTTTAGCTGCCTCTGACACTGGGTGCCTTGACTGTATGAAAGGCATCATGAAATCTGAAGATTACTAATGGATTTTGAGTCATAGTGTAGTGTCCAGTGGTGTCAGAAAACTGGGTTGGCATCCTAAGTCATGCGTCTTCTAGCAGGACAATAACCCCAAACATACTTCAAGAATCACACAGAAATGGATGGAGTCAAAGGGATGGAGAGTTCTGAAGTGGCCAAGAATAAGTCTGAATCTAAATCCCATTAAATACCTGTGGAGAGATCTTAAAATTGCTATTGAGGGAATGTGCCCTTCTAATATGACAGACCTGGAGTTTGCAAAAGAAGAGTGGTCCAAAATTCCATTTGAGAGGTGTAAGAAGTTTGTTGATGGTTATAGGAAGCGATTGATTGCAATTATCTATTCCAAAGGATGTGTAACCAAATATTAATTCGAGGGTGCTAACATTTTTCTCTAGCCCATTTTTGAGATTTTGGTGAAATGCTGTCCAATTTGCCTTTTTTCTCTTTTTTTGTGTTGTTCCAATACACAAAAGAAATAAACATGTGTATAACAAAACATGTGCAATTGCAATTATTTTCTGGGACACATACTTCATTTTCTGGAACAGTTTCAAGGGCGCCAACACTTTCAGCCAAGACTGTATATTCTTCTGAAAAAGCGTTACTGTATATGGCTGATGGGGCCAGGATCTCCATAGAAATAAGTATGACATACAATAACCTAAAGAGACTGGTACATTCCAAATGGTTAGTGCTTAGTAGCAGCCTCCTAGATGGACAATGTATGGCAGTGAAGTCTGGGGCCCTCACACATACCCAGACTCGTCAAAGTGGGAGTCCAGCCCAACAGAAATTTTCCACTTGGAATTCTGTAAGCATCTTCTCCAGGTCCATTGGAGCACCACCAACAGTGCCTGTTGGGCTGAGCTGGTCAGATTCCCTCTACACCTAGAAGTACTAAACCAAGGAGGGTGCTGTGATTTTGGGCTCACCTACATAGTAGAACTGCTACACATAGGTGGTTCACACAAACCTGGACCCCCGGGACAGCTCACTCAAACCAAACCTGACTAAAACAATCACAGCAGCCTGACAAAAGCCAGAATCCAGAATATGGTAGACGAGGGCCAAGATAGATATGTCAGTGACTGGAGGAACCATATAAACACCTCATATAAACTGGCCATGTACTGAAGTCTACAGAGGGACTACAGACTGTCCCCATATCTGGAGAAATTCCCAGACCCCAGAGACCACCAGATCCTGAGTCGGTATAGACTCAGTGCTCACAGTTTGGCCATCAAATCCTGTTGGCCTAGACAGAACTACAAAGCTTAGGGAAGACAGACTGTGCCCATACTTTGGCCTGCCATTTCCTGCTACATTGTACCAAATGCACATCAGTGAGTGAACGCACTTCAGGAGATTCTCTAATTTCTTCCTAGATTTCATCTCCATGGAGGAGGAAGAGAAAACATAACCTTCTGGGGGAAGGTGAATGAACAATGGAGATAGTAGCGTAGTATGTGAGCGCATGCCATAAACTTAAGGAAAGAGAGCTATGATATGCCATGGACTTCCATAGCCTCCACACCCCCACCCTGAATATGCCCCCATCCAATGTTCTTACATTCCCTGCCCATCATCCCCACAGTCCCTCTCCCTATTCTCTACTGGACTCTTGATTTGGCAAAACTAATGTGTATTTGGCCTGTCAATAAAACTTCTTTGAATTTGATAGATAGATATTAGATATATAGATAGATATAGATATTAGATACATAGAGAGATAGAAAGAGAAGTTGACAGATGTACAAACAGACAGATACACCGGCAGTATCTGTACTATATTGACAGGGGCTATTACAGGGAAGGTCATCGCACTTATTGCATACAGCCACCATCGAATGTCCAGCTCATTTCCGTAAATCGTTTTCTTCCTCTATGAGGTGCATCCATTCCTGAGAGATTCCCAGTCGGTAGTGCAGGACACCACTGAGGTCACCTTTCTTTGGCAGTCAATATTCTGGAATATAAAGCTTTGCCAGAGTCTGATCTACCCATTGTCAGCCTTCTTAGCTGTGATTCCTTTCTACTTATCGCAGCGGTTTAGCTTCTGAACATCACCAGTGTTTTTAGGTTACAGATGTAAAGTACAAGCCCAGCTAAACAAAAACGACAAGTTACGTGTGAAGCTTATTATATGAACAGACACAATATAGCTGAGGGGTGATTGAGATTTTCCGCGTCGCGGTCATTACCCATTTGAAATTAATTACAAGTCTTCATGTTTCTGAGTTTGTGTTCGTCAGTGATGAGTAGCTGTCATCAGAGGATCTGCATCATTCTTAGCGCTTTCTGTTTGGACTTTTCTTCTGTCGGTTTTAAAGAGCTAAAGAGCTGACACTGATCAGTAATAATATTACGTTTCATATTGTAGCTAGAGATGGACGAACCCAAACGGTAAAGTTTGGGATCCATACCAGACACGGACTTCTCCTGGAAGTCACTGTTACAGTTCGGGTTCAGCAGCCCGAACAAAGCTTGTTGAAAGGCTGCAGCACAGCCAATCAACAAGCTTTACTGTGTAAAGTGTGTTCAATCACAGCCATGTCAAGTATTGGCATCTTCCCAGTCTGAAAATACCAGCCACCAGCTGTCTGCTTTAGCTTGGCTGGTTATCAAAAAAGGGGGGATCCTACACCGTATTTTAAATTATTTATTAAAATGTAAAGCGCTGCGGAATATGTTAGCGCTATATAAAAATAAAGATTATTATTATTACGGTAAATAATTTAAAAAAGCAGCTTGAGGATAAGCTCACAGGTAAGGGCTTCAGCCTGCAACTGTCATCTTTACCTGTGCTTGTTATCAAAAATAGATGCGACTCCATGCCATTTTTTTCTTTTATTTATGAATTCAATAAATACATGTCCAGTAAGGTACACACGCACTGCACTAATTATCACACTGATATATTTATTACTATGTGGCTGGTGAATAGTCTCATCAGCATCGCCTTCTCTCACTGCTGTCAGTGAGACCTGGTGTAGGCTGATGAGAGTAGGGTACCATTCTGGTACCCGAATCAAACTTTTTTAAGCCTGACAAGCACAGGTCCGACAATCACTAATTGTAGCATCCCTTAAAGTAACTAAAATTTTATTTTTATTTCATTATTAGCCTTTGTAAAGTTATGAATCTTTGTAAAATACTCCATTACCTTATTTTGCTTTCTTCTATCTTTAACACCATGCTGAAAGTAATGACTTGTCTGCCTAGTTCATATTGTCATTATCTAGCAAAGATCCATACTGGGAAAGGGATCATCTCAGCTCATACCCCCTGTATGAGCATATAGGAGGGGAGCAGAGAAGCTTATGCAGAAGTACAAATTTAGCAAGATCTGAAGCTGAACTCAGCAATTAAGACAGCATGAACTAGGCAGACAAGCCATCACTTTAGGCATGGCGTCAAAAGGTTGTCCCAGCATAGGTATCTAATGACCCATTTACAGGATAGGTTGCTAATAGCAGATTGGTGGGGGTCCTACACCCGAGCGCCCACACTGATCAGGTGATTTTTCCTGCAGGCAATGGCTGGTTATTAACCTTTTGAAGGGAGCATCTAAAGGCAGCTCTGTTCAAAGTGTAGCAGCTGTTGCTAGCCGATGCCTGGTACAGTGGCACAGCTAATATTTTTATGCATAGAAGCTGTGCCACAGTACCCAGCAGCAGCGTCTACACTTTGATTTGAGATGTGCTCAGCAGCTCCATTTGAAGTGATCAAATCTGGCTGCTGCCGGAGCAAATAACAGCTGATCAGTGTGGACACCGGGAGTCAGATCCCCACTGATCAAATGCCTGTGCCTGGACAACAATTTTAAAAATTGAAGAAATTTAGGTAAGGTAATGGAGTATGTTACAAAGATTCATAACTTTACAAAGGCTAATCAATAATTAAATAAAAAAAGTTTAGTTACTCTTAAAAGAAGTTGTGCAGGCATACTCTAACATACCATTTGACATCAGGGGCAAAAAGGAGAGAGTACTGGCAAGTCTAAAACTCATCCTTACCTTTACTACTGTAGTAAAGGAAGGTAGGGAATGTTTAGACTTACCAGTGCACTCCCACGATAGTGGCCATCTTGGAAGTAGGAGGAACAGAAGGCACCATTGAACAGAGGAGGCAGAGAGATGCCAACACGGGTCACCAGGTAAGGTAAACTACACATGTAAATTGCATTGTCACTATTCAGACCCAGGTTGGTGGGTCGTTGTAACATAAAAGATATCTTCTGATAAAATAAATAATTTGAATAGCATGCCATACTAGTGGTGGATATTAAAGAAAACATGATGGCATTCATTTTCCTGGTGATCATCCTTTTTGTTTCAGATTATGTGATCCCGTTAGCATCTGTTAACTTAGTAACATCACTTCTTGTGTTAATGACAAAGTTCTTGTTTCATAAAAGACCTGCTCATCATGGTGAAATACAATAGCACAAATAAAGGCCTTAACAAGAATGCATGCAGATTTCACCCATAAAGAGAATATGACAGGAAGTCCCCTCCCATGAGGGGAATTTGGCAGAAAGTCCACCCATAAGGGGAAAGGAGCAGTGAGACTCCACATGTCACAATACTGTAGCAGGATTTTCATGGGGCAATTGGTTCCTTTCCTGTCCCTCAAGCTATGATGACCCTGGGCTATTACTGTAGCCCAGATTTACCCCTGACGGTGGAGATCTTTAGGTCTCATACCTTACTATGCTCCTACACTGATCTGTTTCCTTCCTCACCCAGGTGGGTATGGAACAGAAGTGTAAAGGAAAACATGAATTTGACAGACATGGGAACCAGACCAGGAAAAAAGAAAACTACAATCATGCAAATGAACTCACGAAACAACCAAGTGTAAATTAACGGAACAGTAGGAGGGGTAAACCAAATGGGAAAGGATTAGGATAAACACACAATATCAAATAAATGCAGATATCTCCTGTAAACTACACCAACCGACTGCCATTAATTCAGAACTCTCCTTCACCACCAAACCAGGAAGTTGTAACTATCAAGCATATAACAGAGGGGAGTGGCCAACACAGAACAGCTGAGACAATTCAGGATGGAGAGCTCCAAGAGATCAAGTGAACAGATTAAACCATGCATTGACAGAGCAAAGAAAACCTGTACTGATTAATAGGATGGTGAAGCAGTTCTAATCAGTGCAGAAGTTCGTGTAAAGAGGCGCCGCAGTCTTCTGGTCACTGTCTGTCTTGGTTTCCCCAAGACACCACACATGAAGAAAACAGGGCTCCTCTTAAGAGTTCAGAAGCAATTATGAAATATGACTTCTTGTCTTGGACTTTATTTGTGGCGGAAAATTTGCTTTGAGATTGGAAAAAAACTATTTTGTCATGGCTGTTAGTAACAAATAATTAAAGCATAAAGAAGACAAAGTCTGCCATACCTGAGCATAGGTTGCTTTGGGAATGCAGGCTGGTCACTATTCTGGTTTTGAGGAGGTTTTCTTGTAACTTGCTTGTAAATGTTCCTCGCTGTCACACCAATCCACAACACTGTGCACAGGCTCGAGTAATGCAAAACAATGCCAACCTGGAGTAATCAGAAGCAGAAAACAGTCACATGATTATCCTATGTACACAGTAAGTAAGGGTCTGATGTGTAAATTGAATACTTAATTCATAGATTGCTTCTATTAATTCCATTTTCTACTTTTGTAGACGTAATGCAGTGTTAAGTCTTCTTCACTTGGGAACCAATAGAAATTCAAAACAAAGGTTCCCACATTGCCATTTGCTAACGTATTCAAAAATAATTTAGAATTTCAGTCTAAAATTCACTAATACATTTTAGGTGCTATTGTACACACAAGAATTTACGGTGCTCTATGAGTGAACTTTTAGATTTTTTCTTCAGATTTTTTTAATGTTTGCATATTTTTTTAGGCCCTCAAAGGAATAAATCTTGCAATCACTTATACAATACACTGCAATACTTTTGAATTGAAGTGTAATGTAAAGTTAAAGGGGTTGTCCACTACTTTCAATTAACCCCCGTATGTATCCCCCCGGGGCCCCTGATGATTTGTGTAAATACCTTCTTTAGCCGTTTTCGCCTGTGAGCGGCGCTATGCTGGTGCCTGAGTCCGGGTCACGTGACCCCCAGGCTTCAGCCGCCGCTCATTTCCGCCGACGTCACGTCAATTTCCAGACTCTGGAAATTGACGTGACGTCAGTAGCAGGCGTGTCCAAGGCTCCACAGGCAGCAGTCACTCAAAGAGTGACTGGGCTGTGGGCGGGGCTGAGGCTGCCTGCGGGGCCGTGCTGGGGGTGGGCGGGGCTAGGCAGGGATGTGCGGGCGGGCGCCGGTGCTGTGCGGTCCCCGGCGCTGTGCGGTCCCGGGCGCCGGTGCTGTGCGGTCCCGGTCCCCGGCGCTGTGCGGTCCCGGGCGCCGGTGCTGTGCGGTCCCGGTCCCCGGCGATGTGCGGTCGCCGGCGCTTTGCGGTCCCGGTCCCCGGCGCTGTGCGGACCGGTATGTGCTGGGGGGTGGTGTGTGTGTCTGTCTGTGTGTGCAGGCATCGTCCGATGGGACAACAAGTCCCATCGGGCTCTGCCTGCTACAGTGGCAGTGAGTGACACATTAGCCAATGATGGGACAGTAGTAGTCCCATCATCCGGCTAATGTGTTGAATGTAAAAAAAAAAAAAAAATACACATATACAGTACATACATACATACAACACACGACATGCGACGACACTCACCATGCGACGCCATGCGACAACATGCACCATGCGGCGACATGCACCATGCAACGACACGCAACATGCGCCATGCGACGGCATGCGACATGTACCATGCAATGACATGCGCCATGCGATGACATGCGACAACATGCGACATGCGCCATGCGACAACATGCGACATGCAGCATGCGACGACATGCGCCATGCAACTACATGCACCATGCGGCGACATGCACCATGCAACGACACTCACCATGCGGCAACATGCGCCATGCGACGGTATGCGACATGTACCATGCAATGACATGCGCCATGCGACGACATGGGACGACATGCGCCATGCGACAACATGCGACATGCAGCATGCGATGACATGCGCCATGCAACAACATGTGACATGCAGCATGCGACGACATGCACCATGCGACGACATGCGCCATGCAACTACATGCACCATGCGGCGACATGCACCATGCAACGACACTCACCATGCGGCAACATGCGCCATGCGACATGTACCATGCAATGACATGCGCCATGCGACGACATGGGACGACATGCGCCATGCGATGACATGCGCCATGCGACAACATGCGACATGCAGCATGCGATGACATGCGCCATGCAACAACATGTGACATGCAGCATGCGACGACATGCACCATGCGATGACATGCGCCATGCGACGACATGCGGCATGCGACGACATGCGCATACAGTACATACATACAGAACATACAGACATACAGTACATACATACATACATACATACATTACATACATACATACATACATATAGACATACAGTACATTAAACATAGATTACATACTCACCATCACTTGTCACTTTGATCCCCGAAGCCATTGTCATCTGTAAAAAATATTAAAATAATAAACAAACACTATACTCCCTGATCCGCAGAAATCCAATTAAAACGAGTGTCCCTCGACGATCTCCCGTGGAGAGCTGGAGCATCTGCTGATGCAACCACTCTCCAGGGGCTCCAGGAAGACAATGAGGGGAGGAAGGTATCCTTCCACAATGTATTCCCCACAATGTATTCCTACGCCCCTGTGAGAAAATAGTCCCTAGTCTCACTTCATGGCATGCTGTATGAGAAAGTTCCCACGCAGCTTTTTGCCATAAAGTGAGACCAGTGAACTTTAGTAACCTCAGTGATACACTGCAGGAGCCATTGTCTCCTGTCAGTGTGTCACTGAGGGTCCTATAGAGCGGTGACATCAACCCTAACCCTAACCGTAAACGTGACAGAAATACGTGGCACTTTAATACGTGACACTGAAATACGTGGCACGTGGCACTTACATACGTGGCACTTAAATCCGTGGCACTGAAATACGTGGCACTTACATAGGTGGCACTTAAATCCGTGGCACTGAAATACGTGTCACGTGGTACTTACATACGTGGCACTTATATACGTGGCACTTATATATGTGGCACTTACATACGTGGCACTTATATACGTGGCACTTATATACGTGGCACTTACATACGTGGCACTTATATACGTGGCACTTATAAACGTGGCACTTATATACGTGGCACTTATATACGTGGCACTTACATAGGTGGCACTTAAATCCGTGGCACTGAAATACATGGCACTTACATAGGTGGCACTTAAATCCGTGGCACTGAAATACGTGTCATGTGGTACTTACATACGTGGCACTTATATACGTGGCATTTACATACGTGGCACTTATATACGTGGCACTGAAATACGTGGCACTTACATTGGTGGCACTTAAATCCGTGGCACTGAAATATGTGGCACTTACATAGGTGGCACTTAAATCCGTGGCACTGAAATACGTGTCACGTGGTACTTAAATACGTGGCACTTACATACGTGGCACTTACATACGTGGCACTTACATACGTGGCACTTATATACGTGGCACTTATATACGTGGCACTGAAATACGTGGCACTGAAATATCGTGGCACTATGTCAGAAAATGTTCATTAAACGGTTAGGGGTGAGGTTAGGGGTAGGGTTAGGGTTTGGATCCCTTTATCACCCTGATGGTGGTGGGTGGTGTTTCAGTGTTTTTTTCTATAAAAACGCATGCGTTTTTAATGCAAACAAACGCATGTGCTTAAAAACGCATGCGTTTACATAGACAGCAATGCATTTTTTTGCCGCAAATAAACGCATGCGTTTTTTTGCGGCAAAAAAACTATGAAACTGAGCTGTGAAATGATGAATCCGGCCTTGGAATCCGTTTTTTCATGCATGTTTCCATTCAAATCATGCACATTTTCCGTTTATTTACTTATTTCCAAAAACGGCATTAAAACCGCGCATAAACCGCACCAAAAAAAGCATCAAAACTGCACCAAAAACTGCATCAAAACTGCACCAAAAACTGCATCAAAACCTGGTGCAGTTTTGCAGTTTTGGTGCAGTTTGCAGTTTTGGTGCGGTATTGATGCAGTTTTTGGTGCGGTTTTGATGCAGTTCTTGGTGCGGTTTTGATGCAGTTCTTAGTGTGGTTTTGGTGTGGTTTTGATGGAGTTTTTGGTGCGATTTTGGTGCGGTTTTTTGCGCAGTTTTGATGCAGTTTTTGGTGCAGTGTTGATGCAATTATGGTGCGGTTTTGATGCGATTTTTTTCAGTTTTGATGCATTTTTTATGCAGTTTTTTGCACGGTTTTGATGCATTTTTTAATTCGCTTTTGTTGCGTTTTTTGCGCAGTTTTTAGGCATTTTGGTGCGTTTTTGAAAGGTAAATAAAGATGTATTATTGAACAAAAAAAAAGATTTGTGATGTCATTATTGTCCAACCTCCTCTTTTACATTTGTCCAACCCACACTCCTTTAAATACACAGATAGACAGATAGATGATAGATGAAATGGATAGACAGATCTACATATAGATAGATCTATAGATGCATACATCTATCTATTCATATATCTATCTGTAGATGTGTCTGGATAGATATCTATTGATAGATGTATGGATAGCGTAGGGTGTGTGTCCACTGTCCGGATTAGGCTACTTTCACACTAGCGTCGGGAACAACCCGTCGCTGTGCGTCGGGCCGACGTTCCCGACGCTAGCATGGTCTCCGCCGCACAACGGGGGCAGCGGATGCATTTTTCCCACGCATCCGCTGCCCCATTGTGAGGTGCGGGGAAGTGCGGGGAGGTGGGGGCGGAGTTCCGGCCGCGCATGCGCGGTCGGAAAAAGCGGACCGTCGGGAGCAAAAAACGTTACATGTAACGTTTTTTTCTCCCGACGGTCCGCTACCACACGCCCAAGCGTCGCAAAACGGACGCGACATTTGGCAATGCGTTGCAAATGCGTCGCTAATGTTAGTCTATGACGAAAAAACGTATCCAGCAAGAACTTTTGCTGGATGCGTATTTTCGGCAAAACGACGCATTTGCGACGTATTGCAGTTAACGCTAGTGTGAAAGTAGCCTTACATCCGAATGAGCTGCAGATTGTATGCTGCGTACTTGTAGTTCCATCGGATGATGCCTGCACACACCCCAAAAGACCCCCCCCACAGCCCCGCACACATCCGAAGAGCCCACAGACATCGCACACACCTGAACAGTCCCGCACAGCGCAGTACACATCCGAACAGCCCGCAGACCCCGCCCGCCCACACATAGACGCACACCGTCACCGCCCACACACTTCCATCCTCCCGAGCTGCTGCGTTTCTCAGACCCACATCCGCAGCAAAACTGCAGATCTTTTTTACATCTGCGGTTTTGCGGCGGATGTGCCCGACTCAATGAAAGTCTAAGGCCATGTTCACACATAGCGGTTTTTACCGCGGATCCGTGGCGATTTTGATGCTGCGGGTCCGCAGCAGTTTCCATTGCGTTTACATTAACATATAAACCCTATGGAAACCGCAAACCGCTGTGCACATGCTGCGGGAAAAACCGCGCAGAAACGCAGCGGTTTAAAACCCGCAGCATGTCACTTCTTTGTGCAGAATCGCAGCGATTCTGCACCCATAGGAATGCATTGAACCGCTTACTTCCCGCATGGGGCTGTGCCCATGATGCGGGAAGTAAGCAGATCATGTGCGGTTGCTACCCGGGGTGGAGGAGAGGAGACTCTCCTACAGGCCCTGGGAAGCATAAATAGTGTAAAAAAAAAGAATTAAAATAAAAAATGATGCTATACTCACCTCTCAGCGCTGCCCGCGGCCGTCCGGTATCAGGGTTGGTGTGCGAGCAGGACCTGTGGTGACGTCGCGGTCACATGACCGTGATGACGCCTGGGTCACATGACCGTGACATCACGAAGGTCCTTCTCGGCACAGCATCTTTGGAACTGGACCGCCGGGTGCAGCGCCGAGGAGATCGGGACGTCAGAGGGTGAGTATAGCCAATTTTTATTATTTTTTACATTACTATTGATGCTGCATATTGCTGCATATGCAGCATCAATAGTATAGCGGAAACCCGCAGCGGAAATAGCGGAACAAACCGCGATAAATCTGCAGGGATAACCGCAGCGGTTTTGCCCTGCAGATTTATCAATTCCGCTGCGGGAGAACCTGCAGAGCACGCCGCAGAGTGTGCACATAGCCTAAAGGTGCAGAAACGCTGCAGTTCCGCACAAAAGAAGTGACATGCTGCGAGAAAAAAAAGCTGCGTTTCGGTGCGGCCTTTTCCGCAGCATGTGCACAACAAGTCTGCGGCTCCCATAGACTTACATTGGTTGTGCACTACACTGCGGATTTGATGCAATTCAGTGCGGCAAAAAACGCTGCGAATCTGCAATCAAATCCACAATGTGTGCACACAGCCTTAGCATTTAGGGAACCGAGCAAAAAAGCCAAGCAAAAAACAAGTGTGGGATTGCACTTTTTTTGCCATTTCATTGCACTTTGAATTTTTTTCACATTTTCTGCTACACGACATGGTAAAACCAATGGTGTCGTTCAAAAGTAGAATTTGTCCCGCAAAAGATAAGCCCCCACATGGCCATATTGACGGAAAAATTATGGCTCTGGATAGAAGGGGAGCGATAAACGAAAACAAAAAAGCTGCAGGGGTGAAGGGGTTTAGAAACATGGATATGGACATATCTATGGAAATAGATATATATCTGTATGTATCTATCTATCCCATATCTATCTATCTATCTATCTATCTATCTATCTATCTATCTATCTATCTTTCCCTCTATCTGTGTGTAATGGAGTGTGGGTTGGACAAATGTAAAAGAGGAGGTTGGACAGAAATTACATCACAAATCTGTTTGAAGCTAGAGGAGGGAGAGGAGGGAGGGGTTGGGGTGTGTTTTGGAGAGGGTGTGCTAGGTTCAGGCTTAGTAGCAGTGCAATGCATCATGGAACTTGTAGTATTAGAGCACAATGATTCAGGAGAAAGGAAGTTGTCGATTAACCCCATGAGAGCTGAATCCAGCACTAAAGTGGGCTGCTACAGCATGATAAAAGGTAATATTGCTAAAATAAACACAGTAGATGTTTTCAGTGGCACATAATAGCAAGATTTATGAAAAAAAAAAAAAAAGGTTATAGTAGTGGACAACTTCTTTAACAATCCGCTTTTGGCATTTTGGCTACAAACAAATGCATCTTTGGAAAAGGCGGCTTAGAGAGCAGGCCGCACTTGTAGATTGATACATTATGTACACTGGGTATGGTGCTTTGGTTAATATGCTGGGTGGCATAAATAGTCATTTGGTGGAAACCATGGTGCCCCTGGATTGATGGCATAAGGCAGGGTAAGTTTGAAAACCTGAGATGTGTAGTGCCACATGAGTAATGATCCTGGGGTGTCCTAACTAACCGGGCTTGGGAAACCCATCTGAGTTTTGATATTTTTGCACATGCACTTTACTTTTTCATACATATTTGAAGCAAACATGTCAGCAGGATTATGCTCAGTGAACTATAGACCGTGTCAGGTTGGTGCCGTTATACTGATTAAAATGATACATGTGTTGATGAAATCTGTCTTGTGGTTCTTGTGAAATTTTCAGTTAATGAGATTCTGATGCTCCAGGGTGACCTGTGGGTGGGGCTGTGGGAGGGGCTTTATGTGGAGCTCTGATGGTTATGGGCTTATGACAGGTCACTGATCCCTCATTGACCAGCCCCCTATTTTACATACTGCTTAGAATATTGTGTGGAAAATGAAAATGCTCTAGCATGATACAATGGCTAATATGCATATATTAATTTATGATTTAGTCATATAGTATTGTGGGGAGAAAAAAAATATTTTCATGAAAATGGCGGTGGTGGCCTCACCTGCGCAGTAGCATATATCGCATTTAAATATTATCGTATGTAAATATTTAATGTCTTTCCTTACAATTGTATGTACCAAGGTGCGACTGTCCTTGCAGTGATTCTTCTTGGCGTTCCTCATTCACTCAAGTGGATCTTAGATTTTTTTGCCCATTGTGCTCAAGTTTAATTCACTGGAAAGAAACTGAGCAAATGTTCCATTTCCTTGCGTCTCGAGCATATAGAATCGGTTCGACCTATGTCTCAAGGAGCTGTTCTATCCACAAGCTGTTAACGAATTTTTATGAATGTTATTAATATGAAAATGAAAATACCAGTTCTGGCAGGATGTTAACATCTGCATTCAGAGAATAATTGTTAGCTATTACCATGGCAACTGCAATTACAGTTTTAGCCAGTCCTCAATATTCTTTTATTCCCATTATAAATGCATCTGGCTTTATGAAATGAATATAAATTCATATGTTGTGTTATATTCTGCACTGATCGGTTACACTACATGGATATAAAGCCCCATTCATTGGACTATTACTCTGATCTTCTGTAAATGGTCTTCCAAGGACGTCTTTCTAATATATTAGCGTGTTTAGTCTTTTTAAGCAAGAATATGGCTTTTTATAGCATTTTGATGATATCATTGGGTGTATTATACTGTTGATATCATTGATGTTGAGAACTCATCGATCAAAGTCCATTACTGTTCAGGAAGACTTGAGAATGGCACCTCAATTTCAAATCCCTCCAAAACACTCATTTATTGAAACAAATCCATTATCTAGACCAGATTTCTTGTAGTCGGATCCTTTAAGCTGAATACCCCTTTAGGACGTGATTTGCATATTTCCGGACACATGATGACTAGACTTTTCCAGCTTCGCTCAATACACTTGCACTGAGGGAGTCCGCACACGTCTAGTTGGCATGTGACCGCATGTATGTAAATCTAATACTTGCTGTGAAGCACCTGCTGCTTTTAGCACTGACATGAGAGAATACTCGCAGCACACAGCGTGTACATAGAGTGGCTTTAGACTTGCAGCCTAAAGCCGGACAAAGCTTTTATGCGATTTTGAGAGGTTGTCTCAAAGAGGATTCATTATCCAATTTTTTTTTTCAGATTCACCCTTCACGTCCCCATGAAGGTATGATTGCACATTTCTTTAATCTGATAAGATGCTGTATTCTGCAACATCATGTATGCTAATGAGGCAAGACTAGTCCGGTGGGGCATTTCTTCCCTACGACTAGTCTTCCCTCAAATCTTCTAATCACACCTTCCTGGGAATGATTCACAGCTTCCATTGCAATCTTTGGCTACGATCACAAGAATGTTTTTCTCTCATGTGAAAAAAATCAGTCTGATTATGCTAATTACACTCTGATCAGAGTGTGATTCAATATTCCTCAAATATGGAAAATGACCATAAAAAGTCATCCGAGTGAGGTTCAATTTTTTTCATGCACCCATAGACTTGAAAGGCCAAGTGCATTCCAATTATTGGAGGCAAATTGTGTATGCTCCAATTTTTTTCCACGGAACACTCGAGGATCACACGTCCTAGGAAAAATTAGACATGTGCACAGCCACATTGAATAATATGGGGATGGGTACTATCTGTACTATCCGTCAAAACGTTAGAAAACCCTTGTCTGATATTTCCGGTCATGTGCACTAGTCCATGCTCATAGAAATATTGCAATGTTATATTATTATGTCATTTTATATTTATAATATATTTTATGCAGCAAAGTAAATGTAAATGTTGTCATCTTATTTTTTGATAAATATTCACTTTTGTAAACTAAATTCATAAGATTCCGTTTCAAAGAAGATTCTTTCCACCAACAAGGGATTGTGTATTTCTAGTGTGTTTGATGAAGTGAAAGATGACATAATGACAACCAAAAACCATGTTATACCTACAGCTAGATGAGTCAAACTAAATGCATTGTGTCAACTTATTTTTGTCATGAACTTTTAAGCTGTAAAAAAGGATTCAAAGCAAGAAACAATAGATCGTCAAATGTGTTAAATTAGGCGAGACCATTACAGATAGTTTTTTTTCATTTGTCTAAGTGGCAGAACATACCCAAAACACTGTAGCAATATGGTAGACATTGGTATTTCTCACTGATACAATGAAAAAGTTTTAAATTAGGAAAGTTTTAGTTCCAAAGTATCCACATGGACAATTGTGAGCTTCGAAAGTCTGACTCCTCTACTTCATCTCACAAATGACAGTAATATATTCAAAAATTGAAAAACATTGTTACCGCGCTCCGTTCTGGTGTCTTACTATGGTCGGCATGATATGGCATATACAAACAGTACATCTGATTTGCCAGCCAGAGCAGGTGGAGAAATTACTAGTAGGGCTCATGACAATTTTTTTTTGTGAAAGTGCTATCCGTGGTTTTCACGGACAGCACTCATACCTATGACCTTCGGTAAGGATGTGCACGTCTGAATTTTTTTCCTCGGACTAAGTAGTCCGTGGAAAGAAATTGGAGAATTGACAGATTTTGATCTGAGTATCTGATGAAAATCTGCAATTCAAGTCTACGGACCAGTGAAAAAAATTGCATGACATCTAAGTGGGGTCCGATTTTCAGAGACTGCACAGACTTTCACAGAGTGGAAAAGGCGGATAAACCTTTAATTTTTCTCTCTCCACATATGAGAAAAACTAATGCCACTCTGGTCAAAATCTGATCAAAGTCTGATCAGAATTCTAGGACCATTTTTTGATCAGATGTTGACCAGAGTGGCATTAGTTTTCAGACTCTATCGGTCAAGTGCACCTACCCATAGAGGGAATGTGAAATCAGAAAATGATCTATTGCTTATGTAAACCTTTTATGTTAAATATTTTGTAAGAATTTTTAGTTTTAATTTTTTTATTTTTACATATCATTATTAGTGATGAGGGAATGGATAGAGTGTTATCTGAGCATGTTCGTGTGCTAAGTGTCTTTGGCATGCTTGAATAATATGTTTGAATCTCCGCGGCTGCATGTCTCGCTGGTGTTAGACATCCGCAAAACAAGTGGTTCAAACATCACTTTTTTTTTTTTTTAAACTGTTTATTTTTTAAAGATTTTCCTTTTTCTCGTATAAATAACATCATAAACATAAGTATAGTTGTAGCAAAATTATGCAAAACAATGCAAAACATTTTAGATGTTTCTTCCAGTGGCACAGTGCGCAGCATTGCTGCTCCTACTAAAATTAGGGCAAACATCTAATGCATCATGTAAGAGTAGGTGGGATACAGGGAAGGGATAGGGAAAAAGTAAGGGAGGGCAAAAGACACAGAAAGAAAGAAAAAAGGCACGCAACATCAGTTGGTTAGCTTAGTTACATAGTCATCCCATGGAGCCCAGATGCGATTGAACAAATCAAGTTGATTATTAATACAGTCCGTAAGATTCTCCATACGTCTCATTTCTTTAATCTTCATCCAGAGTTTTTTCATAGTGGGAGCTGATCTTTTCTTCCAGTACGAGGCTAATAGACACTTCGCCGATGTTAGGATATGGAGGAGCAGCCTGGCAGGGCCCTTTGTCATGGGCATGGGGGGGGAACATTAAGCAAAAAAGTCACAGGACCCAGAGGAATCTCTACATCTAACACCTGAGAAATCAACCCCTGTACTTTCTTCCAGAATGGGGATATAGTCTGGCAATCCCAGAATATATGTGGCAATGAGCCCACAGCCCCCAGGCATCTCCAGCATTTATCCAGCGTGGCAGGGTAAATATTATGTAAAACCTCCGGCGTATGATACCAATGCATCAGTATCTTTTACTGATTTTCCTTTTGTGTTATGCATGGTGATGATTTAGCTGCCTTAGACCATATGATATGCCAGATAGGAAGCGGAAGTTCCCTTGCCAGGTATCTCTCCCACTTTATCATGTAAGCATGTTTAGGAGGGGGGTCTGATGGCGGAGTGAACAGTATACTATAAATGTCCATGATCAAACCCTTTGTAGAGGGATTCCCTTTACAGAGTCGCTCAAAGGGAGTGGGGGTGGAGAACGTTGTATTTTTATATTAAGTTAAGGCCAGGTGGCGGATTTGTAAGGATGAGAAGTAGGTCCTAAGTGGGAGTTTAAACCGCTCTCTAAGAGTCTGAAAAGGAAGAATATTTCTATTAAAGGGGTCTACAATATCCGCGTAATAAAATAATTGTGCTTGAAGCCATGGTTCTGTCATAGCTGCAGTAAGACTATCAGGTGAAAAGGATGGAGATCATAGGGAACTTGGGGGAGATCATATGGAAAGGCCTTGCTGCTTATCCTCCAAATTTTCATTGTAAATGCGATAGAGCCCAGCAGAGGCATTGAGGGGCATGTACTCCCATCTCTCCAAAGCAATGTATTGGGATTCGCTGTAGCCATCCAAAGTTTCTCGATTTCTACCCATTTGCTATAAGCCCGCAAGGAGGCCCAAGCTGGTATCCTTCTAAGGAGCACAGCCAAGTAATATCTCCAGATGTCTAGAAAGGCAATACCCCCCTGCATTTTTGGAGATGTGAGGACTGATTTAGCTATTCGATGTCGTCTCTGACCCCCCAAAAAATTAAGAAGCACAGTCTGAAACCTCCTCAACTCCGCTCGTGCGATCGGCATCGGCAAACCTCCACCATGTATAAGAACTTAGGTATAATAGACATCTTTATAGCATTTGCTCTGCCAAAAAGTGAGAGAGGAAGTTTAGACCATCTAGAAAGTAACCCATTAATCTCTTGAAAGAAGGCCGGGAAATTATGTCTATAAAGGGAGTCATAAAAGCCAGTCAGGAAAATACCCAAATATTTAATTTTGGTGTCCTTCCAAGCAAATTTAAACTTTGACTTCAGAGCGTCCACCATTGCGCATGGTAAGTTAATTGGGAGAGCTTCAGTCTTTGTTGTATTTACCTTCTACCCTGAGAGTAGTCCATATTCTGTCAATGTAGATTGAAGATTGGGGAGGGAAATGTGTGGGTTGGTGAGGGTGAGGAGAATATCATCTGCAAATAGAAACAACTTGAACTCTTTCTCCCGTACCTTAATGCCCTGGATATCTGGAATATTCCTTATTTTGGAAGCCAAGGGCTCTATACAGAGGACAAACAGCAGGGGAGAGAGAGGACACCCCTGTCTAGATCCATTTGAGATATTGAAAGGAGAGGAAGACGCATGGTGGAGTTTAACCACAGCATTGGGCAAGGAATATAAAGCTTGTATAGCCTGAAGAAATGGACCCAATAGGCCATACCTGCATAAAGAAGCAAATAAAAAAGGCCAACTCAGTTGGTCGAATGCCTTCTCAGCATCTAAACTGAGCAGAAGACCAGATTGCCCATTTCTTTCAAGGACATCAATAAGTTCTATAGTACGTCTAGTGTTATCACCCGCTTGCCTATTTGCCACAAAACCAACCTGATCTTTATGGATTAAATCCGGAAGAAGGAAACTCAATCTATTAGCCAGGATTTTAGTAAATATTTTAAGATCGGCAATTAGTAGGGATATAGAACGATAGCTGGCGCAATCAGCAGGGTCCTTTCCCTGTTTATGTATTACTGTGATATGTGAACTCAGCATAGAGGGGGGAATGGGAGAACCCGACATGAAGGAATTAAAGAGCGGTAACATAAAGGCCATTAATTCTTTCTGGAATGTTTTGTAGTATAAATATGTGAACCCATCAGGTCCTGGGGCTTTACCCAGATTCCCGAAAATCCAGGTAAAAGGGTGAGCCCTGGTGGTAACATCTACAGGTGTCAGTGACTTTTCAGAGATTATCAGCTCCTTGTTAATTCTGCAATTCCTATTTATGAAGTTTTAGTAGTTAATTGTCCAAGTTTGGAGGGAATGTGCAAACTACGTCTGTTTCAGGAGGATTTCTCCTGAAAAGCATCGCAAAAAATGAACAGAGTGCAAAGCAATGAATTACCGACGATGGCAGTGGAAAAAACTATGGCATAGATGCCTGCAAAATCACTTCAGAAAAAAGAACGCATGCGTATTCATGATGGAACTTTACCTAGAAAAAACGCCAAAAACCCTGAAACGGTTAAAAGAAACAACATGTTTGTTCTTTGGGTGGGCTTAACTGGGAAGAATGATTGCAAGAACGGCAAAAAACCAAAGAACCACGACAAAACCGCTTAAGTAAAACTCAGTGGCTGGCATCTAATAGACATCATGTGCACATAGCCAGGAAAAATAGCTACTCCTTCTCCCTCCCCCCCAAAAAATAAAAAGTTTCCTGAAGCTATTCTGCTTGAAAAACTTGTCCTCAAAAAACTCTATGTGCCCTAAGAGTGAGGCTACGAGTTTGGTTCTTTATACACAGCAGAGCGGCATGTTGTCATCCGATCCGTGGTCAGATACTTATACTACAAAAAGGTTCATTTATGAAAAAATGTTCTGGAGACTTATAGTAATACAAATCTGAATCTCTAATAATGAGGACATGCGACATTCAGGAAGTAATCTTATTTCAGAAGTTAAGTATTTGGTAAGATCTTGACAGAAGCTCAGGCTGTCCTTGCTGATGAGATTATTTCCATTTTTCACTTCTGACAAGGAAGCTCTGAAAAATATGCGATGAAGACTTTTTAATGTATTAACAAACCCAGAGAGGAATGATCTAAGGTAAGACCAGAAAATGTGTGTGCAGTATCTGTAGGATAAATTTAGAGGCGTTCATTTCCCACTGGTTTTTTTCCCTGTTCAGCCGGTGGAAGGGGGTCAGTGTTCCGGTATTGTTAAGCCTAAGGCTACTTTCACACTTGCGTCTTCTGGTGTACGTCACAATGCGTCGTACCGGAGAAAAAATACATCCTGCAAAGTTGCCAGCAGGATGCGTTTTTTCTCCATAGACCTGCATTAGCGACGCATTGCTACATATGGCCACACGTCACATCCGTCGTGCGACGGATGCGTCGTGTTTTGGCGGCCGCGATGCACAAAAAAAGTTCAATGTAACTTTTTTTGTCCATCGGTTCCGCTTTTTCCGACTACGCATGCGTGGCTGGAACTCTGCCCCCTCCTCCCCGCTTATCACACTGGACAGCGGATGAGTCGTAAGACTGCATCCGTTGCCCACGTTTTGCTACATTTAGCACACTGTCTGTCGGTACGTGGGGCCGATGGTTTGCGACGGCCCTGTACCGACGGAAGTGTGAAAGTAGCCTAATATGTCTGGTTTACTATTGCTGAAAAAGCAGTAGGGGAAGGCTTCTGCTGTAGACAGTTGCCTCACAACCAGACAGAAGCCTTACTGGAGGTCTGTGAGAATGGAGGAGGAGAAATTAGCATATTTTGAGGAATTCCTCCTGTTTCACAGTGTTAGATGTAATATGAGACAGGATTGGAAAGAGAATATTATGCTGTTGAGAAAATATGAGACTGTTGAGTCTTGTGGTTTGCAGCAACAGTCTAGACTAGGACAAGATGTCAGCTGATAATGTCCCATGACACTACAATACGTTATTTGTTTTATTAATGGCGTCAAAACACATTTGAGCAATAAAGATCAATTTTTGGAGCACAAAAGATTTCTCATTTACCACAGCACAGCCTGTTCAACATGATATCGTCCTGCTCTACAAATGTCCCATAACAGTCACAGGACCATGTGTGAATAGGACAATCCTTAAATGACAAAAACAATAGCGATAGGCTAGAGGTACCTTCACACTAAACGATATCGCTAGCGATCCGTGACGTTGCAGCGTCCTGGCTAGCGATATCGTTTAGTTTGACAGGCAGCAGCGATCAGGATCCTGCTGTGATATCGCTGGTCGTTCAACAAAGTTCAGAACTTTATTTGGTCATCAGACCGGCGTGTATCGTCGTGTTTGACACCAAAAGCAACGATACCAGCGATGTTTTACACTGGTAACAAGGGTAAACATCGGGTTACTAAGCGCAGGGCCGCGCTTAGTAACCCGATGTTTACCCTGGTTACCAGTGTAAAATGTAAAAAAAACAAACAGTACATACTCACCTTCGCGTCCCCCGGCGTCCGCTTCTCACACTGACTGAGCGCCGTAAAGTGAAAGTGAAAGTACAGCACAGCGGTGACGTCACCGCTCTGCTGTTACGGCCGGCGCTCAGTCAGTGCAGGAAGCGGACGCCAGGGGACGCGAATGTAAGTATGTACTGTTTGTTTTTTTTACATTTTACGCTGGTAACCAGGGTAAACATCGGGTTACTAAGCGCGGCCCTGCGCTTAGTAACCCGATGTTTACCCTGGTTACCCGGGGACCTCGGCATCGTTGGTCGCTGGAGAGCGGTCTGTGTGACAGCTCTCCAGCGATCAAACAGCGACGTTGCAGCGATCGGCATCGTTGTCGCTATCGCTGCAGCGTCGCTTAATGTGAAGGTACCTTTAGAAGGTCCTTTGTGATTCAATCATGCTGAATCCTTGAAAGATATGCTACGTTCGGACAGACATCCGAGCGTTCATTGAAGAACTGTCTGCCCATAGTCCCGGTCACTGGGCTTCAAATGAGATTAGTATATTTATTATTTACTGCTACACTGTAGGATTACAATATCCCTTTGACCAGATTAAAATAAGACGTTTAAAAAATGTTTTTTGTAATATTTAATATCATTGTTTGTCTATAAAAGACTGTTGAATATTTTTTTCAGTTGCTGTACTTTATACCCAAAAGCTAAATAAAATGCAATCAAAGGGTTATATATACCTTAAAATGATATCAATGAAAACTACAGTTTGGCACATGTAAAACAAGATCTCACACAGATCCACTGATGGACAATTTAAAAATTATTGGTCTCAGAAAATGGTGACAGAAACCAAATTATTTTTACAAAGTTCATAATTTTGCAACCATTAAAATATATACATATATATATAAAAAAAAACTTATAATTTTATAATTTTGGTATGGCAGTAATCATACTGACCTTAAGAATCATGTTATCAAGGAATTTTTTACCGCTCAATGAACATTGCAAATACAATTTCGCAAAACAATGACTTAATTGTATTTTTTATCACCATCTTACCCCATTTCAAATTGCTTTTTTGTTTTTCAAAAAATGGTGGAATTCAAAAATTAAAACTCTTCCAGCGTCAATATCAAGCCTTCGTATATTTTGTTATTTTATAAATGAAAAAAAAAACATTATGTTTGTTGGAAAAAAGGAGGGAAAAAACAAAAGTGCGAAAACAAAAAATCACCCAGTCAGAGGTTTACATTATCTGCTATCAATCTAACCAGCCTAGGCAATTTTGTCTTTCAACCAAAATAGAAGTTAATACAAATGAAACTCGAATGTCTATGTGCCAAAGCATAGCACCTACAAGAAGTCCAACTTGTTCAACAAAACACAAAGGAGTCATCATCAAGGTGCTTATGCCAGAAATATGTCATAAACACATAAATACAAAAGTATTGTGACTTTTAGCGATAACACGCCAGCCCCGGTCCAGCTATAACAATATGGGCATGGCCTGGACAAGATGGAATGTGATCATGCCTGCCTGTCAAATTCATCATCGGTTATGCCACCAAAAATGGCGATACTCCCATCTTAATGAATCACCTGCAAAACCTTCTATAGCTAAGTCAAACATAAAAATGTTATGACCTTAGAAATGCAATAAAAAAATTAACGTTGTACTTAAAGGGCACTGTACACTGTGAGGATTCTCCACTGCCGGCGAAGGGAGCGGGGAGCGCGTGACTGCAAGTGATTTGCATATGTGTGGTCATGTGCCGACTAGACAAACACTGGACACGTCTAGTTGGAATGTGTCCACGAGTATGCAAATGACATACTTGTAGTCACATGACAGTCCGCTCTCCGCACTGACAGAGAATAGTGCGCGTTCTGTGAGAAATCACATCTGTAGTCACACGTAAGGCGGGACAACTTCTTTAACCCCTTCCCGACCCATGACGCCTATGCGGCGTCATGGAATGATCGCATCCCTGCAGATCGGGTGAAAGGGTTAATTCCTATTTTACCCGATCTGCAGGGAGAGGGGGAGTTGTACTTCAGCCTAGGGGGGTGGCTTTGCCCCCACGTGGCTACGATCGCTCTGATTGGCTGTTGAAAGTGCAACAGCCAATCAGAGCAATTTACAATATTTCACCTATGAAAATGGTGAAATATTGCAATCCAGCCATGGCCGATGCTGCAATAGCATCTGCCATGGCTGGAAATCATGTTCTGGCCCCCCCCACCGCCCCCGATCTCCTCCCCAGTCGTCCGTTATGTGGCCCGGTCCTCTCCGTCCTCCTGTCCGCTTCCCCGTCCTCCTGCCCGCTCCCCCGTGCTCCTGTCCGCTCCCCCTGTCCTCTGATCCCCCCCCTGTGCTCCGATCCACCCCCCCACCACCCCCTCATACTTACCGATCCTCCCGAAGTCGGTCCGTCTTCTCCCTGGGCGCCGCCATCTTCCAAGATGGCGGGCGCATGCTCAGTGCGCCCGCCGAATCTGCAGGCTGGCAGATTCGTTACAGGTACATTTTGATCGCTGTGGTAGGTTCTACCACAGCGATCAAAATAAAAAAATAATAAATAAACCCCCCCCTTTATCACCCCCATAGGTAGGGACAATAATAAAATAAAGAAAATATTTTTTTTTCTTTTTCCACTAGGGTTAGGGTTAGAACTAGGGTTAGAACTAGGGGTAGGGTTAGGGGTAGGGTTAGGGTTACGGGTAGGGTTAGGGTTAGGGGTAGGGTTATGGCATGTGCACACAGAGCGGATCGGCCGCGGATCCGCAGCGGATCGGCCGCGGATCCGCAGCGGATCGGCAGCGGATCCGCAGCGGATCGGCCACGGATCGGCCGCGGATCCGCAGCGGATCGGCCGCGGATCCGCAGCGGATCGGCCGCGGATCGGCAGCGGATCGGCCGCGGATCCGCAGCGGATCGGCAGCGGATCCGCAGCGGATTGGCAGCGGATCGGCCGCGGATCCGCAGCGGATCGGCAGCGGATCCGCAGCGGATTGGCCGCGGATCTGCAGCGGATCGGCAGCGGATTGGCCGCGGATTCGAAGCAGTTTTCCATCAGGTTTACAGTACCATGTACACCTAAGGAAAACCAAATCCGCTGTGCCCATGGTGCGGAAAATTCCGTGCAGAAACGCTGCATTGTATTTTCCGCAGCATGTCAATTCTTTGTGCGGATTCCGCAGCGTTTTACACCTGTTCCTCAATAGGAATCCGCAGGTGAAATCCGCACAAAAAAACACTGGAAATCTGCTGTAAATCCGCAGGCAAAACGCAGTGCCTTTTACCTGCAGATTTTTCAAAAATCGTGCGGAAAAATCTCACACGAATCCGCAACGTGGGCACATAGCCTTAGGGTTAGGGTTGGAATTAGAGTTAGTGTTGGAATTAGGGCTAGGGTTTGAAATAGGGTTAAGATTAGGCTTGTGGTTAGGGTTACGGATAGGGTTAGGGGTGTGTTGGGGTTACAGTTGTGGTTAGGGTTGGGATTAGGGTTACGGTTGGGATTAGGGTTAGGATTAGGGTTGGAATTAGGGTTACGGTTGTGTTGCGGTTAGGGTTGTGGTTAGGGGTGTGTTGGGGTTAGGGTTGTGATTAGGGTTATGGCTACAGTTGGGATTAGGATTAGGGGTGTGTTGGGGTTAGTGTTGAAGTTAGAATTGAGGGGTTTCCACTGTTTAGGCACATCAGGGGTCTCCAAACGCAACATGGCGCCACCATTGATTCCAGCCAATCTTGCGTTCAAAAAGTCAAATGGTGCTCCCGCCCTTCCAAGCCCCGACGTGCGCCCAAACAGTGGTTTACCCCCACATTTGGGGTACCAGCGTACTCAGGACAAACTGGGCAACAACTGTTGGGGTCCAATTTCTCCTGTTTCCCTTGCAAAAATAAAAAATTACTTGCTAAAACATAATTTTTGAGGAAAGAACAATTATTTTTTATTTTCACGGCTCTGCGTTATAAACTTCTGTGAAGCACTTGGGGGTTGAAAGTGCTCACCACACATCTAGATAAGTTCCTTCGGGGGTCTAGTTTCCAAAATGGGGTCACTTGTGGGGTGTTTCTACTGTTTAGGCACATCAGGGGCTCTGCAAATGCAATGTGACGCCCGCAGACCATTCCATCAAAGTCTGCATTTCAAATGTCACTACTTCCCTTCCGAGCCCTGACGTGTGCCCAAACAGTGGTTTACCCCCACATATGGGGTATCAGCATACTCACAACAAACTGGGCAACAAATATTGGGGTCCAAATTCTCCTGTTACCCTTGTGAAAATAAAAAATTGCTTGCTAAAACATCTTTTTTGAGGAAAGAAAAATGATTTTTTATTTTCATGGCTCTGCGTTGTAAACTTCTGTGAAGCACTTGGGGGTTGAACGTGCTCACCACACATCTAGATAAGTTCCTTGGGGGTCTAGTTTCCAAAATGGGGTCAGTTGTGGGGGGTTTCTACTGTTTAGGCATATCAGGGGCTCTGCAAACGTAACATGATGCCCGCAGACCATTCCATCAAAGTCTGCATTCCAAAACGTCACTACTTCCCTTCCGAGCCCCGGCATGTACCCAAACAGTGGTTTACCCCCACATATGGGGTATCAGCGTACTCAGGAGAAACTGGACAACAACTTTTGGGGTCCAATTTCTCCTGTTACTCTTGCAAAAATAAACAATTCTGGGCTAAAAAAATATTTTTGAGGAAAGGAAACACATTTATTATTTTCACAGCTCTGCGTTATAAACTTCTGTGAAGCACTTGGGGGTTCAAAGTGCTCACCACACATCTAGATAAGTTCCCTTGGGGGTCTAGTTTCCAAAATGGAGTCACTTGTGGGGAGTTCCTACTGTTTAGGCACATCAGGGGCTCTGCAAACGCAACCTGATGCCCGCAGAGCATTCCATCAAAGTCTGCATTTCAAAACGTCACTACTTCCCTTCCGAACCCCGACGTATGCCAAAACAGTGGTTTACCCCCACATATGGGGTATCATCGTACTCAGGAGAAACTGGAAAACAACTTTTGGGGTCCAATTTCTCCTATTACCCTTGGGAAAATAAAAAATTGTGGGCTAAAAAATCATTTTTGAGAAAAGAAAAATTATTTTTTATTTTCATGGCTCTGCGTTATAAACTTCTGTGAAGCACTTGGGGGTTCAAAGTGCTCACCACACATCTAGATTAGTTCCTTGGGAGGTCTAGTTTCCAAAATGGGGTCACTTGTGCGGGAGCTCCAATGTTTAGGCACACAGGGGCTCTCCAAACGCGACATGGTGTCCGCTAATGATTGGAGCTAATTTTCCATTCAAAAAGCCAAATGGCGTGCCTTCCCTTCCGAGCCCTGCCGTGCGCCCAAACAGTGGTTTACCCCCACATATGGGGTATCATCGTACTCAGGACAAACTGGACAACAACATTTGGGGTCCAATTTCTCCTATTACCCTTGGGAAAATAAAAAATTCTGGGCTAAAAATCATTTTTGAGGAAAGAAAAATTATTTTTTTATTTTCACGGCTCTGCGTTATAAACTTCTGTGAAGCACCTGGGGGTTATAAGTGCTCACTATGCATCTAGATAAGTTCCTTGGGGGGTCTAGTTTCCAAAATGGGGTCACTTGTAGGGGAGCTCCAATGTTTAGGCACACAGGGGCTCTCCAAATGCGACATGGTGTCCGCTAACGATTGGAGCTAATTTTCCATTCAAAAAGTCAAATGACACGCCTCCCCTTCCGAGCCTTGCCGTGCACCCAAACAGTGGTTTACCCCCACATATGAGGTATCGGCATACTCAGGAGAAATTGCCCAACAAATTTTAGCATCCATTTTATCCTGTTGCCCATGTGAAAATGAAAGAATTGAGGCTAAAAGAAATTTTGTGTGAAAAAAAAGTACTTTTTCATTTTTGCGGATCAATTTGTGAAGCACCTGGGGGTTTAAAGTGCTCACTATGCCTCTAGATGAGTTCCTTGGGGGGTCTAGTTTCCAAAATGGGGTCACTTGTGGAGGAGCTCCAATGTTTAGGCACACAGGGGCTTTCCAAACGTGACATGGTGTCCGCTAACGATGGAGATAATTTTTCATTCAAAAAGTCAAATGGCGCTCCTTCCCTTCCGAGCCTTACCATGTGCCCAAACAGTGGTTTACCCCCACATGTGAGGTATTGGTGTACTCAGGAGAAATTGCCCAACAAAATTTAGAATCCATTTTATCCTGTTGCCCATGTGAAAATGAAAAAATTGAGGCTAAAATAATTTTTTTGTGAAAAAAAAGTACTTTTTCATTTTTACGGATCAATTTGTGAAGCACCTGGGGGTTTAAAGTGCTCACTATTCTTCTAGATAAGTTCCTTGGGGGGTCTAGTTTCCAAAATGGGGTCACTTGTGGGGGAGCTCCAATGTTTAGGCACACGGGGGCTCTCCAAACGCGACATGGTGTCCGCTAAAGATTGGAGCCAATTTTTCATTGAAAAAGTCAAATGGCGCTCCTTCCCTTCCGAGCCCTGCCGTGCGCCCAAACAGTGGTTTACCCCAACATATGAGGTATCAGCGTACTCAGGACAAATTGGACAACAACGTCCGTGGTCCAGTTTCTCCTTTTACCCTTGGGAAAATAAAAACAATTTCGCTAAAATATCATTTTTGTGACTAAAAAGTTAAATGTTCATTTTTTACTTCCATGTTGCTTCTGCTGCTGTGAAACACCTGAAGGGTTAATAAACTTCTTGAATGTGGTTTTGAGCACCTTGAGGGGTGCAGTTTTTAGAATGGTGTCACTTTTGGGTATTTTCAGCCATATAGAACCCTCAAACTGACTTCAAATGTGAGGTGGTCCCTAAAAAAAATGGTTTTGTAAATTTTGTTGTAAAAATGAGAAATCACTGGTCAAATTTTAACCCTTATAACTTCCTAGCAAAAAAAAAATTTGTTTCCAAAATTGTGCTGATGTAAAGTAGACATGTGGGAAACGTTATTTATTAACTATTTTGTGTCACATAACTCTCTGGTTTAACAGAATAAAAATTCAAAATGTGAAAATTGCGAAATTTTCAAAATTTTTGCCAAATTTCCGTTTTTTTCACAAATAAACTCAGAAATTATCGACCTAAATTTACCACTAACATGAAGCCCAATATGTCACGAAAAAACAATCTCAGAATCGCTAGGATCCGTTGAAGCGTTCCTGAGTTATTACCTCATAAAGGGACACTGGTCAGAATTGCAAAAAACGGCAAGGTCATGAAGGGGTTAAGATTAACATAGTCCTGGTCCAGGCAGGATTAATAGAGGAACTGCTGGAATTTTTTAAGATCTGTATATGTTACATGTTTAGTGTCTCCTATTCCAATCACATTCCATTCGGTTATCTGATACTCATATTTCCCGCAAAATTGATGTCCGCAGTCTATATAAATATTTATAATAAATCCCTTTTCATGAACCTTTTCCATGAAGTGAATAAACTATGCCACCGAGAAGCTAAATATTCATAGTACCCATCTCGAGACCAGGAAAAGACAAGATGCAGGATGGAGGATACAGCTTACTTTGCACAGAACTAAGCTGTTTATTCCACACAATTCTCCTCTTAGATAACGGGAATTGTTCCTACTTTGTGATAACGCTCATTTCATAACACGGTAACTGTGCAAAAAGGAGACGAAAAAAACGTAAAGCAACAAATATAGAAAACTAACTGCTTGGTGGATGCGAAAACATGGAATGATAGAGAATGTAATAGAAAATAACAATTTCGGAGATTGCTTTTAGTTTGCCAGAATATGTGATTTCTTTCAAAAAATGTTCTATTTAGAAAGAATGAATAGCCTCGAAATTGTGCTGGAAAAAAATCGAGATGGTTTCATACAAGATTCTAGGTCCAATGCTAAATCTGTAACAGGGCATCAACTATGGAAAATCATTTACACTATGGATGTACTTGTATGAGAAAAAGGGAGATTTGGACCCACTCAGTCCCAAAGTCTCAGACCCCACTTCATGCCTCTGTGTTTTAGTCATGCATGGAAAAAAATAATTTACAGGGAACATATGATAGCAGATGAGACATGCTGCCCGATACATTCTATGCTTTGGCATGGAAAAAGTCATATTTTTTTTGCTGCTATCATCTGGATGTACTGACGATTTTTATTTTATCTATTTTAAGGTCAATTGGAGTCGGGGCCCAAAGGCTTGCACTCCAAATTGTCATAGAATTTGTGCTGTTTTTTATCTATCTATCTATCTATCTATCTATCTATCTATCTATCTATCATCTATCTATCTATCTATTACCTATCTAACTACAGAAAGTATTCAGACCCCTTTACATTTTTCACTCTTTGTTTCATTGCAGCCATTTGATAAAATCAAAAAAGTTCATTTTTTTTCTCATTAATGTACACTCTGTACCTCATTTTTCAAATTTAATAAAAAAGAAAAACTGAAATATCACATGGTCATAAGTATTCAGACCCTATCTATCTATCTATCTATCTATCTATCTATCTATCTATCTATCTATCTATCTATCTATCTCTCTAATTTCTATCTATCTATTTCTATCTATCTATCTATCTATCTATCTATCTATTTAGTATCTATCTATCTAGACAAAGAAAACACAGCAGCACTCTATATGAGCCAAGATATATGCAAACACTGAAAACATTGAATCTAAACTGTGATATTACTCAGTAAGATGTACTTACTAAAATTAAGGTTCTTAGCCCATAAATTGGCCAATTCATGTGTGCCCTTCAGCCATGGCAAGGTGATCTCCCTCTGATGAGTCCCTGTTCTACTGTACATACCGCTCTTGAGCTATCAGCCTACAGTTAAATGCAAAAACATGTCTCTCCCGGGCCATGAGCCTACAATTCAAATGGGTAAGTAGAGCTTATATGGCTTATATAGAGTGCTGCTGTGTTTTCTTTTTCTATATAATTCAGCTATTGCAGCTTGCATCTGTTCACACTTAGAGAAAAAACCTGACTATCTATCTATCTATCTATCTATCTACTTCAAGTGCTATCACTAAATTCGAAAATTATTAAAAAGTTAATTTATTTCAGTTCTTCAATACAAAAAATGAAACTTATGTATTATATAGAGTCAATACAAACAGAGTGATCTATTTCAAGTGTTTATTTCTGTTAATGTTGATGATTATGGCTTACAGCCAATGAAAACCCAAAAGTCATTATCTCAGTAAATTAGAATAATTAACAAAAAACACCAGCAAAGACTTCTGAAGCATTTAAAAAGGTTCCTTAGTCTGTTTCAGTAGCTCCACAATCATGGGGATGGCTGCTGACGTGACAGATGTCCAGAAGGCAGTCATTGACACACTCCACAAGGAGGGTAAGCCACAAAAGCTCATTGCTAAAGAAGCTGGCTGTTCAGAGTGCATATAATATCCAAGCATATTAATAAAATGTTCAGTGGAAGGAAAAAGTGGGGTAGAAAAAGGTGCACAAGCAACTGGAATAACCCCAGCTTTGAAAGGATTGTTAAGAAAAGGCCATTCAAAAATTTGGGGGAGATTCACAAGGAGTGGACTGCTGCTGGAGTCATTGCTTCAAGAGCCACCACACATGGACGTATCCAGGACATGGGCTACAATGTCACATTCCTTGTATCAAGCCACTCATGACCAATAGACAACACCAGAAGTGTCTTACCTGGACTGTTGCTCAGTGGTCCAAGGTGTTGTTTTCAGATGAAAGTAAATTTTGCATTTCATTTGGAAATCAAGGTCCCAGAGTCTGGAGAAAGAGTGGAGAGGCCACAATCCAAGCTGCTGGAGGTCTAGTGTGAAGTATCCACAATCAGTGATGGTTTGGAGAGCCATGTCAACTGCTAGTGTAGGTCCACTGTGTTTTATCAAGACTAAAGTCAGCACAGCCGTCTACCAGGAAATTTTAGAGCACTTCATGCTTCCCTCTGCTGACAAGCTTTTTGAAGATGGAAATTTCATTCTCCAGCAGGACTTGGCCCCTGTCCACACTGCCAAAAATACCAATACCTGGTTTACAAAGAACAGTATCACTGTGCTTGATTGGGCAGCTAACTCACCTGATCTTAACCCCATAGATTTTCTATGGGGTATTGTCAAGAGGAAGATGAGAGACACCAGACCCAACAATGCAGATGAACTGAAGGCTGCTATCAAAGCAACCTGGGCTTCCATAACCCCTCAGCAGTGCCACAGGCTGATCGCCTCCAGGCCACGCCACATTGATGCAGCAATTGATGCAAAAAGAGCCCCGACCGAGTACTGAGTGCATTTACTGAACATACATTTCACTAGGCCAACATTTCAGATTTTAAAATCGTTTTTCAGTCTGGTGTTATAAAGTATTCTAATTTACAGAGATAATGACTTTTGGGTGTTCATTGGCTGTAAACCATAATCATCAACATTAACAGAAATAAACAGTTGAAATAGATCACTCTGTTGGTAATGACTCTATATAATATGAGTTTCACTTTTAGTATTGAAGAACTGAAATAAATTAACTTTTTGATGATATCTTAATTTTGTGAGAAGCCCCTCTATCTATCTATCTATCTATCTATCTATCTATCTATCTATCTATCTATCTATCTATCTATCTATCTATCTATCTATCATTTTATAAAAGCAAAGTTTTGCCTATAAAATGTACGCAAGCTAAATGTTAATTCGCCTCCATGAACTCAGAAATGATAAATACCTACCATTGGCAAAGCTTCCATTTGAGATAAAACATTTTGCTCCCACTCAAAAAGCAAATCCTGCTCTTCCTAATTCAGCAAATATTAAAACTTCATCCCATTTTTCAATTAACAGTGAAGACATGGCCGCGAATGGAGAACTCACAAACTAAAATAGTAATATATGCAGCTAATAACCAGAGCTCTGAGCGCTCAGTGGCCGGAAAGGAAATTTATTTTCGCATACAGTCCTGGATACTCATGAATGCACTCTAGCCATAAAAACAGAATCACTTCTAAATTACAATCAAAAACGAAATATATATCAACGTCATAGTTTATCCTAGTGGTGCAGACGGTGCTATCTGGAGTAATAGGGGTCCTTTTATGGTTTCCTGCAGAGGTTTACAACTTCAACATTTTATTTGTCAATTCAGTAATATAATTCTAATATGGAAGAACGTACACAAAAGTGGATTATGTAACAAATACCCGGCTCCTAGAACATTACAGAAAATAGGATTTTCCTCATCATCAGTATTGATAATGGAATACCTTGTCATACAGAATTGTTGATAAAATGCAGTTGAGTTGACCAAATTCGAAAAAATCCCCAACTGGCTCTGTTCATTGTCTAAGGGACGTACTGCAGCTTTTATGTAGTCCACAGGCAATGAATGGAGTGGAGACTGAGCAAGCAGAGCTCAATTCCTGTGTTCCAGAGTTTCATTCTAGGGATCATTGAGGTACCAGCGGTTTGACCTTCAGCAGTCAGTAAGTTATCCCCTATCTTACATGTAAGAGATGCCTTAGTATCTTATATATAACATTTTAAGGGGTTGTTCGGCCTTGGGGTTAAAACCTGCAGTCAACTCATAGGGCGCATTATGTGCGCTGTCAGAATTTCCCGTTGTTGGCATTGGGGGCTGGCAGGCGCATGACTGGAAATATGTGATTTGCATACATGCGTTCACGTGCAGACTAGACAACTGTATTGAGCAGGTCCAGACACTTCTAGTCTGTATGTGGATGGAAGCTATGCAAATTGCATACTTGCAATCACATGACCACCCGTAGAGTGACTGCAGACTTGAACCCCAAGGCCGGACAACAACTTTAAAGACACACTTCCAATGATATTATTGCTCTTGGTGGTTACCAATTTAGCAAGGTTATGGGGAATCTAGTCTCTCGTCGTTTCTGGTGGTCTAGGCTGGGTTGGAATGTTGTTGATTTTGTGACTACCTGTAATTCTTCTGTGCAGTCTAAGACCCCGCATACTTGTCCGTCCGTGTCTCTCCTACCTTTAGTTATACCTAATAGACCATGGACTCATCTATCCTTCGACTTTATTACTGACTTTCTGCCATCCACAAGTAAAACAGTGATTTCAGTAGTGGCGATATGTTAAGCAAGATGGCACATTTTGTTCCTTTACCGGGTCTGGGGTATGCTAAAACGTTGGCTCATGAGTTTATTAATGAGATCGTCTAGCTTCATTGGTTCATAGATTGGGGGATCCAGTTTGGATTAAAATTCTGGAGGGCTTTTTGTTCTTGCCTAGAAGTGCATCTATCTTTTTCATCAGCATTTCATCCTCAATCGAATGGTAAGACTGAACGTATAAACCAAAGCGTAGAGACATAACTTAGGTATTTCCTTTCTGAGAATCAGGAGGATCGGTCATCATACCTAACCTTGGCTGTGTTTGCACTTATCAATTGCCGACATGAGTCCACTGGTAAGTTACCATTCTTGGTGCATATGGGTTTCACCCGCAGTTCTTTACTTTCAGTAAGGAGAAGACTCTCTTCTGTGTGCCAAGGTGTACAGAAAAACATGAAGGGGATGGGAGATAGATACAAACATATGGTAAAAAAATGATGAAAAAATGTATGCCAGGTCCTTACTATTGTGTGAATGACTTTGTGTGGTTGTCCACCAGGAGCATTAAGTTGAAAGTTCCATGCTAGAAACTTGGTCCCAAGTTCATTGGTCTGCATACGATTACTACCATCATTAATCCGGAGGCTTTCATCTTGAGTTGCCACTGGCTCTTAAAATCCACATTGTTTTTCATAGGTCATTGCTCACAAAATATATGAAATTGTCTGAACTGGTACTTTTACTTCCGCCTCCGGTCATTGTAAATGGCACTTTAGAATTTCAATTTTCTCGAATTTTCGATTCTCGTCTTCTTCATCGCTCTCTCCAGTACATGATGCACTGGAAAGGTTATGGTCTGAAGAACAGAACATGGGTACTTGCATCTGAAATTAATGTCGGTACATAGTTTGTGTTTGCCATATAGCACATCAGGATAAACCTGGTTCTGAGGGTGCTGAGGCCCCTCGTAGAAGGATGGATACTATCATGAATGTGCCACATTCTGCCAGGACCTGTGGTATATCTGAGATTAGAAGATCGGGGAGTTTGGCTGAAGACAGGTCCTCTTTAAATATTCAAGGCCATTTATGAGTTAACAGGTTTTTTGTGGCATGGAAAGAGTTTAGAGTTACTCGAGGTTACTTATCTGTGCTGCTTATTAGAACCACACAGTCCATTATGTAAACCTGTGTCTAGCTTCCCCCCTTGCGACCAATAGAATCTTCATTCTGTTCTTGGCTGTATTGGAGAAGGTGTTCTTGAGAGTCGCTCTAATTGCTTTGAGATTGTTGTATGCGGTTCGTTGTAAATACCTCTACCTTCCCCTTTTTGGCATTCCTTCATGTTGCTTTTCTGCCTCTTGACTGTGCTCCCATCTTCCTTTTGTAATTTATCCTGTGTGCCTGTTGTTTCATTGTGCCTTGGTTTCCCCTCTCTGTCCAGCCAATGTTACCCTTTTTACTCCTGCCCTTTTCCTCCCTGGGGGGAGATTGGGAGCTGCGTAGAATTTCGTAGCAGCACAGAGAAGTACGAGAACCAGGCATCTCCACCTCCAGGAGAACCCAGGGGTTATGGATAGACTAAGGCTTCTCTAGATTAGGGACAGTATAAGGTTCCTATTCCCCGGCATTCCTATGGTCATAGCGTGACAATATTAGACTGGCATGTGCAACAAAAGCAGTTTTAACTTTTTGTGGGGGATGGGGGCATGAGGGAGGTGTTTTTCTTGTGATTGTGGCTGAAAGTGCAGGCACGTTTTAAATCCTTGGTAGTGCGGTGGGTGGTCCTATTTATTGATAGATAGTCTTGTTTGCATGACTGTGCAAAGATAGTTGTCAATAACTAAGCAAGACGGCCCATTGGACTCCTAGTCATAGAAAACACAGGGTTAAATAAATAATATACAAATTCTACTGAATACTTTCCTAGAAAACTATGATATATATCAATCTGTTCTGCCCTACAGGTAGGATTTGCAAGTACAGTACAATATAAAAGTTAATTTCAATTATGTGTATATAGACGATTGGGATCTTATGATGAATATATTTTGGAGTAATTTAGATTGAGATACTGATTTGGCTTTAATCCTAAGTCATATTGCACGACTCCTTAAAGGGTTGATTGTGACTTGTAGGATCGCTACTTCCAACAGGAGGCGCTATAGAGTTAAGTCCTCTTTTTCTCAGAAGAGGCAATTTGCATATTTAATTTCCCAGAGGAGCATTGCACGGCGAATAATCCTCCTTACCTTGACAAGCCAGCGCTGGTATGTCACTCTCCATAAGGAGAAACGTTACCCCTTAGACCCCAGTCCAGAGCCTCTCACCTAGCCAAATCAGTTCTCATGCTTCGCACTGACGAGGGCCAACAGCCCGAAACACCGTGTCTACGAATTGAGATACTGATTTGGCTTTTATCCTAAGTCATATTGCACGACTCGTTAAAGGGTTGATTGTGACTTGTAGGATCGCTACTTCCAACAGGTGGCGCTATAGAGTTCAAGTCCTCTTTTTCTCAGAAGAGGCAATTTGCAGATGTTGTAACATGACATTTAAAGGTGATTATTCACTTTAAAGTGCTTTTAGGGTAAAGTGACCAATATAAGTCCAATCCTGTTCAGAACTGTACAATGTTTACTCCCATCCCGTACATCACTTAGTCTACGATTCAACAATTCTGACAGACAAAACTGCGTTCATTACTTACAGACTGGCATATTATGGGGTAACCCGTCCGATTGATTCCTCCAGCAAACACAGCAAAAGTGAGCGCAGTGTGGAAACAGAAATTAAGTAGCATATGCCATCCTTTTCTGCTGATCCGGATGGTGCTGCAGAAGAAAACAGAGACAGATTAAGTGTGGGCACATAATATGAACGCAGACTTAATTATAAAAATAGTTTACACTTTGTTTGGATATAGAGGGATGACAAGCTGCGATCATAATGCCAGAAACAATGAAAGATTTAACCAGTTATGTCTAACACGCGGATGTCTAATGCGAGTAAAATACATGGTTCACATATGTAACTTTGATCTTACAACCCTGGGGCACAAAATGAAAGGTGTCTTTTGAATTCTTCCTTTTCATATACGGTACTTTACCTACCATGTCATGGCACAGAGATAAACATAGGGCATCCTACTGTATGTACTGACACTGGGAAGATATTAACCATCAGCATAGGGCATCCTATGTACTGACACAGAGATACTGTTATCACATAACATAAATCATAGGGAAAAACAAACATTTTAAGAAATTTATTATTAGCTTTACATTTGGCAAAATCTTAGTTCAATATTAGGACCAACCAATATTCCTATAACCAAAGAGTGTTTGCGTGAATAAGAGAGATGCAACTAAGTATCACAAGATAAACCAAAAGAAAAATAATGCCGCAAAATACCTCACAAATATATCCTCTTGATTAAATATAAAATAACTAATTTGTTAAAAAACAGAGTAGATCAAGGGAGGGCTAACAGCGAACCTCCCAAAGCTACAAACAGTATATAGTTAGTGCGCCCACATGCTTATTGTAGTGGCTAACATATACATCAGATAGAAGAGTATAAGAGGCAAACTTACATAGTAATAATGTGGAACCCTACTAAGTGTTTCACCCAGCTTCATCAGGGGGGCATTGTTTCCTATACTCTTGTATCTGAAGTACAGTATATGTTAACATTTGGAAATGTACTACAATAGATATAAGGGCATGCTAATTATATACTATTTACAGCTTTGGGAGGTTTGATGTTAGCCCTCCATTGAGCTACTCTGTTTTTAAACAAAAAGTTGATATAATTGTGAGATATTTTGTAGCACAATCTTTCTTTTGGTTTATCTGTTAAATCTAAGAGCAAGCCTCATATTCAGAACTTTTGTCCATTTTTGCTCTTCTCTTATTGCTTTTAAAGAGTGACAAAAACAGTTTTGTGCAAATGGTAAGTGCCACAAACAGCCTGGCATATTTAATATAATATATGGATAAAAGTGCTGAAAATTTTAAAGCAAATCTATGTTCATAGGAACTGTACAGTCGTGGCCAAAGGAGTAAGACAAACACAATTTTGGCTTTCATAAAGTTTGCTGATTTAATATTTTTAGATCTTTAAGTACAATTATCAGCATTTCATAAGTTTTTAACCTTTTATTGATAAATAAATTGAGCTGAACCTTATTTTACAAAACTTTTGCACTTCACCATGGAAGCTGGATATTAGCTTTTGGGCCAAATCCTGAGTGATGACTTCCCAATATTGCCTAATCAGTGCTTGGAGTTTATCACAATGTTTGTGTTTTCTTTGACAACCTGCTTTTGAGCATCGACCACAGATTCTCAATGAGATTGAGATCTGGGGAGTTTCCTGGCCAGGGACTCAAAATTTCAGTGTTTTGTTCATTGAGCCACTTCATTATCCCCTTTGCCTTGTGACTTGCTCCTGGACCTTTGTGAGAAGTTTCTCTTGGAGGATGTTACAGTTATATTCCTGAACTACATCTCTGATGGCCTAGGATAGGTAACAGGTTACTGATCCCATTCATGGTGGCCTATGATATTGAACCAATTAATTCCAACACACCAGGTAGCGTAAATTGGTGAAGTGGTAATGAAACGGTCAATATTTTCAACTCTAGAAGTCTAAGTCAGTAGGGGTGTTAATGGTTATATTCTAGGTTTATAGTCATAAAGGGGTTGATTTCAACCTCCACAGTAGTCCACAGTCATTAGCAGTTAATGATCACATCTTTGGTGCTAAAAAATACTGAAGGGATTAGTGTCCCCATTACTGATGTACTAGGGCGTGTTAGGCGTTGGGATTTTCCTGCTGCACGAGATGGATCCCAGGCATTATCTGCTTCTGCGGTCTCCCATTCAGGTCCAGCCGCTGCGTTTGCTGCTCGGCACAGATGTTGGTCCCAGCATCCTTCTTAGGCCCGTGGTATATGTTTGTTTATTGCTGGCTCTCCAGTCAAGCCTATGGTAACCAATGATATTCAGGTGCAGCCTTGCGCTCTGGAGTCTAAGTCCAGAGATCACCTTACTGAGCATGTCCATGATGTCGCGGCTTCTCATTGGTGGTTGGATGTTAGCTGCTCTGATGATGTGGCAGCCCCAGATTGGCCCGCCGGCAATGTCTCGGCCGACTGGCCATAAGTGTTTGGGGTGGAGCTTAGCGTATAAAAGGCTCTTGGCGACGCACGTGGACGCGCTAGTGTCATTTATGCTTGGTGTGTGTGGGTGATTACGCTACCACTCTGTCTGCACATTTGTGTGTGTCTTTGCCCCGAGACTGTACACGTTGGCAGGCAGGTTGCACACTTATGCGGTTTTGTACACTTTGCTCAACACCTGAATTTCTAGTCTGCTACATCCTTAGGGTGCCAGTCAGGCACAGGTTCAGTAGTGTCAGGACTGGGGTAACTGGTCGCTTGACTTAGCATCTGTTTTGTACATGTGCGTGATTGGCACAGTTCAGTTACAGAGCAAGCACAACCCTTATGCTATACAGGGTATTGTATCTAGTGTCAAAGAGCTCTCTCTCTTGGCTCAGCATCTGCTTCATTTGTGTGTGCGGTTAGCACCGTTTAGGCTACTTTCACATTAGCATCATACGCCGCACGCCGCAATGCGACGTGGCGACATACCGATTCATACTGTGAAAGCGCCGCACAACGGGGGCAGCGGATGCAGTTTTTCAGCGCATCCGCTGCCCCATTGTGAGCTCCGGGAAGGAGGGGGTGGAGTTCCGGCCGCGCATGCGCGGTATGAAATGCTGGACACTGCGCACCAAAAAACGTTACATGCAACGTTTTTTTGTGCCGACGGTCCGATGCAACACGACGCAACCATCGCACGACGGTTGCGATGTGTGGCAATGCGTCGCTAATGTTAGTCTATGGAGAAAAAACGCATCCTGCAAGCAATTTTGCAGGATGCGTTTTTTCTCCAAAACGATGCATTGCGACGTGCGTCGTACGACGCTAGTGTGAAAGAGGCCTTAGTTGCAGAGCTAGCCCAATCCATGTGCTATTATCCCTGTGATGTTTCAGGGTATAGCACTTCCCATACTCGTGCCGTACCTCTTGGTGAAATAACTGAGCTTGGTACTCAGTGCTCCATTCACACTAAGTGGCGTTTTCTCAGTGTGTTCAAGGTAACGTTTGCTGTTGTGTTCCGTCATTATTCACCATAGCAGCAGGGTTCTTCTCTGCACGGTGGACTCTGCGTTGCGATTGCACTTTATTTTTATAGTTTGTTTAGTGCAATCCGCCAACCCTAACAGGGTGTACATCACAGATTTATATACTATTATATTATGTCCTTTGTAATTTTGGGTAGTCAGCTGCCGGCAGACTGGCATTCACTTCCCGGAAAAAACAGGTTCAGCAGCAATAGGATGTGAGAAAAGTGTGTTTGAGCCTAAAAATGTGGGGAAATGCAAATATGACCTTGAGCGTTGGATATTATTAATGCTTTGGCTGCAGCTCTGGAGATCATATGCATTAAAATTTTAACAATAGGATAATTTGTGCATTTTTTTTTTGCTGTCAGCAAACTACCAGTGAGTGCGAAATCGTAAACGTTCCTTTTCATGGCATCAACTAAACCTAATACACATCTAGAAAACTATTTATATGCTTACAAGAAAAAGAGCAAATTGCTACGTCTCCGTCTGACTCATGCACTGATAATCCGCTCTGTGCTATTGTTACGTTATTTGAAGGACCCTCTATTATCTGAAGACATTTTGTATCAGAGAGACATCCTTAACTCCTTAGGGGAACATAATTTCTCTAGCTATCTACCTAAATAGAAAAAATTAAGGGGGGAGCAGGAGTGCAGAGCTTCCCAAGCATAAACCAATCCTCCAATATACCTACACAAATCAAGGTAGCACTCCCAAAATGAACAATTTGAAAAATGTAACAGCCCAATAGTAACAGTGACGGCAACGCTTAGGTCCAATTGAGACTTGAGAAAGGCCCTCAATCGGACTGAAACGTTGCCGTCACTTTAGGCTATTAAATTTTTCAAATTTTCTATTTTGAGAGCATTAATTTTTGTACGTATCTATATATCTATGCTATCCCATTGCCTCTCACCATGCAGTCTATCCTTACAGATGTTTTGTTGTTATAAAGAGCTCACTGATGAAGCAAGGGTGAAACACGTGTTGGGGCGCTATGACCACATGCCAAACTAGCTTGTTTGAAATATAAGTGCTTATCTTTCATTTTTAGAACATTTGTTTTGCCACCAAGGCTCTAATTTGACTGATATAGACCAGTAATGTTTATATACTATTTGGAGTTTAAGGGTAAACAATACAGCTAGGGTGTGTATAAATTGATATCACATTTATATTTATTATATTTCATGCGGTCCTCCATTGGGTTACTCTGTTATTGTATGTATTTGATCTTTTAATCTTATGAGTTAAATAAACATTGTATAAGAGACGATATGCACCTATTTGGTGGTATTCTCAGTTTATAGGTGTGCCTTCAGTCACAAAAAATTTTTTTCTGATATTATTTTGCTCTCATGTGTTGGTAGTCACTACTATTTGTACCTAGAATTTACACATCTATTGTCTATCTACGTTGCTGAGCAATAAGGATAACAACGTTTTGAACTTTTGACTTTCAGGCTTCATATCTCACCATCCACTACAGCTTTGATCGTGAGACTACCATCATTTTAAAGACAATCATCTTCGCTATCTCATACATAAATTTGACTTTCAATTATTTAGCATATAATTAGTTATGCAGATTCTTGTCATGTCACTGCATTGTTACTGTTCTACTCTTGGTGGTAGAAAAAAAAATTTCTTCCTAAATACAACAAATTACAACCTGTTCTCACATTCTCTAAGAGCTCAGTGTATTATTAGGCTCGTTCCCAAACAAAAGGTCATTGGTTCGAATCAAGAATAAGCCATGAAGACTATTTCCCAAGAGAAGAGAAATAGCATCTTGCAGCTCATCAACAGCAGACTCCCGGCCAAGAAAATTGCCAAACTGCATCATGTGAGTGCCATGACAGTTGGAAGAAGACGAAATTCAGTCCATCCATCCATTCAGAAGCCAAGAGTTGGACGTCCAGGCAAAATATCGTAGTCAACAAGACAGCTCATCACAAGATCTATCCACGACAGTGGAGGTGGCTTGTATGCTTCATAATAGAGAGAACAAAGGCATCCATGCAAGCACCGTGTGAAGTATGCTATACAAGTCTGGAATGGTTGCCTGAAAAAGGTGAAGAAGCCTCATTTTCCTTATCATCATAAGAAGCATCGGCTCGAAATTGGAAAAAAGTAATAAAAGTGGACAGTAGAAGATTGGAAGCGGCTGATTTGGAGCAATGAGATGACAGTCAATAAGCTATGCTCTCATGGGTGCAAATGGGAAAACAAGTTCAGTGGAGGGAGCCTGATGATCAGAGCATCACAGCGGCATTCGACAGGCTTCCACATGGCAGTCGAGTCTGCCATGTCAGATCTCCATTGAAACCTAGCCTGTGGCTGTGCTTCACAGGAGATCGACAGATTTACAATAGACTACAATGCTATATTATTGCATAAGCGATCAAGTGATAGCAGCACCAAGTCCTCCAAGGAAACTATTTATTTAAACAAGTTAAAATCATTAAAATATATATATATTTTATTTTTATTTCTCTTGTCCTCAAAGAAAACAGTAAAAAAAAAAATGACATAGTTGATATTGCTGATAAAATATGAAAATATTTCTCATACTATAAACACAAAAAAATTGAAACCTCAGAATTTAAGTTTTTCAGTTGTCGCATTTACCTTCAAAAATGCAGTAAACAACAATATAAATGTTGTATGTACTGGCCCAAATCATACATCAGAAGTCTGAAGTATCATGTTACCAGGTAATTTTTTTTATCTCACAATGAATGCATTAAAAACTAAAACCAAAAAACAATTCACCACTCTTGGAATTTTTCTCACATTTATCCATACATTATATGTAAAATAAATTACCGGTATGTTATTTAAAAATGAAAATTTTTGTGCATAAAATTACATGACTTTGTTGGTTCTTGGAAGAATGGAAGAAAAAAAATAAATAAAGAGCAAAGGCTTCAAAACACCCTGATAAAGCAGCACCAATAGCTCTTATTTGAGTGCTGGCCTCTAGGTTTGTAACCAAAAACCTTCCGAACATTTAACCATAAAATTGGCAGCACTCCATGTGTCTCGGATTCACTGCTTTTTCAGGCTTTAAACAGCCTATTGATAGGGTGACTTCTATTTCCATAGTCGCTCCAATATTGAGATATTCCCTCTGTTCCTAGGTTCGGCTGCTCCACTACTGGTCTTGTGTTTAATGGTCTTATTTACTCCTAATTATTCTGGTCTTTACCAAGAAGCACAGCTGCTCACGGGATCCTCTGGGGTGTGTCTTTACACTGTAAGCACCGCCCCCTTGGGGTAAAGACCATCAAAATTTGCATTAAATAAAAAGGCTCATATCTCTGGAATTGAATGGAGAATTAAAAATGTAAATAGCATATTAAAGGGAGCAATGGGAATAAAATAGTATAGTACTTGTCCCCTTATGGGTTCTTGGGCAAGAGTTTGAATATTACTTCCATGTGCCATTCAGAAATGCAGTATTATATTTAGATCTCTCTATAGCTTAGATAATATATAACATTTGGATCAAATGTTTCTGAGCGCAGAGCTGCTGATGTCTGGCGGACAGCTTAACATCAGGATGAATATTCCAGCAAACTTTAATTCCCGCAACCTATAAAGGCCAAATCACATTCTCATCTGAGTTCTAGCAGTTTCTCGATTTTCCATTTAATTTAAGCATTTAACTGATGCACAGAAAAACTGGGTGATTATTATTATTTTCCGTTTCTCCGAGCTGAAGCTCTTCTCCCCAGTTCTTATCGTATGTACTCTAGCTAGTGATTTAGGGATTTTAAATTGGGGGATTTATGTAATACTACTGTGTGCAATGCACATATTGTAATGAGATTTTTAAATGGTTCCTCCAAGGGTCAACACTTTTCTGCTACAGTCGGCATAAAAAATTCTATTCATCGGTAAGAGGAAAAGAGGAAACAGAACTAAAGCAATGTTACCTTTATAATGTAAAGAGGGAGAAGTGTCTATTCATACAGAGCGAAACGTCTCCAATTGACCAGCTCATGGAGAAGACCACCTTGATTTAAGCTACTTATTTGTGACAGGTATACAATTTCTTACACTAATATATACTAATATATACTGATTGATATATATATATATATATATATATATATATATATATATATATATATATACATATACAGTACAGACCAAAAGTTTGGAAACACCTCGTTTAAAGATTTTTCTGTATTTTCATGACTATGAAAATTGTACATTCACACTGAAGGCATCAAATCTCTGAATTAACACATGTGGAATTATATACTTTCAAAAAAGTGTGAAACAACGGAAATTTTGTCTTATATTCCAGGTTCTTCAAAGTAGACATCTTTTGCTTTGATGACTGCTGTGCACACTCTTGGCATTCTCTTGATGAGTTTCAAGAGGTAGTCACCGGGAATGGTTTTCACTTCACAGGTGTGCCCTGTCAGGTTAAATAAGTGGGATTTCTTGCCTTATAAATGGTGTTGGGACCATCAGTTGTGTTGTGCAGAAGTCTGGTGGATACACAGCCGATAGTCCTACTAAATAGACTGTTAGAATTTGTGTTATGGAAGAAAAAAGCAGCTGAGTAAAGAAAAACGAGTGGCCATCATTACTTTAAAAAATGAAGGTCAGTCAGTCCGATAAATTGGGAAAACTTTGAAAGTGTCCCCAAGTGCAGTGGCAAAAATCATCAAGCGCTACAAAGAAACTGGCTCACATGAGGACTGCCCCAGGAAAGGAAGACCAAGAGTCACCTCTGCTTCTGAGGATAAGTTTATCTGAGTCACCAGCCTCAGAAATCGCAGGTTAACAGCAGCTCAGATTAGAGACCAGGTCAATGCCACACAGAGTTCTAGCAGCAGACACATCTCTACAACAACTGTTAAGTGGAGACTTTGTGCAGCAGGCCTTCATGGTAAAATAGCTGCTAGGAAACCACTGCTAAGGACAGGCAACAAGCAGAAGAGACTTGTTTGGGCTAAAGAACACAAGGAATGGACATTAGACCAGAGGAAATCTGTGCTGATGTGTCCAAATTTGAGATCTTTGGTTCCAACCATCGTGTCTTTGTGCAATGCAGAAAAGGTGAACGGATGGACTCTACATGCCTGGTTCCCACCGTGAAGCATGGAGGAGGAGGTGTGATGGTGTGGGGGGTGCTTTCCTGGTGACACTGTTGGGTATTTATTCAAAATTGAAGGCATACTGAACCAGCATGGCTACCACAGCATCTTGCAGCTGCATGCTATTCCATCCGGTTTGCGTTTAGTTGGACCATCATTTATTTTTCAACAGGACAATGACCCCAAACACACCTCCAGGCTGTGTAAGGGCTATTTGACCAAGGAGCAGAGTGATGGGGTGCTACACCAGATGACCTGGCCTCCACAGTCATCAGACCTGAAACCAATCGAGCCCCACTTTTCAGTTTTTGAATTTCCACAAAAATGTAAAATAACCAATAAATTTCGTTCAACTTCACAATTGTGTTCCACTTGTTGATTCTTCACCAAAAATTTACATTTGGTATCTTTATGTTTCAAGCATGATATGTGGGAAAAGGTTGAAAAGCTCCAGGGAGCCGAATACTTTTGCAAGGCACTGTATATATTCTCCAATGTTTCATGGAGCGGCATAGAGGTCACCTCGTTCTGGCTCTCATAGACTTGCATTGAGAACTTATGACAGCATCTGACTTCCGAACAGTCAGAAACTACTGTCACAAGATGGCACCGTGGGACCAGAACGGAGCCAAAAATGGTGAAGACGCTGGAGGGTGAGTGAATACCGGGTGCAAGGGACTTACATTTTGGTGCCACTCTAGCGTTGTTAAAAGAAGTTGGAGTGGTGCTTTAAATTGCAGTTTGGGCAGTTAATCTTAAAGGGGTTGCCCACCCTTCAGAACAATTGATTTTACTTAACTGTATTTAGGAATTTTTGCAATTGGATTCCATTAAATTGTTCTTCAGCCTCTGTGTTGAACTGTCTAATGCTGGCTGCAAAATGAGCTAAATGAGAATCCAGTCCTGAAAGTTTGATGGTGAGAACGTAATCTTTTATTTCTCTTTTTCAGAGCTCCTCTTTGCTGATTCATGTCGAAAGACCACATCAAAGTGCAGAAAAACAAAGTCTGTAAAAGCCAAACTGTGCAACATTTTCATTGATTCCCAACTGCAAAAACGTTCACAAAGGTGAACAATGATATTGTTGAATTTGGCTCTAATAGCAGCGAATGGAGCAAGCTCAAATTTTAGCGGAGGGAACCTGTCCAGTGTCTGCTCTGTGCTCCCATCGTCCCCTCATGATGTGACTGTAGGGTGGTGATAGGTTGTTATGGCATCTAGAGGGCCGGCAGAAGACCCCCATTCCTGCCATGTTGGTGCTGCTGTGACTTACAATACTCTGAAGCCCAGCACATGGCTGAGCTTCACAGCAGACCCAATACTATGGTATTGCAATACATAGAACAAACGTTCAATTGTTTGGTGTTTCAAGTCCCCTATAGGGACTAAAAAAGTATTGAAAAGTAAATACAACAAATTAAAAGCATAAAAATTTACATCACATTAAAAGAAAAACATTTAGATTTTTTATTAAAAATAAGCATATTTGATATTGCAGCGTTAGTAATAGTGAAAGTTGCTGTTTTTTGATCCCATTACATCTCACAAAATTGCAACAAAAATTAATCAAAATATTATATAAATCGCAAAAGGACACTGTAAAAAATGACAACTCGACACTCAAAAAGCTTGCCCTCACATAGTGCCATTGACACACAAATATAAAAATTATGGTTCTTGGAAAATGGTGACTTAAAAACAATTTTTGTTTACAAATTGACTTTTGAGATTTGAGAGCCTCAAATTTTCTATGCACACCTCTGAATGTAATCACTATATGATTATCTTACATGGAGTACCACGCTAAGTAATGAGATAAGTTTAATTGTTTTTGCATTCTGGACAAATATTTCTCTGCTGCCAAAGAATCCCGATGTATTCTGAATCACCTGGGCACTATATGACAGCACATGGTATAACATGGTAAAATGATGGTATGTATCTAAATGAAACTCAGTACTTTTACTCTACATAATGGTCTGCAACTATAAAAAAAGAAAAATCAAGATAATTTGTTTTTTAGGGGCAATCAGGCAACATACATATTCTAATGTAGTCAGATGTTAGAAGTCAGGCTGTCTGATTTTAAATCAGTGCAGAAAAAAAAAAACAAGCCGTTAATCAAACTGCAAATCACACTTTAATGGACGACCTAGCTACTCTACAGACTTGCTTTTCGGGACAGATTGTGTTCATCATCATGTCTAGAGTTTTAATTTCTTACTTGCAATTTAAATTGAGCCCAAGCCATCATTTGCCGGTTTAGAATTTTTTCCCCCCGTTTTTTCTACACGATGGTTCAGAAATGAATCTAAATCCGCACCTAAGATTCTCAGCACTTATGCACTGCAGAGTCGTTACAGTGTAACATCTCGGCATCCAGTTTCCATCAGTACTGGATAATTAGTACTAAACTACCTGTCTTGGTTTTAGTCTTGAAGGAACACTGCTGCTCCACCTAGAATCTACACGAGTGATTGAGATGGTCGCGGTCAGGTACATAGACTTTACCTCCTTAAAGGTTTTTGTTTCATTCATACTTAAATACATGTATTTTGGGTTAAAATTCATTTCTGCAATTGAGTTTCATTAACCATTTCGCCCCCGGGCAATTTTCTATTTTTGTTTTTTTGTTTTTTCTTTCCTTTCTTCCAAGAGCCATAACTTTTTCATTTTTGTGCAGGACAAGTTGTACTTTTGAACGGCACAATTGATTTTGCCACATAGTGTGCCGGAAAACGGACAAAAAATTCCAGCTGCGGTGAAATTGCAAAACAAAAGTGCAATTCCACAATTGTTTTTTGCTTTTATCTATCATGTCTAGCTCAGTTGTGTAAAAAAGTGTTTGTCCCCTTCCTGATTTTCTATTCTTTTTCATGCTTGTCACTAGGGTTGAGCGACTTTCATTTTTTTAAGATCGAGTAGGGTTTTGGGAAACCCGATTTTGTCCAGAGTCGAGTCGAGTGCAGTCGGCCGATTATCGCTAAAAGTCGGGGATCGACCGAAACACGAAACCCAATGCAAGTCAATGGGGAAGCATAGTCGGCAGTGAGTGGAGGCCAGGAAAACACCTACAGTGCCCATTTTAATGCCAAAAACATCCATTCTTGTTTCTGAAGCTTGCCAATCTTAATTAACTGTATAATAATAGTTGGGCATAGGGAATTGGGGGAAAGTTGTGGGGGGAGTAGGGCTGGCTCAAGTTTTTCGTGGGCCCAGGAAATGCGGACTACGTCACGGCGGTGTTGCAGGGAAAGGTAAGTATTTAAAAGTTGCAAGTGCTGTGATCCTGAGCAAGCAGGGGGGGCCCACTCGTTCGCATTGCCACTGGCACAGGGCCCCTCAAAGTACGGCGGTGTGTTTGCATGGCGGGGGCGCCTCCCACCAGCAGCGACACTTTTGCGTACTCTGAGGGGCCCTGTGCCAGTGACGTCGCCAACGAGTATGCCCCCCCACCTGATGAAGGAACCTGCACTTTCATCTGCACCTTCCTCTTTGTCCCTGTGTAAGGTGGTATAACATGCGGGAAGGGGAACCTTACTTTCAGCAGGGACAGATTCTGGCTGTGTAGAGTACAAGGGGAATGTAGTGGTCTAGGTCAATGTACCAGCAGACTCATTTAGCAGTGGCTGGGCAATGGGCAGGATGAGGAGGAAACAGATATAGGGCCAAAGAATAAAGTAGGCTACATGCAGTTCAAAATTGGTAACAGGACTAAACAGGCGGCATTGCTTTGTTCAGTGGAGTAGCAAACCCAAGAGCAGCAGACACTGTTTCAAGGGCCTAACCACACTAGTAGGCCAAATGCAGTTTAATATCTGATAGTATAGGGCGAAAGCCAGAATGTGGAAGCTCAGCTTTGTTCAGTTGAGGACAACACCAGGGAGGGGCAGACACCTTTAGTAGGCCGGAAAAGCCTATTGCATTTTTTAAAATGGTAATTTGGAGCAGAAGGTTGAAGCTCAGCTTTATTTAGTTGAGGGCAACACCAGGGAGGGGCAGAAGCCGTTAGTAGGCCCTAACCACCATTTTTTTTTTTTTTAAAACCACTTAATGAGAGCCGGAAGGTTGAAGCTCAGCTTTATTTAGTTGAGGACAACACCAGGGAGGGGCAGAAGCCGTTAGTAGGCCCTAACCACCATTTTTTTTTTTTTTAAAACCACATAATGAGAGCCGGAAGGTTGAAGCTCAGCTTTATTTAGTTGAGGACAACACCAGGGAGGGGCAGAAGCCGTTAGTAGGCCCTAACCACCATTTTTTTTTTAAAACCACTTAATGAGAGCCGGAAGGTTGAAGCTCAGCTTTATTTAGTTGAGGACAACACCAGGGAGGGGCAGAAGCCGTTAGTAGGCCCTAACCACCATTTTTTTTTTTTTTAAAACCACATAATGAGAGCCGGAAGGTTGAAGCTCAGCTTTATTTAGTTGAGGACAACACCAGGGAGGGGCAGAAGCCGTTAGTAGGCCCTAACCACCATTTTTTTTTTTAAAACCACATAATGAGAGCCGGAAGGTTGAAGCTCAGCTTTATTTAGTTGAGGACAACACCAGGGAGGGGCAGAAGCCGTTAGTAGGCCCTAACCACCATTTTTTTTTTTTTTAAAACCACTTAATGAGAGCCGGAAGGTTGAAGCTCAGCTTTATTTAGTTGAGGACAACACCAGGGAGGGGCAGAAGCCGTTAGTAGGCCCTAACCACCATTTTTTTTTTTAAAACCACATAATGAGAGCCGGAAGGTTGAAGCTCAGCTTTATTTAGTTGAGGACAACACCAGGGAGGGGCAGAAGCCGTTAGTAGGCCCTAACCACCATTTTTTTTTTAAAACCACTTAATGAGAGCCGGAAGGTTGAAGCTCAGCTTTATTTAGTTGAGGACAACACCAGGGAGGGGCAGAAGCCGTTAGTAGGCCCTAACCACCATTTTTTTTTTAAAACCACTTAATGAGAGCCGGAAGGTTGAAGCTCAGCTTTATTTAGTTGAGGACAACACCAGGGAGGGGCAGAAGCCGTTAGTAGGCCCTAACCACCATTTTTTTTTTAAAACCACTTAATGAGAGCCGGAAGGTTGAAGCTCAGCTTTATTTAGTTGAGGACAACACCAGGGAGGGGCAGAAGCCGTTAGTAGGCCCTAACCACCATTTTTTTTTTTAAAACCACATAATGAGAGCCGGAAGGTTGAAGCTCAGCTTTATTTAGTTGAGGACAACACCAGGGAGGGGCAGAAGCCGTTAGTAGGCCCTAACCACCAATTTTTTTTTTTTTAAAACCACTTAATGAGAGCCGGAAGGTTGAAGCTCAGCTTTATTTAGTTGAGGACAACACCAGGGAGGGGCAGAAGCCGTTAGTAGGCCCTAACCACCATTTTTTTTTAAAAACCACTTAATGAGAGCCGGAAGGTTGAAGCTCAGCTTTATTTAGTTGAGGACAACACCAGGGAGGGGCAGAAGCCGTTAGTAGGCCCTAACCACCATTTTTTTTTTTAAAACCACATAATGAGAGCCGGAAGGTTGAAGCTCAGCTTTATTTAGTTGAGGACAACACCAGGGAGGGGCAGAAGCCGTTAGTAGGCCCTAACCACCATTTTTTTTTTTTTTAAAACCACTTAATGAGAGCCGGAAGGTTGAAGCTCAGCTTTATTTAGTTGAGGACAACACCAGGGAGGGGCAGAAGCCGTTAGTAGGCCCTAACCACCATTTTTTTTTTAAAACCACTTAATGAGAGCCGGAAGGTTGAAGCTCAGCTTTATTTAGTTGAGGACAACACCAGGGAGGGGCAGAAGCCGTTAGTAGGCCCTAACCACCATTTTTTTTTTTAAAACCACATAATGAGAGCCGGAAGGTTGAAGCTCAGCTTTATTTAGTTGAGGACAACACCAGGGAGGGGCAGAAGCCGTTAGTAGGCCCTAACCACCATTTTTTTTTTTTTTAAAACCACATAATGAGAGCCGGAAGGTTGAAGCTCAGCTTTATTTAGTTGAGGGCAACACCAGGGAGGGGCAGAAGCCGTTAGTAGGCCCTAACCAAAGTTGAAGGCCAAATGCAGTTTAATTTCTGATACTATAGGCCGAAAGCCAGAAGGTGGAAGTTCCGATTTAGACAGTGGAGGACAATTTGAATTAGGGACTGCAGACAGACTTAGTAGGCTGTCCCCTGTGGACCATGCATCCACCACATTAACCCATTGCGCCGTAATGGACACGTAATCTTCCGTGGCCATGCCTACAGGTCCATGCGTCTGTTGTCAGGTGCACCTTTGTACTCACAGATTGCCAGAGTGCATGGACAATGCGGTCTTCTACATGCTGGTGGAGGGTTGGGATGGCTTTTCTCGCAAAAGAAGTGTCGACTGGTTAGCTTGTAGCGTGGTACAGCGTAGTCCATCATGGCCTTATTAATAGTAAATAAAATATATAACTAGGCTCTATGAACTTTTAAATAGGTTCCAGGGGTACACGGGCAGCATTGGTGTGGTCAGTGGAGGAGTATTGCAAGTAGGGGCTGCAGACAGGCTATCAAAGGCCTAAAATAACAAACAGTAGGCAGTCATGGCAGTTTTACATCGGTTACATGGATACACAGGCAGGCACTCCAGGCAGCATTGTGCTCAGTGGAGGAGTATTGCAAGTAGGGGCCGCAGACAGGCTATCAAAGGCCTAAAATAACAAACAGTAGGCAGTCATGGCAGTTTTACATCGGTTACATGGATACACAGGCAGGCACTCCAGGCAGCATTGTGGTCAGTGGAGGAGTATTGCAAGTAGGGGCCGCAGACAGGCTATCAAAGGCCTAAAATAACAAACAGTAGGCAGTCATGGCAGTTTTACATCGGTTACATGGATACACAGGCAGGCACTCCAGGCAGCATTGTGGTCAGTGGAGGAGTATTGCAAGTAGGGGCCGCAGACAGGCTATCAAAGGCCTAAAATAACAAACAGTAGGCAGTCATGGCAGTTTTACATCGGTTACATGGATACACAGGCAGCTAGGTGGTGAGTGGAGGAGTATTTAAAGTAAGGACCGCAGACAGGCTATCAAAGGCCTAACATAACAAACAATAGGCTCATGGCAGTTTTACAGCGGTTACATGGATACACGGGCAGGCAGCTTGGTGGTGAGTGGAGGAGTATTTAAAGTATGGACCGCAGACAGGCTTCGAAGGCCTAACACAATAAAATGGGCTGGCTGTAGGCACTTTAAAATTGGTTCCAGGGGTACACGGGCAGCAGTGGTCTGGTCAGTGGAGGCCTAGTGGAAGTATGGACCGCAGACAGGCTTCGAAGGCCTAACACAATAAAATGGGCTGGCTGTAGGCACTTTAAAATTGGTTCCAGGGGTACACGGGCAGCAGTGGTCTGGTCAGTGGAGGCCTAGTGGAAGGAGGGACCGCAGACAGGCTTCGAAGGCCTAACACAATAAAATGGGCTGGCTGTAGGCACTTTAAAATTGGTTCCAGGGGTACACGGGCAGCAGTGGTCTGGTCAGTGGAGGACTAGTGGAAGTATGGACCGCAGACAGGCTTCGAAGGCCTAACACAATAAAATGGGCTGGCTGTAGGCACTTTAAAATTGGTTCCAGGGGTACACGGGCAGCAGTGGTCTGGTCAGTGGAGGCCTAGTGGAAGTATGGACCGCAGACAGGCTTCGAAGGCCTAACACAATAAAATGGGCTGGCTGTAGGCACTTTAAAATTGGTTCCAGGGGTACACGGGCAGCAGTGGTCTGGTCAGTGGAGGACTAGTGGAAGTATGGACCGCAGACAGGCTTCGAAGGCCTAACACAATAAAATGGGCTGGCTGTAGGCACTTTAAAATTGGTTCCAGGGGTACACGGGCAGCAGTGGTCTGGTCAGTGGAGGCCTAGTGGAAGTATGGACCGCAGACAGGCTTCGAAGGCCTAACACAATAAAATGGGCTGGCTGTAGGCACTTTAAAATTGGTTCCAGGGGTACACGGGCAGCAGTGGTCTGGTCAGTGGAGGACTAGTGGAAGGAGGGAGCGCAGAAAGGCTTCAAAGGCCTAAAATAACAAACAATAGGCTCATGGCAGTTTTACAGCGGTTACATGGATACACGGGCAGGCAGCTTGGTGGTCAGTGGAGGAGTAGGGACCGCAGACAGGCTATCAAAGGCCTAAAATAACAAACAATAGGCTCATGGCAGTTTTACAGCGGTTACATGGATACACGGGCAGGCAGCTTGGTGCTGAGTGGAGGAGTATTTAAAGTATGGACCGCAGACAGGCTTCGAAGGCCTAACACAATAAAATGGGCTGGCTGTAGGCACTTTAAAATTGGTTCCAGGGGTACACGGGCAGCAGTGGTCTGGTCAGTGGAGGCCTAGTGGAAGTATGGACCGCAGACAGGCTTCGAAGGCCTAACACAATAAAATGGGCTGGCTGTAGGCACTTTAAAATTGGTTCCAGGGGTACACGGGCAGCAGTGGTCTGGTCAGTGGAGGCCTAGTGGAAGGAGGGACCGCAGACAGGCTTCGAAGGCCTAACACAATAAAATGGGCTGGCTGTAGGCACTTTAAAATTGGTTCCAGGGGTACACGGGCAGCAGTGGTCTGGTCAGTGGAGGACTAGTGGAAGTATGGACCGCAGACAGGCTTCGAAGGCCTAACACAATAAAATGGGCTGGCTGTAGGCACTTTAAAATTGGTTCCAGGGGTACACGGGCAGCAGTGGTCTGGTCAGTGGAGGCCTAGTGGAAGGAGGGACCGCAGACAGGCTTCGAAGGCCTAACACAATAAAATGGGCTGGCTGTAGGCACTTTAAAATTGGTTCCAGGGGTACACGGGCAGCAGTGGTCTGGTCAGTGGAGGACTAGTGGAAGGAGGGAGCGCAGAAAGGCTTCAAAGGCCTAAAATAACAAACAATAGGCTCATGGCAGTTTTACAGCGGTTACATGGATACACGGGCAGGCAGCTTGGTGGTCAGTGGAGGAGTAGGGACCGCAGACAGGCTATCAAAGGCCTAAAATAACAAACAATAGGCTCATGGCAGTTTTACAGCGGTTACATGGATACACGGGCAGGCAGCTTGGTGCTGAGTGGAGGAGTAGTGCAAGGAGTGTCTGTCCCAGTACTCCCAAAATATAAATAGATGTTAATGTCTCGCAAAACAACCAAAACAAAAAAAAAGATGGCATACTTAGGTACAGGGGTGGGCTCATCTGCTGTGTTTCTGACATAGTAATTTGGCAGTAACTATTTAATGGTGCCAATATAGGACACAGACACAGACTACTTTAAGTTGCATCATAGATGTCTACAAATTTGTATTGTCAGTGCCAGACATTGAATGATGTCAGCGAATAGACTAAAGATTGGTGGAGCTGTGCGACATAATTTTGCACGTAGTAGAGCCCAGTTTGAGCTGGGGTAGGGGGGAACTCTCTTGAGGCCGGCGGGACCGCCCCAGGGCCACTCATGTTACAACGGTGTGTCTGACGTTGGGTGCGCACCACCACCGCCAGAGACACTACATTGTACTATGAGGGACCCAGTAGCAATGCCGTCAACCAAAAGCGAGCACACCCACCTCTTCAGACAAACAGCAGTCTCACGGGTGCTTGCGCCAAGTCGCGATACCACGGCCCCGTGTGGGGAGTTTGGCCATTTAGGGAGGTGTAAACATGTCGTATGCTGTACAATCTGCAGCAGCAAATTAGACATTAGAAAAGTAATTCACAGGCAAGAGCTTTTCATAGGAAAGCTAGGTGTCGGCCGGGCAAGGTGGGGCAAAAGATTTTGAAATCCAGTTGTGGTTCATTTTAATGAATGTTAGATCGTCAACATTTTGGGTAGCCAGACGAGTCCTTTTTTCGGTTAATATTGACCCTGCAGCACTGAATACTCTTTCTGATAGGACACTTGCTGCCGGGCAAGCAAGCTCCTGCAATGCATATTCTGCCAATTCTGGCCAGGTGTCTAATTTGGAGGCCCAGTAATCAAATGGGAATGACGGTTGAGGGAGAACATCGATAAGGGATGAAAAATAGTTAGTAACCATACTGGACAAATGTTGTCTCCTGTCACTTTCAATTGATGCAGCAGTACCTGTCCTGTCTGCGGTCATAGCAAAATCACTCCACAACCTGGTCAGAAAACCCCTCTGTCCAACGCCACTTCTGATGTGTGCACCCCTAACACTCCTAGTCTGCTGCCCCCTGGAGCTCGTGTGAGAACGATCACGTGCGCTGTGTGCTGGGAATGCCTGAAGCAAACGGTCAACAAGAGTTGATTGTTTGGTTGCTAATATTAGTTCCAAGTTCTCATGTGGCATAATATTTTGCAATTTGCCTTTATAGCGTGGATCAAGGAGGCAGGCCAACCAGTAATCGTCATCGTTCATCATTTTCGTAATGCGTGTGTCCCTTTGTAGGATACGTAAGGCATAATCCGCCATGTGGGCCAAAGTTCCACTTGTCAAATCTCCGGTTGTGATTGGTTGAGGGGCAGTTGCAGGCAAATCTACGTCACTTGTGTCCCTCAAAAAACCAGAACCCGGCCGTGACACGCAACCAATTTCCTGTGCCCCCGTGAAAGTTTCCGCATTAAAAATATACTCATCCCCATCATCCTCCTCGTCCTCCACCTCCTCTTCGCCCGCTACCTCGTCCTGTACACTGCCCTGACCAGACAATGGCTGACTGTCATCAAGGCTTCCCTCTTCCTCTGGTGCAGACGCCTGCTCCTTTATGTGCGTCAAACTTTGCATCAGCAGACGCATTAGGGGGATGCTCATGCTTATTACGGCGTTGTCTGCACTAACCAGCCGTGTGCATTCCTCAAAACACTGAAGGACTTGACACATGTCTTGTATCTTCGACCACTGCACACCTGACAACTCCATGTCTGCCATCCTACTGCCTGCCCGTGTATCCTCCCACAAATAAATAACAGCACGCCTCTGTTCGCACAGTCTCTGAAGCATGTGCAGTGTTGAGTTCCACCTTGTTGCAACGTCTATGATTAGGCGATGCTGGGGAAGGTTCAAAGACCGCTGATAGGTCTGCATACGGCTGGCGTGTACAGGCGAACGTCGGATATGTGAGCAAAGTGCACGCACTTTGAGGAGCAGGTCGGAGAACCCAGGATAAGTTTTCAATAAGCACTGCACCACCAGGTTTAAGGTGTGAGCCAGGCAAGGAATGTGTTTCAGTTGGGAAAGGGAGATGGCAGCCATGAAATTCCTTCCGTTATCACTCACTACCTTGCCTGCCTCAAGATCTACTGTGCCCAGCCACGACTGCGTTTCTTGTTGCAAGAACTCGGACAGAACTTCCGCGGTGTGTCTGTTGTCGCCCAAACACTTCATAGCCAATACAGCCTGCTGACGCTTGGCAGTAGCTGGCCCATAATGGGACAACTGGTGTGCAACAGTGTCATCTGCCGATGGAGTGGTTGGCCGACTGCGTTCTGTGGAAGAGCTGTAGCTTCTGCAGGAGGACGAGGAGGAGGAGGAGGGGGTGCGAACGCCTACAGCCAACTGTTTCCTAGACCGTGGGCTAGGCACAACTGTCCCTAAATTGATGTCGCCTGTGGACCCTGCATCCACCACATTCACCCAGTGTGCCGTGATGGACACATAACGTCCCTGGCCATGCCTACTGGTCCATGCATCTGTAGTCAGGTGCACCTTTGTACTCACAGATTGCCTGAGTGCATGGACGATGCGCTGTTTAACATGCTGGTGCAGGGCTGGGATGGCTTTTCTGGAAAAAAAGTGTCGACTGGGTAGCTCGTATCGTGGTTCAGCGTACTCCATCAGGGCTTTGAAAGCTTCGCTTTCAACTAACCGGTAGGGCATCATCTCTAACGAGATTAGTCTAGCTATGTGGGCGTTAAAACCCTGTGTACGCGGATGCGAGGATAAGTACTTCCTTTTTCTAACCAGAGTCTCATGTAGGGTGAGCTGGACTGGAGAGCTGTAGATCGTGGAACTTTCGGGTGTGCCGGTGGACATGGCAGACTGAGAGACGGTTGGAGACGGTATTGTTTCCGCCGGTGCCCTACATGCAATATTTCCTCCTACAAAACTGGTGATTCCCTGACCCTGACTGCTTTTGGCTGGCAAAGAAACCTGCACAGATACTGCCGGTGGTGCGGAAAATGGTGGCCTTACAGTGACGGAAGGGATGTTGCGTTGCTGACTAGCTTCATTGGCCGAGGGTGCTACAACCTTGAGGGACGTTTGGTAGTTAGTCCAGGCTTGAGAATGCATGGTGGTTAAGTGTCTATGCATGCAACTAGTATTTAGACTTTTCAGATTCTGACCTCTGCTTAAGCTAGTTGAACATTTTTGACAGATGACTTTGCGCTGATCAGTTGGATGTTGTTTAAAAAAATGCCAGACTGCACTCTTCCTAGACTCTGATCCCTTTTCAGGGATTGCAGACTGAGCTTTAACCGGATGGCAACGCTGTGCTCCAACAGGTTTTGGCTTTGACACGCGTTTTGGTCCAGATACGGGCCCGGCAGATGGAACCTGTTGCGATGTTGATGCCTGCTGCGGCCCCTCCTCCACCTCCGCTTCTGAACTACTGCCGCCTGCACCCTGTTCCCCCAATGGCTGCCAATCGGGGTCAATAACTGGGTCATCTATTACCTCCTCTTCGAGCTCGTGTGCAACTTCGTCTGTGTCACTGTGTCGGTCGGTGGTATAGCGTTCGTGGCGGGGCAACATAGTCTCATCAGGGTCTGATTGTGGATCTGTACCCTGAGAGGGCAATGTGGTGGTCTGAGTCAAAGGAGCAGCATAGTACTCTGGCTGTGGCTGTGCATCAGTGCACTCCATGTCAGAATATACTTGTAATGGGCATGGCCTGTTAAATGTTTCACTTTCTAAGCCAGGGACGGTATGTGTAAAGAGCTCCATGGAGTGACCCGTTGTGTCGCCTGCTGCATCCTTCTCTCTTGTTGTAGTTTTTGCTGAGGAGGACAAGGAAGCGACTTGTCCCTGACCGTGAACATCCACAAGCGACGCGCTGCTTTTACATTTACCAGTTTCGGAAGAGGAGGCAAAAGAGCTAGAGGCTGAGTCTGCAATGTAAGCCAAAACTTGCTGTTGCTGCTCCGCCTTTAAAAGCGGTTTTCCTACTCCCAGAAAAGAGAGCGTTCGAGGCCTTGTGTAGCCTGACGACGAAACTGGCTCCACAGCTCCAGACTTAGGTGGAATATTTTTATCCCCACGACCACCTGATGCTCCACTACCACTACCATCATTACCAGCTGACAATGAACGCCCACGACGACCTCTTGCACCAGACTTCCTCATTGTTTTAAAATCTTAACCAAAGTAACTTTATTTGTTGCTATCAAACAACTTACACGGTGAGCTATAACTTCAGTATGATTTCAATATCCCTTAACAGGTTGGTGAGACCACAAGGAAAATCAGGCACAATGTTACACACTCTGTTTTCTGTGGCACTAAATCACAGAGATGACACACACGCAGGACTGTCACTCAAGCACTAATGTCAATATTAATCTCCCACCTAATTTATTTATTTTTTTTTCTCAGGGAGACTTTAGAAACCAAATAATATTAAAAAAAAAAAAAAAAAGGCTTTCTATGGCCCACAATTAGAGAGAGAGAGGTGGCACAACCAGGAGTCAAGACTGGCGCACAAGCTGAAAGGGCAATATTACTCTCCCACTGTTTTTTATGTTTTTTTTGTTTTTTTCAGGGAGACTTTAGAAACCAAATAATATTAAAAAAACCAAAAAAAAAAAAGGCTTTCTATGGCCCACTGAATGAGAGGGAGAGAGGTGGCACACCCAGGAGTCAAGACTGGCACACAAGCTGAAAGGGCAATATTACTCTCCCACTGTTTTTTTATGTATTTTTTGTTTTTTCAGGGAGACTTTAGAAACCCAATAATATTTAAAAAAAAAAATAAATAGGCTTTCTATGGCCCACTGAATGAGAGGGAGAGAGGTGGCACACCCAGGAGTCAAGACTGGCACACAAGCTGAAAGGGCAATATTACTCTCCCACTGTTTTTTTAGGTTTTTTTTTTTTTTTCAGGGAGAATTAGAAACCAAATAATATTAAAAAAAAAAAAAATAGGCTTTCTATGGCCCACTGAATGAAAGGGAGAGAGGTGGCACACCCAGGAGTCAAGACTGGCACACAAGCTGAAAGGGCAATATTACTCTCCCACTGTTTTTTTATGTATTTTTTGTTTTTTCAGGGAGACTTTAGAAACCCAATAATATTTAAAAAAAAAAATAAATAGGCTTTCTATGGCCCACTGAATGAGAGGGAGAGAGGTGGCACACCCAGGAGTCAAGACTGGCACACAAGCTGAAAGGGCAATATTACTCTCCCACTGTTTTTTTAGGTTTTTTTTTTTTTTTCAGGGAGAATTAGAAACCAAATAATATTAAAAAAAAAAAAAAAATAGGCTTTCTATGGCCCACTGAATGAAAGGGAGAGAGGTGGCACACCCAGGAGTCAAGACTGGCACACAAGCTGAAAGGGCAATATTACTCTCCCACTGTTTTTTTATGTATTTTTTGTTTTTTCAGGGAGACTTTAGAAACCCAATAATATTTAAAAAAAAAAATAAATAGGCTTTCTATGGCCCACTGAATGAGAGGGAGAGAGGTGGCACACCCAGGAGTCAAGACTGGCACACAAGCTGAAAGGGCAATATTACTCTCCCACTGTTTTTTTAGGTTTTTTTTTTTTTTTTCAGGGAGAATTAGAAACCAAATAATATTAAAAAAAAAAAAAATAGGCTTTCTATGGCCCACTGAATGAAAGGGAGAGAGGTGGCACACCCAGGAGTCAAGACTGGCACACAAGCTGAAAGGGCAATATTACTCTCCCACTGTTTTTTTATGTATTTTTTGTTTTTTCAGGGAGACTTTAGAAACCCAATAATATTTAAAAAAAAAAATAAATAGGCTTTCTATGGCCCACTGAATGAGAGGGAGAGAGGTGGCACACCCAGGAGTCAAGACTGGCACACAAGCTGAAAGGGCAATATTACTCTCCCACTGTTTTTTTAGGTTTTTTTTTTTTTTTCAGGGAGAATTAGAAACCAAATAATATTAAAAAAAAAAAAAATAGGCTTTCTATGGCCCACTGAATGAAAGGGAGAGAGGTGGCACACCCAGGAGTCAAGACTGGCACACAAGCTGAAAGGGCAATATTACTCTCCCACTGTTTTTTTATGTATTTTTTGTTTTTTCAGGGAGACTTTAGAAACCCAATAATATTTAAAAAAAAAAATAAATAGGCTTTCTATGGCCCACTGAATGAGAGGGAGAGAGGTGGCACACCCAGGAGTCAAGACTGGCACACAAGCTGAAAGGGCAATATTACTCTCCCACTGTTTTTTTAGGTTTTTTTTTTTTTTTCAGGGAGAATTAGAAACCAAATAATATTAAAAAAAAAAAATAAATAGGCTTTCTATGGCCCACTGAATGAGAGGGAGAGAGGTGGCACACCCAGGAGTCAAGACTGGCACACAAGCTGAAAGGGCAATATTACTCTCCCACTGTTTTTTTAGGTTTTTTTTTTTTTTTCAGGGAGAATTAGAAACCAAATAATATTAAAAAAAAAAAAATAGGCTTTCTATGGCCCACTGAATGAAAGGGAGAGAGGTGGCACACCCAGGAGTCAAGACTGGCACACAAGCTGAAAGGGCAATATTACTCTCCCACTGTTTTTTTATGTATTTTTTGTTTTTTTCAGGGAGACTTTAGAAACCCAATAATATTTAAAAAAAAAAATAAATAGGCTTTCTATGGCCCACTGAATGAGAGGGAGAGAGGTGGCACACCCAGGAGTCAAGACTGGCACACAAGCTGAAAGGGCAATATTACTCTCCCACTGTTTTTTTAGGTTTTTTTTTTTTTTCAGGGAGACTTTTGAAACCAAATAATATTAAAAAAAAAAAAAAAAAAAAATATAGGCTTGCTATAGCCCACTGAATGAGAGATAGCGCACACACAGCAGTGGCACACAAGCCCTGACTGAGGCCAATATTTTTCTCCCACTGATTGATGTAGTGTTTCTGTGTTGAGGTAGATTTTAGAACACAAATCACGGAAAAAATAAATAGGCTTTCTATGGCCCACTCAGTGAGAGATGGCACACACAGGGATGGCACTGTAGCAGAAATGCCAATCTTAATCTCCCACAAAAAAAAAACAAAAAAAAAAAAAAAACTGTCCTACAATTACTATCTCCCTGCAGTAATGTAAGCCAGGTATGGCAGGCAGCAATAGGAGTGGACTGATGCACAAATTAAATAAAAAGTGTGGACAAACAAAAAAGATAGCTGTGCAGAAAGGAAGGAACAAGAGGATATGTGCTTTGAAAAAAGCAGTTGGTTTCCACAGTGGCGTACACACAGCAATACAGCTATCACGGAGCCTTCTAGGGCAGCCCAATGAGCTACAGCGCTGAGGGGAAAAAAAAAAAAAAATAGCTTCCACTGTTCCTGCACACCGAAGGTGGTGTTGGACAGTGGAAATCGCTGCAGCACAAGCGGTTTGGTGGTTAGTGGACCCTGCCTAACGCTCTCCCTGCTTCTGATGAAGCGGCAGCAACCTGTCCCTAAGCTCAGATCAGCAGCAGTAAGATGGCGGTCGGCGGGAACGCCCCTTTATAGCCCCTGTGACGCCGCAGACAGCAAGCCAATCACTGCAATGCCCTTCTCTAAGATGGTGGGGACCAGGATCTATGTCATCACGCTGCCCACACTCTGCGTTCACCTTCATTGGCTGAGAAATGGCGCTTTTCGCGTCATTGAAACGCGACTTTGGCGCGAAAGTCGCGTACCGCATGGCCGACAAGCACAGGGGTCGGATCGGGTTTCATGAGACGCCGACTTAGCCAAAAGTCGGCGACTTTTGAAAATGATCGACCCGTTTCGCTCAACCCTACTTGTCACACTTAAATGTTTCAGGTCACCAAATAAATGTAAATATTAGACAAAGATAACACAAGTAAACACAAAATGCAGTTTTTAAATGAAGGTCTTTAATTATTAAGAGAGACAGAAATCCAAACCTACAGGGCCCTGTGTGAAAAACTGATTGCCCCCTAAACCTAATAACTGGTTGGACCGCCCTTAGCAGCAACAACTGCTATCAAGGGTTTGCGATAACTGGCAATGAGTATTTTACAATGCTCTAGAGGAATTTTGGCCCACTCAGAATTGTTGTAATGCAGCCACATTGGAGGGTGTCCGAGCATGAACAGACTTTTCAAGGTCATTCCACAGCATCTCAATCGGATTAAGGTCAGGACTTTCAGTAGGCCACTCCAAAGTCTGAATTTTGTTTTTCTTAAGCCATTCAGAGGTGGACTTGCTTGTATGTTTTGGATCATTTTCCTGCTGCATAACACAAGTGCACTTCAGCTTGAGGTCATGGACAGATAGCTGGACATTCTCCTTCAGGATTTTTTGCTAGTTAGCAGAATTCATGGTTCCATTTACCACAGCAAGTCTTCTAGGTCCTGAAGCATCAAAACAGTCCCAGACCATCACGCTACCACCACCATATTTTACTGTTGGTATGTTGTTCCTTTTCTGAAATTATGTGTTACTTTTATGACAGATCTAATGGGACATACACCTTCCAAAAAGTTCAACTTTTGTCTCGTCAGTCCACAGAGTGTCCTCCCAAAAGTCGTGGGGATCATCAAGATGTTTTCTGTCAAAATTAAGAAGAACCTTTATGTTCTAATTGCTCAGCAGTGGTTTTTGTCTTATTTTCTCTGCCATGCAGGACTTTTTTGCCCATTCACTTTCTTATGATGGAGTCATGAACACCAACCTTAACTGAGGCAAATGAGGCCTGCAGTTCTTTGGATGTTGTTGTGCGGTCTTTTTTTACCTCTCTGACGAGTCTTTGCTGCACTCTTGGGGTAATTTTGGTTGGCTGGCCACTCCTAGGAAGGTTCATCACTGTTCCATGTTTTTACAATACAGTGCCTTGCGAAAGTATTTGGCTTCCTGGAACTTTTCAACCTTTTCCCACATATTATGCTTCAAACATAAAGATACCAAATGTTAATTTTTGGTGAAGAATCAACAAGTGGAACACAATTGTGAAGTTGAATGAAATTTATTGGTTATTTAAAATTTTTGTGGTTTCAAAAACTGAAAAGTGGGGCGTGCAATATTATTCGGCCCCTTTAACGTAATACTTTGTTGCGCCACTTTTACTGTGATTACAGCTGCAAGTCGCTTGGGGTATGTCTCTATCAGTTTTGTACATTGAGAGACTGAAATTCTTTCCCATTCTTCCTTGGAAAACATCTCGAGCTCAGTGAGGTTTGATGGAGATCGTTTATGAACAGCAGTTTTCAGCTCTTTCCACAGATTCTTGATTGAATTGAGGTCTGGACTTTGACTTGGCCATTCTAACACCTGGATACATTTATTTGTGAACCATTCCATTATAGATTTGGCTTTATGTTTGGGACCATTGTCTTGTTGGAAGACAAATCTCCGTCCCAGTCTCGGGTTTTTTGCAGACTCCAACAGGTTTTCTTCAAGAATGGTCCTGTATTTGGCTCCAACCATCTTCCCATCAATTTTAACCATCTTCCCTGTCCCTGCTGAAGAAAAGCAGGCCCAAACGATGATGCTACCACCACCATGTTTGACAGTGGGAATGATGTGTTCAGGGTGATGAGCTGTGTTGCCTTTACGCCAAACATATCATTTGGCATTGTTGCCAAAAAGTTCAATTTTTGCTTCATCTGACCAGAGCACCTTCTTCCACATGTTTGGTGTGTCTCCTGGGTGGCTTGTTGCAAACTTTAAACAACACTTTTTATGGATATCTTTGAGAAATGGCTTTCTTCTTGCCACTCGTTCATAAAGGCCAGATTTGTGCAGTGTACGACTGATTGTTGTCCTATGGACAGACTGTCCCACCTCAGCAGTAGATCTCTGCAGTTCATCCACAGTGATCATGGGCCTCTTGGCTGCATCTCTGATCAGTCTTCTCCTTGTTTGAGATGAAAGTTTAGAGGGATGGCCGGGTCTTGGTAGATTTGCAGTGGTATGATACTCATTCCATTTCAATATGATCGCTTGCATAGTGCTCCTTGGGATGCTTAAAGTTTTGGAAATCATTTTGTATCCAAATCCGGCTTTAAACTTCTCCACAACAGTATCACGGACCTGCCTGTTGTGTTCATTGGTCTTCATTAGGGTTGAGCGACTTTCATTTTTTTAAGATCGAGTAGGGTTTTGGGAAACCCGATTTTGTCCAGAGTCGAGTCGAGTGCAGTCGGCCGATTATCGCTAAAAGTCGGGGATCGACCGAAACACGAAACCCAATGCAAGTCAATGGGGAAGCATAGTCGGCAGTGAGTGGAGGCCAGGAAAACACCTACAGTGCCCATTTTAATGCCAAAAACATCCATTCTTGTTTCTGAAGCTTGCCAATCTTAATTAACTGTATAATAATAGTTGGGCATAGGGAATTGGGGGAAAGTTGTGGGGGGAGTAGGGCTGGCTCAAGTTTTTCGTGGGCCCAGGAAATGCGGACTACGTCACGGCGGTGTTGCAGGGAAAGGTAAGTATTTAAAAGTTGCAAGTGCTGTGATCCTGAGCAAGCAGGGGGGGCCCACTCGTTCGCATTGCCACTGGCACAGGGCCCCTCAAAGTACGGCGGTGTGTTTGCATGGCGGGGGCGCCTCCCACCAGCAGCGACACTTTTGCGTACTCTGAGGGGCCCTGTGCCAGTGACGTCGCCAACGAGTATGCCCCCCCACCTGATGAAGGAACCTGCACTTTCATCTGCACCTTCCTCTTTGTCCCTGTGTAAGGTGGTATAACATGCGGGAAGGGGAACCTTACTTTCAGCAGGGACAGATTCTGGCTGTGTAGAGTACAAGGGGAATGTAGTGGTCTAGGTCAATGTACCAGCAGACTCATTTAGCAGTGGCTGGGCAATGGGCAGGATGAGGAGGAAACAGATATAGGGCCAAAGAATAAAGTAGGCTACATGCAGTTCAAAATTGGTAACAGGACTAAACAGGCGGCATTGCTTTGTTCAGTGGAGTAGCAAACCCAAGAGCAGCAGACACTGTTTCAAGGGCCTAACCACACTAGTAGGCCAAATGCAGTTTAATATCTGATAGTATAGGGCGAAAGCCAGAATGTGGAAGCTCAGCTTTGTTCAGTTGAGGACAACACCAGGGAGGGGCAGACACCTTTAGTAGGCCGGAAAAGCCTATTGCATTTTTTAAAATGGTAATTTGGAGCAGAAGGTTGAAGCTCAGCTTTATTTAGTTGAGGGCAACACCAGGGAGGGGCAGAAGCCGTTAGTAGGCCCTAACCACCATTTTTTTTTTTTTTAAAACCACTTAATGAGAGCCGGAAGGTTGAAGCTCAGCTTTATTTAGTTGAGGACAACACCAGGGAGGGGCAGAAGCCGTTAGTAGGCCCTAACCACCATTTTTTTTTTTTTTAAAACCACATAATGAGAGCCGGAAGGTTGAAGCTCAGCTTTATTTAGTTGAGGACAACACCAGGGAGGGGCAGAAGCCGTTAGTAGGCCCTAACCACCATTTTTTTTTTAAAACCACTTAATGAGAGCCGGAAGGTTGAAGCTCAGCTTTATTTAGTTGAGGACAACACCAGGGAGGGGCAGAAGCCGTTAGTAGGCCCTAACCACCATTTTTTTTTTTTTTAAAACCACATAATGAGAGCCGGAAGGTTGAAGCTCAGCTTTATTTAGTTGAGGACAACACCAGGGAGGGGCAGAAGCCGTTAGTAGGCCCTAACCACCATTTTTTTTTTTAAAACCACATAATGAGAGCCGGAAGGTTGAAGCTCAGCTTTATTTAGTTGAGGACAACACCAGGGAGGGGCAGAAGCCGTTAGTAGGCCCTAACCACCATTTTTTTTTTTTTTAAAACCACTTAATGAGAGCCGGAAGGTTGAAGCTCAGCTTTATTTAGTTGAGGACAACACCAGGGAGGGGCAGAAGCCGTTAGTAGGCCCTAACCACCATTTTTTTTTTTAAAACCACATAATGAGAGCCGGAAGGTTGAAGCTCAGCTTTATTTAGTTGAGGACAACACCAGGGAGGGGCAGAAGCCGTTAGTAGGCCCTAACCACCATTTTTTTTTTAAAACCACTTAATGAGAGCCGGAAGGTTGAAGCTCAGCTTTATTTAGTTGAGGACAACACCAGGGAGGGGCAGAAGCCGTTAGTAGGCCCTAACCACCATTTTTTTTTTAAAACCACTTAATGAGAGCCGGAAGGTTGAAGCTCAGCTTTATTTAGTTGAGGACAACACCAGGGAGGGGCAGAAGCCGTTAGTAGGCCCTAACCACCATTTTTTTTTTAAAACCACTTAATGAGAGCCGGAAGGTTGAAGCTCAGCTTTATTTAGTTGAGGACAACACCAGGGAGGGGCAGAAGCCGTTAGTAGGCCCTAACCACCATTTTTTTTTTTAAAACCACATAATGAGAGCCGGAAGGTTGAAGCTCAGCTTTATTTAGTTGAGGACAACACCAGGGAGGGGCAGAAGCCGTTAGTAGGCCCTAACCACCAATTTTTTTTTTTTTAAAACCACTTAATGAGAGCCGGAAGGTTGAAGCTCAGCTTTATTTAGTTGAGGACAACACCAGGGAGGGGCAGAAGCCGTTAGTAGGCCCTAACCACCATTTTTTTTTAAAAACCACTTAATGAGAGCCGGAAGGTTGAAGCTCAGCTTTATTTAGTTGAGGACAACACCAGGGAGGGGCAGAAGCCGTTAGTAGGCCCTAACCACCATTTTTTTTTTTAAAACCACATAATGAGAGCCGGAAGGTTGAAGCTCAGCTTTATTTAGTTGAGGACAACACCAGGGAGGGGCAGAAGCCGTTAGTAGGCCCTAACCACCATTTTTTTTTTTTTTAAAACCACTTAATGAGAGCCGGAAGGTTGAAGCTCAGCTTTATTTAGTTGAGGACAACACCAGGGAGGGGCAGAAGCCGTTAGTAGGCCCTAACCACCATTTTTTTTTTAAAACCACTTAATGAGAGCCGGAAGGTTGAAGCTCAGCTTTATTTAGTTGAGGACAACACCAGGGAGGGGCAGAAGCCGTTAGTAGGCCCTAACCACCATTTTTTTTTTTAAAACCACATAATGAGAGCCGGAAGGTTGAAGCTCAGCTTTATTTAGTTGAGGACAACACCAGGGAGGGGCAGAAGCCGTTAGTAGGCCCTAACCACCATTTTTTTTTTTTTTAAAACCACATAATGAGAGCCGGAAGGTTGAAGCTCAGCTTTATTTAGTTGAGGGCAACACCAGGGAGGGGCAGAAGCCGTTAGTAGGCCCTAACCAAAGTTGAAGGCCAAATGCAGTTTAATTTCTGATACTATAGGCCGAAAGCCAGAAGGTGGAAGTTCCGATTTAGACAGTGGAGGACAATTTGAATTAGGGACTGCAGACAGACTTAGTAGGCTGTCCCCTGTGGACCATGCATCCACCACATTAACCCATTGCGCCGTAATGGACACGTAATCTTCCGTGGCCATGCCTACAGGTCCATGCGTCTGTTGTCAGGTGCACCTTTGTACTCACAGATTGCCAGAGTGCATGGACAATGCGGTCTTCTACATGCTGGTGGAGGGTTGGGATGGCTTTTCTCGCAAAAGAAGTGTCGACTGGTTAGCTTGTAGCGTGGTACAGCGTAGTCCATCATGGCCTTATTAATAGTAAATAAAATATATAACTAGGCTCTATGAACTTTTAAATAGGTTCCAGGGGTACACGGGCAGCATTGGTGTGGTCAGTGGAGGAGTATTGCAAGTAGGGGCTGCAGACAGGCTATCAAAGGCCTAAAATAACAAACAGTAGGCAGTCATGGCAGTTTTACATCGGTTACATGGATACACAGGCAGGCACTCCAGGCAGCATTGTGCTCAGTGGAGGAGTATTGCAAGTAGGGGCCGCAGACAGGCTATCAAAGGCCTAAAATAACAAACAGTAGGCAGTCATGGCAGTTTTACATCGGTTACATGGATACACAGGCAGGCACTCCAGGCAGCATTGTGGTCAGTGGAGGAGTATTGCAAGTAGGGGCCGCAGACAGGCTATCAAAGGCCTAAAATAACAAACAGTAGGCAGTCATGGCAGTTTTACATCGGTTACATGGATACACAGGCAGGCACTCCAGGCAGCATTGTGGTCAGTGGAGGAGTATTGCAAGTAGGGGCCGCAGACAGGCTATCAAAGGCCTAAAATAACAAACAGTAGGCAGTCATGGCAGTTTTACATCGGTTACATGGATACACAGGCAGCTAGGTGGTGAGTGGAGGAGTATTTAAAGTAAGGACCGCAGACAGGCTATCAAAGGCCTAACATAACAAACAATAGGCTCATGGCAGTTTTACAGCGGTTACATGGATACACGGGCAGGCAGCTTGGTGGTGAGTGGAGGAGTATTTAAAGTATGGACCGCAGACAGGCTTCGAAGGCCTAACACAATAAAATGGGCTGGCTGTAGGCACTTTAAAATTGGTTCCAGGGGTACACGGGCAGCAGTGGTCTGGTCAGTGGAGGCCTAGTGGAAGTATGGACCGCAGACAGGCTTCGAAGGCCTAACACAATAAAATGGGCTGGCTGTAGGCACTTTAAAATTGGTTCCAGGGGTACACGGGCAGCAGTGGTCTGGTCAGTGGAGGCCTAGTGGAAGGAGGGACCGCAGACAGGCTTCGAAGGCCTAACACAATAAAATGGGCTGGCTGTAGGCACTTTAAAATTGGTTCCAGGGGTACACGGGCAGCAGTGGTCTGGTCAGTGGAGGACTAGTGGAAGTATGGACCGCAGACAGGCTTCGAAGGCCTAACACAATAAAATGGGCTGGCTGTAGGCACTTTAAAATTGGTTCCAGGGGTACACGGGCAGCAGTGGTCTGGTCAGTGGAGGCCTAGTGGAAGTATGGACCGCAGACAGGCTTCGAAGGCCTAACACAATAAAATGGGCTGGCTGTAGGCACTTTAAAATTGGTTCCAGGGGTACACGGGCAGCAGTGGTCTGGTCAGTGGAGGACTAGTGGAAGTATGGACCGCAGACAGGCTTCGAAGGCCTAACACAATAAAATGGGCTGGCTGTAGGCACTTTAAAATTGGTTCCAGGGGTACACGGGCAGCAGTGGTCTGGTCAGTGGAGGCCTAGTGGAAGTATGGACCGCAGACAGGCTTCGAAGGCCTAACACAATAAAATGGGCTGGCTGTAGGCACTTTAAAATTGGTTCCAGGGGTACACGGGCAGCAGTGGTCTGGTCAGTGGAGGACTAGTGGAAGGAGGGAGCGCAGAAAGGCTTCAAAGGCCTAAAATAACAAACAATAGGCTCATGGCAGTTTTACAGCGGTTACATGGATACACGGGCAGGCAGCTTGGTGGTCAGTGGAGGAGTAGGGACCGCAGACAGGCTATCAAAGGCCTAAAATAACAAACAATAGGCTCATGGCAGTTTTACAGCGGTTACATGGATACACGGGCAGGCAGCTTGGTGCTGAGTGGAGGAGTATTTAAAGTATGGACCGCAGACAGGCTTCGAAGGCCTAACACAATAAAATGGGCTGGCTGTAGGCACTTTAAAATTGGTTCCAGGGGTACACGGGCAGCAGTGGTCTGGTCAGTGGAGGCCTAGTGGAAGTATGGACCGCAGACAGGCTTCGAAGGCCTAACACAATAAAATGGGCTGGCTGTAGGCACTTTAAAATTGGTTCCAGGGGTACACGGGCAGCAGTGGTCTGGTCAGTGGAGGCCTAGTGGAAGGAGGGACCGCAGACAGGCTTCGAAGGCCTAACACAATAAAATGGGCTGGCTGTAGGCACTTTAAAATTGGTTCCAGGGGTACACGGGCAGCAGTGGTCTGGTCAGTGGAGGACTAGTGGAAGTATGGACCGCAGACAGGCTTCGAAGGCCTAACACAATAAAATGGGCTGGCTGTAGGCACTTTAAAATTGGTTCCAGGGGTACACGGGCAGCAGTGGTCTGGTCAGTGGAGGCCTAGTGGAAGGAGGGACCGCAGACAGGCTTCGAAGGCCTAACACAATAAAATGGGCTGGCTGTAGGCACTTTAAAATTGGTTCCAGGGGTACACGGGCAGCAGTGGTCTGGTCAGTGGAGGACTAGTGGAAGGAGGGAGCGCAGAAAGGCTTCAAAGGCCTAAAATAACAAACAATAGGCTCATGGCAGTTTTACAGCGGTTACATGGATACACGGGCAGGCAGCTTGGTGGTCAGTGGAGGAGTAGGGACCGCAGACAGGCTATCAAAGGCCTAAAATAACAAACAATAGGCTCATGGCAGTTTTACAGCGGTTACATGGATACACGGGCAGGCAGCTTGGTGCTGAGTGGAGGAGTAGTGCAAGGAGTGTCTGTCCCAGTACTCCCAAAATATAAATAGATGTTAATGTCTCGCAAAACAACCAAAACAAAAAAAAAGATGGCATACTTAGGTACAGGGGTGGGCTCATCTGCTGTGTTTCTGACATAGTAATTTGGCAGTAACTATTTAATGGTGCCAATATAGGACACAGACACAGACTACTTTAAGTTGCATCATAGATGTCTACAAATTTGTATTGTCAGTGCCAGACATTGAATGATGTCAGCGAATAGACTAAAGATTGGTGGAGCTGTGCGACATAATTTTGCACGTAGTAGAGCCCAGTTTGAGCTGGGGTAGGGGGGAACTCTCTTGAGGCCGGCGGGACCGCCCCAGGGCCACTCATGTTACAACGGTGTGTCTGACGTTGGGTGCGCACCACCACCGCCAGAGACACTACATTGTACTATGAGGGACCCAGTAGCAATGCCGTCAACCAAAAGCGAGCACACCCACCTCTTCAGACAAACAGCAGTCTCACGGGTGCTTGCGCCAAGTCGCGATACCACGGCCCCGTGTGGGGAGTTTGGCCATTTAGGGAGGTGTAAACATGTCGTATGCTGTACAATCTGCAGCAGCAAATTAGACATTAGAAAAGTAATTCACAGGCAAGAGCTTTTCATAGGAAAGCTAGGTGTCGGCCGGGCAAGGTGGGGCAAAAGATTTTGAAATCCAGTTGTGGTTCATTTTAATGAATGTTAGATCGTCAACATTTTGGGTAGCCAGACGAGTCCTTTTTTCGGTTAATATTGACCCTGCAGCACTGAATACTCTTTCTGATAGGACACTTGCTGCCGGGCAAGCAAGCTCCTGCAATGCATATTCTGCCAATTCTGGCCAGGTGTCTAATTTGGAGGCCCAGTAATCAAATGGGAATGACGGTTGAGGGAGAACATCGATAAGGGATGAAAAATAGTTAGTAACCATACTGGACAAATGTTGTCTCCTGTCACTTTCAATTGATGCAGCAGTACCTGTCCTGTCTGCGGTCATAGCAAAATCACTCCACAACCTGGTCAGAAAACCCCTCTGTCCAACGCCACTTCTGATGTGTGCACCCCTAACACTCCTAGTCTGCTGCCCCCTGGAGCTCGTGTGAGAACGATCACGTGCGCTGTGTGCTGGGAATGCCTGAAGCAAACGGTCAACAAGAGTTGATTGTTTGGTTGCTAATATTAGTTCCAAGTTCTCATGTGGCATAATATTTTGCAATTTGCCTTTATAGCGTGGATCAAGGAGGCAGGCCAACCAGTAATCGTCATCGTTCATCATTTTCGTAATGCGTGTGTCCCTTTGTAGGATACGTAAGGCATAATCCGCCATGTGGGCCAAAGTTCCACTTGTCAAATCTCCGGTTGTGATTGGTTGAGGGGCAGTTGCAGGCAAATCTACGTCACTTGTGTCCCTCAAAAAACCAGAACCCGGCCGTGACACGCAACCAATTTCCTGTGCCCCCGTGAAAGTTTCCGCATTAAAAATATACTCATCCCCATCATCCTCCTCGTCCTCCACCTCCTCTTCGCCCGCTACCTCGTCCTGTACACTGCCCTGACCAGACAATGGCTGACTGTCATCAAGGCTTCCCTCTTCCTCTGGTGCAGACGCCTGCTCCTTTATGTGCGTCAAACTTTGCATCAGCAGACGCATTAGGGGGATGCTCATGCTTATTACGGCGTTGTCTGCACTAACCAGCCGTGTGCATTCCTCAAAACACTGAAGGACTTGACACATGTCTTGTATCTTCGACCACTGCACACCTGACAACTCCATGTCTGCCATCCTACTGCCTGCCCGTGTATCCTCCCACAAATAAATAACAGCACGCCTCTGTTCGCACAGTCTCTGAAGCATGTGCAGTGTTGAGTTCCACCTTGTTGCAACGTCTATGATTAGGCGATGCTGGGGAAGGTTCAAAGACCGCTGATAGGTCTGCATACGGCTGGCGTGTACAGGCGAACGTCGGATATGTGAGCAAAGTGCACGCACTTTGAGGAGCAGGTCGGAGAACCCAGGATAAGTTTTCAATAAGCACTGCACCACCAGGTTTAAGGTGTGAGCCAGGCAAGGAATGTGTTTCAGTTGGGAAAGGGAGATGGCAGCCATGAAATTCCTTCCGTTATCACTCACTACCTTGCCTGCCTCAAGATCTACTGTGCCCAGCCACGACTGCGTTTCTTGTTGCAAGAACTCGGACAGAACTTCCGCGGTGTGTCTGTTGTCGCCCAAACACTTCATAGCCAATACAGCCTGCTGACGCTTGGCAGTAGCTGGCCCATAATGGGACAACTGGTGTGCAACAGTGTCATCTGCCGATGGAGTGGTTGGCCGACTGCGTTCTGTGGAAGAGCTGTAGCTTCTGCAGGAGGACGAGGAGGAGGAGGAGGGGGTGCGAACGCCTACAGCCAACTGTTTCCTAGACCGTGGGCTAGGCACAACTGTCCCTAAATTGATGTCGCCTGTGGACCCTGCATCCACCACATTCACCCAGTGTGCCGTGATGGACACATAACGTCCCTGGCCATGCCTACTGGTCCATGCATCTGTAGTCAGGTGCACCTTTGTACTCACAGATTGCCTGAGTGCATGGACGATGCGCTGTTTAACATGCTGGTGCAGGGCTGGGATGGCTTTTCTGGAAAAAAAGTGTCGACTGGGTAGCTCGTATCGTGGTTCAGCGTACTCCATCAGGGCTTTGAAAGCTTCGCTTTCAACTAACCGGTAGGGCATCATCTCTAACGAGATTAGTCTAGCTATGTGGGCGTTAAAACCCTGTGTACGCGGATGCGAGGATAAGTACTTCCTTTTTCTAACCAGAGTCTCATGTAGGGTGAGCTGGACTGGAGAGCTGTAGATCGTGGAACTTTCGGGTGTGCCGGTGGACATGGCAGACTGAGAGACGGTTGGAGACGGTATTGTTTCCGCCGGTGCCCTACATGCAATATTTCCTCCTACAAAACTGGTGATTCCCTGACCCTGACTGCTTTTGGCTGGCAAAGAAACCTGCACAGATACTGCCGGTGGTGCGGAAAATGGTGGCCTTACAGTGACGGAAGGGATGTTGCGTTGCTGACTAGCTTCATTGGCCGAGGGTGCTACAACCTTGAGGGACGTTTGGTAGTTAGTCCAGGCTTGAGAATGCATGGTGGTTAAGTGTCTATGCATGCAACTAGTATTTAGACTTTTCAGATTCTGACCTCTGCTTAAGCTAGTTGAACATTTTTGACAGATGACTTTGCGCTGATCAGTTGGATGTTGTTTAAAAAAATGCCAGACTGCACTCTTCCTAGACTCTGATCCCTTTTCAGGGATTGCAGACTGAGCTTTAACCGGATGGCAACGCTGTGCTCCAACAGGTTTTGGCTTTGACACGCGTTTTGGTCCAGATACGGGCCCGGCAGATGGAACCTGTTGCGATGTTGATGCCTGCTGCGGCCCCTCCTCCACCTCCGCTTCTGAACTACTGCCGCCTGCACCCTGTTCCCCCAATGGCTGCCAATCGGGGTCAATAACTGGGTCATCTATTACCTCCTCTTCGAGCTCGTGTGCAACTTCGTCTGTGTCACTGTGTCGGTCGGTGGTATAGCGTTCGTGGCGGGGCAACATAGTCTCATCAGGGTCTGATTGTGGATCTGTACCCTGAGAGGGCAATGTGGTGGTCTGAGTCAAAGGAGCAGCATAGTACTCTGGCTGTGGCTGTGCATCAGTGCACTCCATGTCAGAATATACTTGTAATGGGCATGGCCTGTTAAATGTTTCACTTTCTAAGCCAGGGACGGTATGTGTAAAGAGCTCCATGGAGTGACCCGTTGTGTCGCCTGCTGCATCCTTCTCTCTTGTTGTAGTTTTTGCTGAGGAGGACAAGGAAGCGACTTGTCCCTGACCGTGAACATCCACAAGCGACGCGCTGCTTTTACATTTACCAGTTTCGGAAGAGGAGGCAAAAGAGCTAGAGGCTGAGTCTGCAATGTAAGCCAAAACTTGCTGTTGCTGCTCCGCCTTTAAAAGCGGTTTTCCTACTCCCAGAAAAGAGAGCGTTCGAGGCCTTGTGTAGCCTGACGACGAAACTGGCTCCACAGCTCCAGACTTAGGTGGAATATTTTTATCCCCACGACCACCTGATGCTCCACTACCACTACCATCATTACCAGCTGACAATGAACGCCCACGACGACCTCTTGCACCAGACTTCCTCATTGTTTTAAAATCTTAACCAAAGTAACTTTATTTGTTGCTATCAAACAACTTACACGGTGAGCTATAACTTCAGTATGATTTCAATATCCCTTAACAGGTTGGTGAGACCACAAGGAAAATCAGGCACAATGTTACACACTCTGTTTTCTGTGGCACTAAATCACAGAGATGACACACACGCAGGACTGTCACTCAAGCACTAATGTCAATATTAATCTCCCACCTAATTTATTTATTTTTTTTTCTCAGGGAGACTTTAGAAACCAAATAATATTAAAAAAAAAAAAAAAAAAGGCTTTCTATGGCCCACAATTAGAGAGAGAGAGGTGGCACAACCAGGAGTCAAGACTGGCGCACAAGCTGAAAGGGCAATATTACTCTCCCACTGTTTTTTATGTTTTTTTTGTTTTTTTCAGGGAGACTTTAGAAACCAAATAATATTAAAAAAACCAAAAAAAAAAAAGGCTTTCTATGGCCCACTGAATGAGAGGGAGAGAGGTGGCACACCCAGGAGTCAAGACTGGCACACAAGCTGAAAGGGCAATATTACTCTCCCACTGTTTTTTTATGTATTTTTTGTTTTTTCAGGGAGACTTTAGAAACCCAATAATATTTAAAAAAAAAAATAAATAGGCTTTCTATGGCCCACTGAATGAGAGGGAGAGAGGTGGCACACCCAGGAGTCAAGACTGGCACACAAGCTGAAAGGGCAATATTACTCTCCCACTGTTTTTTTAGGTTTTTTTTTTTTTTTCAGGGAGAATTAGAAACCAAATAATATTAAAAAAAAAAAAAATAGGCTTTCTATGGCCCACTGAATGAAAGGGAGAGAGGTGGCACACCCAGGAGTCAAGACTGGCACACAAGCTGAAAGGGCAATATTACTCTCCCACTGTTTTTTTATGTATTTTTTGTTTTTTCAGGGAGACTTTAGAAACCCAATAATATTTAAAAAAAAAAATAAATAGGCTTTCTATGGCCCACTGAATGAGAGGGAGAGAGGTGGCACACCCAGGAGTCAAGACTGGCACACAAGCTGAAAGGGCAATATTACTCTCCCACTGTTTTTTTAGGTTTTTTTTTTTTTTTCAGGGAGAATTAGAAACCAAATAATATTAAAAAAAAAAAAAAAATAGGCTTTCTATGGCCCACTGAATGAAAGGGAGAGAGGTGGCACACCCAGGAGTCAAGACTGGCACACAAGCTGAAAGGGCAATATTACTCTCCCACTGTTTTTTTATGTATTTTTTGTTTTTTCAGGGAGACTTTAGAAACCCAATAATATTTAAAAAAAAAAATAAATAGGCTTTCTATGGCCCACTGAATGAGAGGGAGAGAGGTGGCACACCCAGGAGTCAAGACTGGCACACAAGCTGAAAGGGCAATATTACTCTCCCACTGTTTTTTTAGGTTTTTTTTTTTTTTTTCAGGGAGAATTAGAAACCAAATAATATTAAAAAAAAAAAAAATAGGCTTTCTATGGCCCACTGAATGAAAGGGAGAGAGGTGGCACACCCAGGAGTCAAGACTGGCACACAAGCTGAAAGGGCAATATTACTCTCCCACTGTTTTTTTATGTATTTTTTGTTTTTTCAGGGAGACTTTAGAAACCCAATAATATTTAAAAAAAAAAATAAATAGGCTTTCTATGGCCCACTGAATGAGAGGGAGAGAGGTGGCACACCCAGGAGTCAAGACTGGCACACAAGCTGAAAGGGCAATATTACTCTCCCACTGTTTTTTTAGGTTTTTTTTTTTTTTTCAGGGAGAATTAGAAACCAAATAATATTAAAAAAAAAAAAAATAGGCTTTCTATGGCCCACTGAATGAAAGGGAGAGAGGTGGCACACCCAGGAGTCAAGACTGGCACACAAGCTGAAAGGGCAATATTACTCTCCCACTGTTTTTTTATGTATTTTTTGTTTTTTCAGGGAGACTTTAGAAACCCAATAATATTTAAAAAAAAAAATAAATAGGCTTTCTATGGCCCACTGAATGAGAGGGAGAGAGGTGGCACACCCAGGAGTCAAGACTGGCACACAAGCTGAAAGGGCAATATTACTCTCCCACTGTTTTTTTAGGTTTTTTTTTTTTTTTCAGGGAGAATTAGAAACCAAATAATATTAAAAAAAAAAAATAAATAGGCTTTCTATGGCCCACTGAATGAGAGGGAGAGAGGTGGCACACCCAGGAGTCAAGACTGGCACACAAGCTGAAAGGGCAATATTACTCTCCCACTGTTTTTTTAGGTTTTTTTTTTTTTTTCAGGGAGAATTAGAAACCAAATAATATTAAAAAAAAAAAAATAGGCTTTCTATGGCCCACTGAATGAAAGGGAGAGAGGTGGCACACCCAGGAGTCAAGACTGGCACACAAGCTGAAAGGGCAATATTACTCTCCCACTGTTTTTTTATGTATTTTTTGTTTTTTTCAGGGAGACTTTAGAAACCCAATAATATTTAAAAAAAAAAATAAATAGGCTTTCTATGGCCCACTGAATGAGAGGGAGAGAGGTGGCACACCCAGGAGTCAAGACTGGCACACAAGCTGAAAGGGCAATATTACTCTCCCACTGTTTTTTTAGGTTTTTTTTTTTTTTCAGGGAGACTTTTGAAACCAAATAATATTAAAAAAAAAAAAAAAAAAAAAATATAGGCTTGCTATAGCCCACTGAATGAGAGATAGCGCACACACAGCAGTGGCACACAAGCCCTGACTGAGGCCAATATTTTTCTCCCACTGATTGATGTAGTGTTTCTGTGTTGAGGTAGATTTTAGAACACAAATCACGGAAAAAATAAATAGGCTTTCTATGGCCCACTCAGTGAGAGATGGCACACACAGGGATGGCACTGTAGCAGAAATGCCAATCTTAATCTCCCACAAAAAAAAAACAAAAAAAAAAAAAAAACTGTCCTACAATTACTATCTCCCTGCAGTAATGTAAGCCAGGTATGGCAGGCAGCAATAGGAGTGGACTGATGCACAAATTAAATAAAAAGTGTGGACAAACAAAAAAGATAGCTGTGCAGAAAGGAAGGAACAAGAGGATATGTGCTTTGAAAAAAGCAGTTGGTTTCCACAGTGGCGTACACACAGCAATACAGCTATCACGGAGCCTTCTAGGGCAGCCCAATGAGCTACAGCGCTGAGGGGAAAAAAAAAAAAAAATAGCTTCCACTGTTCCTGCACACCGAAGGTGGTGTTGGACAGTGGAAATCGCTGCAGCACAAGCGGTTTGGTGGTTAGTGGACCCTGCCTAACGCTCTCCCTGCTTCTGATGAAGCGGCAGCAACCTGTCCCTAAGCTCAGATCAGCAGCAGTAAGATGGCGGTCGGCGGGAACGCCCCTTTATAGCCCCTGTGACGCCGCAGACAGCAAGCCAATCACTGCAATGCCCTTCTCTAAGATGGTGGGGACCAGGATCTATGTCATCACGCTGCCCACACTCTGCGTTCACCTTCATTGGCTGAGAAATGGCGCTTTTCGCGTCATTGAAACGCGACTTTGGCGCGAAAGTCGCGTACCGCATGGCCGACAAGCACAGGGGTCGGATCGGGTTTCATGAGACGCCGACTTAGCCAAAAGTCGGCGACTTTTGAAAATGATCGACCCGTTTCGCTCAACCCTAGTCTTCATGATTCTCTCTGTGCTTCAAACAGAACCCTGAGACTATCACAGAGCAGGTGCATTTATACAGAGACTTGATTACACAGAGGTGAATTATATTTATCATCATTAGGCATTTAGGACAACATTGGATCATTCAGAGATCCACAAAGAACTTCTGGAGTGAGTTTGCTGCACTGAAAGTAAAGGGGCTGAATACTATTGCACGCCCCACTTTTCAGTTTTTGAATTTCCACAAAAATTTAAAATAACCAATAAATTTCATTCAACTTCACAATTGTGTTCCACTTGTTGTTGATTCTTCACCAAACATTTACATTTGATATCTTTATGTTTGAAGCATGATATGTGGGAAAAGGTTGAAAAGTTCCAGGAGCCGAATACTTTCGCAAGGCACTGTATGTGAATAATTGCTCTCACAGTGGTTTGTTGGAGTTCCAAAACTTTAGGAATGGCTTTATAACTTTTTCCAGACTGATAGAACTCAATTACTTTGTTTCTCATTGTTCCAGAATTTCTTTGGATTGTACCACGATGTCTAACTAAAAGCCTTTGGCCTACTTCACGTTGTCAGACAGGCCCTATTTAAGTGATTTCTTGATTGACAACTGGTGTGGCAGTAATCAGGCCTGGGTGTGTAATGGCCTAAAGTTGAGGATTACATTAATGTATGTAATATCTGTGTCTTTAAGGTTATGAACTATGTTATTGTGAGTCAGCATTTATTACACTAGCTTAGTAAGTAAATAGTTAAGTCTCCCCATCAGGCAATTTGCTAGGAGAATAGTTTGGTAGGTGGAGTTTTGCACACAAAATGCTTTAGTAAGTACAATTCTAGTCAGATTAGTTCAGACAAGATTGAGATAGAATCAGACTCTACAGAGAAGAACCACTGAACGCAGACAGTACAAGCATAGATTTGAGGGAATCCATTCCTCTGTCCCGCAAGGCTGTGTTGGAAGTTGCTAACTCATGGAAAGCGTGAGAAAAAGCACCAAAATGTCTACTGCTGGGGTGAGTAATGCCCTGACTCTACAGAAAACATACAGTAGGTCTATTGCTGTTCCAAGTGTCCCCAGAAGTAAGGAAGAAGATTTGGCCAGGAGTAGTTACTCATAGAGACTCTGGGGAGAACGTTGTGCAACCCCACCTCACACGATATGAAAGTTAGTGTGACTGGGGACAAGGAGGCCATTTAGGGTTCCAGGCCTTGAAAGGGTTTAAGAAACTTCCATAGCGTCAGTACTGGAGACTAGCTTTAGGCGCTGGAGGGACTTACTGATCTGTCTCCTCATTTTTATCCAGCTCTTTGTCTCCACTACCAAATGCCGCCTGTGATATTGGGACCTTTTATCATCTGCACGTGTTTTCCACTGTACTACCTGGCTGTGCAAAGTAAAACTTAACCTATTCATTGTTAACCTGACACTGGTACTCTCTAATCTCATCTCCTGCCCTCATCTATATTCTCCTAAGGTCGACCCCAAATGAGACCCTTCGAAAGACCCCTTTATAAATGGACACTGAAAGTTTCTACTGGATTTCTACAGGGTTGTATGCTAGAAACAACCACAGACCTCAACGCTTGGATCCCCTAACATGGTCCACTTTCAAAATTGAAGATAAGTAAAGGTATTCAGAAAATGTTTTAATGAACAGTCTTACTACTAATGGTATGAAACAGAGAGTGCAGATTGAATCTCTGAGTTTAGAACACTTCTTCCTTTTAAATGCTAAATAGTAGACAGCGATTAGCTACTGTATAGGAAACAAATTAATGTGTCTCCAGGAAAAATCCTAAAACTGGAATAATTATCATGTAGTTAATATCAGCACTTTACTGCAGCGTGGTGAAACAGTTTCAAGTATTTTATGTGGTAGTAATATTGGGCGTTCTCTAATAGCTGGGATTCTTAAATATTTTTATGATCACATTCAGCATTATGTAGATGTGTGCTTAGTTAATGGCACTGCATTTAAAGACCTTGCCAAACATCAATATATTCTGGAGGAGGAGGGTTGAAAATTGCATATTTTCCATTCGCTATGAAAATAAATAATTACCTTGCAAAGCAAAGTAAAATAAAAAAACAGCCTTCTGCATAAAAAACAAAAAAGTTTAATTATGCAAAGCAACAAACTACATCACTGCTTTAATTTGGAAAAACTAACACTAATATTTGATTGGTTGCTCTGGGTGTGATGGACACTTTTTTGACTACACTGGGTGAATTTATGGTGAAAATGGAATGCACACTACGTGACAATACTAGAATGACGCCGGCATAGACCACAGCCATTATTCTGTCCAAATATTGCCACTTGATGTAGCTTAAAGGAACCTGTTATAACTTCCCCCATTGAAAACCACCAGTTCTAATACATTAAACATGCATTTTCACAACCTGTCACTCAACTCCTTTGTAGCTGCACATCTAATGCCACCTCTCTGCCATTATTTAGAAGGGTTTGCTAAGTTAGATTAAATCTTTGAATTTTTGGCGCGAAATGCAGCTTGACAAATCCTAAAAGTGTGTAATATGCACAATGTTAAGATTCAGCTTCGTTTGCTGATTCAAGCTGTCATCTCTTGATCGTAAGTGTGCCAATTAACTTCCTTTTTTGCTTCGCTCAATGCTCAAGCACTGTCAAGATACCGCTCTGGGTGCGTGATGACAAATATGAAAATCTCATGCTTGCAGTCATGTGATGGTTGCTTGAACCAGCAAGCAGTGCCAAATTTTTTACACTGCGCACATTGCACGCTGTTAGGATTCAGCAAGGTGCACTGCTTACACAAAATTTGATCCAACCTGTAGTTCCCCTTAAACGTAAGTTAATGAGACAGAGTTTGTGACCATTAGCTCTGACTTCCAGTCAGTCAGACTCTGTCACAGGACGGCGGAGCAAGACCGGAGCGGTGCCAGGAAGAGCAGAAGACAGCGGCTTGTGGGTATATTATTAGGGGTAGGGAACAAGTGTTAGTGGCACCACTTCTGCTGTGAAATAAAAGAAAACAGCTGGAGTGGTGCTTTAAACAATAAATAATACGCATAAGAAAAGCTAAAAAACCTGAACATATGAACAACGAGTTGTTTTTTTCCATTGATGCAAATAGGAGGATTCTTTTAAGCATTTTTTGAGCGCTTTACCAGGTGTTTTTATGAGTGAAGTCTCTCAAAAAATGCTGGGCAGAAAATGGAGTGTTGACATAACTAAAGGATTTTTTGGGGTCCCAATACAAAATCTGTCCTTCAGGTAAATTAGAAATTGGCCCTCCTAAGGTTTCAAGACCTCACTATACTACTAAAGCTGAACAGCTGGCCATTAATGGTTAAAGTGTATATACACTCACTGGCCACTTTATTAGGTACACCTGTCCAACTTCTTGTTAACACTTAATTTCTAATCAGCCAAACTGCTGATCTACTGGGATTTTCACGCACAACCATCTCTAGGGTTTACAGAGAATGGTCCGAAAAAGAAAAAAAATCCAGTGAGCGGCAGTTCTGTGGGCGGAAATGCCTTGTTGATGCCAGAGGTCAGAGGAGAATGGGCAGACTGGTTCGAGCTGATAGAAAGGCAACAGTGACTCAAATCGCCACCCGTTACAACCAAGGTAGGCCTAAGAGCATCTCTGAACGCACAGTGCGTCGAACTTTGAGGCAGATGGGCTACAGCAGCAGAAGACCACACCGGGTACCACTCCTTTCAGCTAAGAACAATGAGGACAGTAGAAGATTGGAAAAACGTTGCTTGGTCTGATGAGTCTCGATTTCTGCTGCGACATTCGGATGGTAGGGTCAGAAAACAACATGAAAGCATGGATCCATCCTGCCTTGTATGGAGCATCTTTGGGATGTGCAGCCGACAAATCTGCGGCAACTGTGTGATGCCATCATGTCAATATGGACTAAAATCTCTGAGGAATGCTTCCAGCACCTTGTTGAATCTATGCCACGAAGAATTGAGGCAGTTCTGAAGGCAAAAGGGGTCCAACCCGTTACTAGCATGGTGTACCTAATAAAGTGGCCGGTGAGTGTATATATATATAATATATATATATATATATATATATATATATATATATATATATACACACACACAACATAATATGCCCAGGAGTAGAAAGCAATTAAAATTAGAAACATAAGCATTACTTTGAATTCCTGGGTACTGTATTGCTGATTTGTCCCAAGTAGTCATGAATTTGATGCCCTGTACATTAGTCACCCAACTGCTGCAGGCAACTACTAGCTCAGCAGTGATGTGTAAGGAAATGGACATTTTGCCCAGGTTCCCATTTAAAGAACAAGTATTATTATGTTGTGTAATGTGAGTTGTGACTTGTGTTAATGATGTTAATGTTGTGTGCTGCCTTACAGTAAGGAAAGTTAGAGTTAAGTTTGGAACTAGCCCAGAGTGAGGGGTGGACTAAGATGAAGGGACAGAGACAGTTTCCTGTCAGGGCGTCAAATAAGTGCCCAGTGTGTGGAAAAAGCAGACCTAAGGTCTAATATGAGCAGTGCCATATAATGTGGGTGTCCCAAACATGAGTGTCAGGACTCTGAACATTTTTTACCTTTTGTGCATTACTGCCCTTTTCCAAGATGGCGTCTTTGGTCTCATGTGCACTGTGTCTCCTGCTATAAAACTCCACCCCAGCCTTCAGTCTGTGCTAGAGTATTCTGCCTTGCATCCAGCTCCTGACCTTCGATTGCTCCCTGGCTATACACCTGCTCCTGTGAACCTGTGTGGTGATCCTGCTACTCTGCTCTGAGTTCCTGCTGCATACACAAGTTTCCAGTAATCCTCCTTCATCTGCTGTTTGCGTTTACTTCCATCTGCATTTGCTGGTCATGTAAGCTGTTGCTGCTTTGCAATAACCTGAGACTATTAACCAGGCCTCCCTGGTTGAGCTAAGATATGATTTGAACTGCCTAATAAGCATATCTATCTGTGCCTGGACTAAGACAAGGATTTATTCATGTCAAGTATCCTCAAGAATAATTGTGCTTCATAGACTCTCTGCTTGATTGCATTTTCCTCTGAAGTTTCCTATAGACTGCTAAGCTGCGTTTATTATTTGCACCAAGTGTTGTGGACTTGAGTTTCTCTCTGCACCTGTTTGAATCACCGTGTGATAATATAGACTTTACCACTTATAAAACTGTGTCCTGTAGTTGTCTTGTTCCACGCAAAGAGTCTCCTGAGTTATCCCCTATAATTATTACAGTGAGAGGAGACCATGACGGACAGCAAACTCTTAGCAGAGTAGAAGAGAAGTCACTGAAGAAACAGAGTGATCGATCAGAGACGAGTCCTGGGTCAAGACGCCTAGCAGTATGGCCCAGAGTTTATGACTCAGAGAGGTAACGGGCCTAGACAAGACAGAGTACGCGAGACAAAGAGAGTGCCTTGGGTGGGAGTCCCAAGGTGTCAATGACCGAGAAAATAAGTACAGGCTCTACTGGCAATATAGTTCCCCTAGAGGGGAAAGAAGACAAGGAACCGTGGGTTGAGAATAGGACTCTTGCTAAATGGACTGCAGCACTGAGCTGGGCGGTGGTAGAAAGGAAGGTGAAGATATAGGACAAGTGAGTAAAGAGGAAAGAATTTAATCTGTGTGTGAAAAATGCTCTGTATTGTGAAAGAAACATTCATCAAGTTGCGTGCCAGCTATCTACTATATATAATCTTCATTACATTTTTTAATGGTGGTCTCCCTCCTTTACTGTCAGACATCTGGTCCTGGCGAACCAAAGTCATCAGTTACATGTGGCCTGCAAGGGCATAGCACCCCCTCAGCACAAGTCTACACATCCAGCCAGGACCCCCACCTTTATGTTTCATGGTGGGCGTAAGACGAGTGCTTCGCCCACGGCTCCCGCCCCACTCCACGTTACTGATGTTTGAATATATTGCCAATAGGCCTGAGCATTTTGCTGACTGATATATAGGAGACCATTACTTATAGCATCCGCTGGTACTACAGGAGCAGTAGCAGTGGCAATGGTGCAGCAAGTGATGTGTTGTCCACCTTTTGGGGACAAAGCTTTCTTCTTAAGTACGTGTATTTTAGGCTAAAAAACATTTTTGTAATTGGGCTTCATTAATAAATTTTGCACTGTTTGCCTTCTACAGCCTCTGTGTTGCACTGTCTATTGCTAGCTGCAGAACGAGTTACTGAAAATCTGTCAGTGGGTTCATTTTCATGGCCTAACGGGAATGTATCCAACTCTGTTCTGTCTATTTTGTAGCTGATTTATGCCCACAGACCCTATAGAATTCTTGCTTACTTGGGACACAAATCTCTAACATTCCTTTTTCCAGTAAGTGATACAACGCTTCCTGCTGTTTGTCCATAGTGTCCTACATTTGCATCCTGTATCTCAGCGCTTCTCCAGCCATTATTGGTGGCGTATGTAATACTGTACAAGAGGAGGCCACGTACAGACGTAAGCACTGCAGGCAAACCTAAAATAACTTTACATTTTTATCTTCTCATTTCATCGGCAGCTGTAGACGACTTCAAGGAAGAAAATAAAAGTGGCCAACAAACGACGAGTTTATGATCAGTAGCTAAACATAACGAGAAGCTCGTTGGTTGCTAAGCAACAATGCATCAAGTAATAAAAATCCCATCATTTCTATGCCAACACCTCCACTGTGAAATTAGACTAATCACTGTATAAGACCTCCTCTCTATATAGAGCATGACCCATGGGGATTCATATATGTCAACTTGTGCATCATGCTGATGTAATATACAGATCATTGCCAGGTGTAACGGGTTTGGCATTACTTTTGTAATATAGCCAATTTAATCAAATTATATAATATGTATATATATATATATATATATATATATATATATATATATATATATATATATCAATAGTGTATGTAAAAGTCTACACCCCGGGTTTAAATACCAGATTCTTGTCATGTAAAAAAATTCTACCAAGAAGGATCATTTCAGAACTTTTTCCACCTTTAATGTTCCCCATAATCTGTACAATTTAATTGAAAGATAAACTAAAATCTTTTCAGGTGGAAAACAAAAAATAAAGAATTAAACTAATATGCAATTTATGACAGCATTCAGTCTTTTTGGGAGCTGGCAAGCTTTGCTCAGTCTTCCTTGCAGTAGCTCTAAATCTGTCAGATTTGGAGCATCACTGTTATGCTGAAAGATGAAATTCATCTTCTAGCTTTTTACGAGAGACCTGAAAGTTTTGTTTCAGCAGTCGAAAAACAGCCCCAAAGTATAATGCTGTCTCCACCATGCTTCACTGTGGGTATGGTGTTATTTAGGTGATGTGCAGTTTAGGCTTTGTGACAAACATCAACAACGAAGAAAAACACCCGAAATAAGTCCAGTGATAGAACCAAAATGTTTATTTAAATAAATAAATACCAAAATGATAAAATAAAGTGAGGGGGAAATTGGTGGGAACAATACCAGAACTTAGCACGTGCACATGCAGAGTGTAAAGAGGGATGGAGAAAGACCCGTCCTGACAAAGGCAGACGCCGAAACGTGCGTTGGGGTCCGGCGCATCCTGGGGACTCTGCAGTATACTTTAAGGTAATTATTTTGGAGGGCCTTATTGGAGACTGTATTTGGGCAGTATATATTTATACAGATACTATCACTTGGTGTTGTATTATCCAGCGATTGTGCTGGTCTTTCTCCATCCCTCTTTACACTCTGCATGTGCACCTTACTTGGTATTATTGTTGTGTACCTTATCCATGCCACCTTTTGCATGCACTTTTTTGCACTTTTTTAGAATGGCAGTATATTTATTAACTTTTTCTGTATGTATTTATTAATCGTTATATATATTTTCTGCCGTTCCCTATTTTTATGTATCCATGTATTTATCTGATGCTATTCAATATTCTGCAGTTTGTCAGTCCCTTCGGTGTGCCCCTCTAAGTTCTGGTATTGTTCCCACCAATTTCCCCCTTACTTTATTTTATCACTTTGGTATTTATTTAAATAAAAATTTTGGTTTTATCACTGGACTTATTTTGGGTGTTTTTCTTTGTTGTTGATGGTATTTTCCGATAGTCCTTGTTTAATTATCCATGTAGGCACACACAGAGGCGGGCATTTTGTATTTTTTATTTTATTTCATCTTACATATCATCCAGGATATTTTGTGTGTGTTTTTTGCTTTTTTTTTCTCTGTTATTTGTGCCAAACATGCCTTTTCAAATTATGGCCAAAAGATCAACCTTGATCTCATCAGACAATAAGGGTATGTTTCCACGTTCAGGAAACGCAGCATCCAGATGTTCCAGCATAGTGGAGGGGATTTGATGAAATCCCGTCTCCACTATGCGTGGAAACCCGCACGCGGCGGCCCTGCGACTCCGGACATGCTGCGCGTCTTTTCAGATCGCAGCATGCCCGTACACCTTGCGGGGATGCAGCGTCCCCGCAAGGCATATCACAGGGCCCTATGGGACAGAGCGATCATCCCGGATGTGAAGAGTTAACACATCCGGCATGATCGCGTCCCATTAAGGGGGCGGGGCTTAGCGCCGAGCGGCGATACCGCCGGCCATCCTGATCGTGGAGTCATACCCTAACACATTTTCCCACATGCTTTTGGCACATTTGATGTAGGTTTTTGCAAAACATAGCCAGGATTTCATGTTTTTCTTTGTAAGAAAAGGCTACTGTCTTGCCACCCTACCTCACAGACCAGATATATGAAGAATATGGGAGATTGTTTTAACCCCTTAAGACCCGAGGGTGGTTTGCACGTTAATGACCAGGCCAATTTTTACAATTCTGACCACTGTCCCTTTATGAGGTTATAACTCTGGAACGCTTCAACAGATCTTAGCGATTCTGAAATTGTTTTCTCGTGACATATTGTACTTCACGATAGTGGTGAAATTTCTTTGATATAACTTGCGTTTATTTGTGAAAAAAAAACGGAAATTTGGCAAAAATATCGAAAATTTCGCAATTTTCCAAATTTGAATTTATATGCCCTTAAATCACAGAGATATGTCACACAAAATACTTAATAAGTAACATTTCCCACATGTCTACTTTACATCAGCACAATTTTGGAACCAAAATTTTTTTTGATTAGGGAGTTATAAGGGTTAAAAGTTGACCAGAAATTTCTCATTTTTACAACACCATTTTTTTTAGGGACCACATCTCATTTGAAGTCATTTTGAGGGGTCTATATGATAGAAAATACCCAAGTGTGACACCATTCTAAAAACTGCACCCCTCAAGGTGCTCAAAACCACATTCAAGAAGTGTATTAACCCTTCAGGTGTTTCACAGGAATTACCAAGGGTAACAGGAGAAAATGGACCCCAAAAGTTGTTGTACAATTTGTCCTGAGTACGCTGATACCCCATATGTGGGTGTAAATCACTGTTTGGGCGCATGGCAGAGCTCGGAAGGAAAGGAGCGCCATTTTACTGTACTTTTCAATGCAAAATTGACTGGAATTGAGATGGGACGCCATGTTGCGTTTGGAGAGCCCCTGATGTGTGTAAACATTGAAACCCCCCACAAGTGACACCATTTTGGAAAGTAGACCCTCTAAGGAACTTATCTAGATGTGTTTTGAGAGCTTTGAACCCCAAGTGTTTCACTACAGTTTATAACGCAGAGCTGTAAAAACATATATATATTTTTTTTCACAAAAATGATTTTTAGCCCCCAGTTTTGTATTTTCACAAGGTAGAGATAAATTGGACCCCAATAGTTGTTGTCCAATTTGTCCTGAGTACGCTGATACCCCGTATGTGGGGGGGAACCACTGTTTGGGCGCATGGCAGAGCTCGGAAGGGAAGGAGCGCCATTTGGAATGTAGACTTAGATGGATTGGTCTGCAGGCGTCACGTTGCATTTGCAGAGCCCCTGATGTACCCAAACAGTAGAAACCCCCCACAAGTGACCCCATATTGGAAACTAGACCTCCTAAGGAACTTATCTAGATGTGTTGTGAGAACTTTGAAGCCCCAAGTGTTTCACTACAGTTTACAATGCAGAGTCGTGAAAATAAAAAATCTTTTTTTTCCCACAAAAATGATTTTTAGCCCCCCAAATTTTTATTTTCCCAAGGATAACAAGAGAACTTGGATCCAAAAGTTGTTGTCCAATTTGTTCCAAGTACGCTGATACCCCATATGTTGGGGTAAACCCCTGTTTGGGCGCACGGGAGAGCTCGGAAGGGAAGGAGCACTGTTTTACTTTTTCAGCGCAGAATTGGCTGAAATTGAGATCGGACGCCATGTTGCGTTTGGAGAGCCCCTGATGTGCCTGAACAGTGGAAACTCCCCAATTCTACTTGAAACCCTAATCCAAACACACCCCAAACCCTAATCCCAATGTTAACCCTAACCACACCCCTAACCCTGACACACCCCCAACTCTGATCCCAACCCTAATCCCAACCGTAAATGTAATCCAAACCCTAACCCTAACTTTAGCCCCAACCCTAACTTTAGCCCCAACCCTAACCCTAACTTTAGCTCCAACCCTAACCCTAGCCCTAATACTAGCCCTAACCCTAGCCCTAACCCTAGCCCTAACCCTAACCCTAACCCTAGCCCTAACCCTAGCCCTAACCCTAGCCCTAACCCCAACCCTAATAGGAAAATGGAAATAAATACATTTTTTTATATAAAAGTCAGAGAGAAATATTGCAGCACAGCCCCCCTGGCATGGAGACAAAATCACGTGGAGTCTGTGCAAACGTACCAGATAGTACAGCAAAGGGCGGAGGTGCTAGCGTAAGGCAAAAAAGTCCATGAGAGAAGCAATCATGAGGAAGAACGCCAAAGCACTCACCGGTCTTGCAGTTCAGGAAGTCTTTATTAATTCATATACAAAACATGAAATTTCTTCACGGCACACGGGAGGACAAAGTGCGGAGTGCAGCGGACGAGACAACGGCCGTTTCGCGCTTAGAACAGCGCTTCAACGGGTCTAAGTCAGAGGGGAAATGACGCCAGTATACATAGGTGAGTGTCATCAATCACCACCTGTGTCAAGATCCCACCTGACCAATAAACAGTGCAAATAACGTTAAAAACAATTAAAATAGCATCTTACAGCAACAAAACATATATTCGATATCACACTAAGAACTACTATACATACAGAATTTTTTAATATACACAAAACTCCGGCATATAACATACAATGTTATTTTCGGATATTATAATTTATCTTCTTCCCATAATGTTTGCTAGATGTAAAACAATCTGTCAGGGAAAGAAAAAAATAAGAAAAACCTTACAAAAACTGGAATTATTCTATCAATGTAGATATAAGGGAATACCAATCTTTAAGCAAATAGAAAACATCAAGAAATTATCATTATTATCAGAACTTAGCAGAATATTAGTACATCACAGAGGCTTTGTAGCAACACTTCACAAAAAAATAGACATGTCCACTCTATCATTCATACCGGCTGTGCCCATAGCTTTAGTACGCATGATCCATTTGGCTTCTGAACGTAATAGGAGTTTATGGAGGTCGCCTCCCTGTGCGGGGAGACAGACTCTTTCTACCCCTGCGAAGGTCAGTACTTCCGGATTTCCTCCGTGGCTCTCTCTTATATGTTGGATCAATCTAGGGACACCTTTCCCTGTGATAATCGATCTCAAATGTTCTCTAAAGCGTACGAATAATTTGCGTATGGTTTTGCCGATATAATATCTCTTGCAGGGACAGAACAAAACGTAAACAACGTAATCTGTCCTGCAGGAGATAAATTGTTGTACGGTATGTGTAATGGGGCCGATATTGAGAGTCTGACTTACAATATGTGAACAACAATATTTACAATGGCCACACCGAAAATTACCTTTAGGAACAGCACGATCTAACCAAGTGGTCTGATTGTTAGTTAGCCTATTATGTACCAATGTGTCTCTTAGGCGGGCACTACGTCTTGTCGAGACTAAAGGACCTCTAACGGTTTTATCTGTCAATTCTCTATCTCTCTCTAAAACGTGCCAATGCCTATGGATTGCGGATCTAATATCTCGATCTAATGGGCTATATTGGAAACAGAACATAAAACGCTGTTCAGAGGTAATAGAAGTTGCGTTGGGCGGATGCAAAGTGTCATTCTCTACTCGACTAGCTGCTGATTCTAATATGTCTTCTGGATACCCCCTCTCTCGAAATCTAGAGAGAAGCTCTTGCGATTGCGTCATATAGCCTTCTTGCGTATTATTTGTCCGTTTAGTCCTCACTAATTGACTGTATGGTAGAGACTTTTTGATGTGATGTGGATGAAAACTTTTGTAGTGCAAAAAAGAATTTACTGCAGTAGGTTTCCTAAAAACCGATGTTTTCAACCCATTAGTTGACACTTCCACTGCAACATCCAAGAAATCCAGATTATCTCCCCCAAATTTATGAGTGAAAGACAGACCCATACTATTCTCACTATTCAAGTAAGTAACAAAAGATTCAAATTCAGATTCTGTCCCATCCCAAATTAGAAATAAGTCATCAACAAACCTCACAAAAAATTGTATGTGTCTCAGGAACCCATTCTTTACTGAGTAAATGTAGTCCTCTTCAAAAACCGCCATATACAGATTGGCGAACGTACATGCGACCGGGGTCCCCATGGCAGTCCCAGTGGTCTGTCTGTACCAATTATCCGCAAAAGTAAAAGCATTGTGTGTGAGTATAAAATCTAATCCTTCACACACAAAATTAATGTATTGTATGCTTTTATCAGTGGTGCGCAAAATGCGTTTTATGGTATCTACACCAAGTCTCTGAGGGATATTGGTATACAGACTGACCACATCGATGGATGCCATGGAGAGCCCCGGCCGCCATTCAAATTCCTGTATCAATTTCAAGAAGGAATTAGTATCCTTAATATATGATGGAACATCAACCAAAAGGGGACGTAAAAGCCAATCTATATATTGGGATAAAGGTTCCGTGAGAGATCCTATACCTGCCACAATCGGTCTCCCAGGTGGAGCTATGAGTGACTTGTGAATTTTTGGCAGGTAGTACCAATGAGGTTTGGTAGGAAAAGTGGGCAACAATTTTTCTGCTTTTCTTTGTGGAATAACACCACTTTCAACTGCTTTTCTAAGAAACGTACACAATTCACCTTTGAATCTGAGAGTGGGATCACTCTGTAATTTGGTATAAATAGATCTGTCAGATAATTGACGTTCCGCTTCAGCTACATATACTTCTCTAGGTAACAAGACCGTTTTTCCGCCCTTGTCGGCGGGACGGATAATAACATCAGACCACCCAGCCATCTCTTTTAAGGCCTTATTTTCATCTCGGGTCAAATTAGATGGAGCTTGTTTATATATGAGAGCTTCAACATCTTTCAAGACTAAAGTCTCGAAAAGGTCAATCATGTTACCTGGAGAAGTGGGGGGCATGTATGAGGAGGGTACTCCCCCAAGGAACGGAGTATTATCATAGCGAGAGAAAATGATTTTGTCTATGGACGGATTATTCAGGCTAAGTAGACTTCTGGCATCCTCATAGAGGTCAGCCAAGACATCTTGTTGTGCATTGGCCATAAAACCCAAAGGTCCTACCTTACAGGGATGTTCTCCTTCCAGAGGTGTTGATGCCGTGTTGTTGGCCCTGAAGAATTTATAAAGGTGCATTTTTCTAGTGGCCTTAAATAAATCAATTTGAAAAGAGACAAAATCAAACTTATTAGGTACACAATAATTCAGGCCCTTAGATAATAACGATAATTGCGCTGAGTCCAGAACCCGAGATGTCAAGTTTACTACTAAATCCCCAGGTGGAGTTCTTAATATCTCTCCTGTCTCCAGGAGACCCATTTTCTTTTGCGTCGCCATTCGGGGCCTGAATTTCCGTTTGCCCCTCCTCGTTTTCCTCCTAAAGGGACTGGGGCGATCGCCTGATTCTCCGTGGTAATTTCTTCTGAGGAATCAAAGTTAGTAGACATATTTTCACTCAAACTCGATTCAGATTCGGTGGTTAAATAATCCCTGCTGTTCTGTTGAAAAGTTTTTTTCTTTCTATTGAAATTTCGTTTGCGTTGTTTAAAATTGGTTCCAGGGGACTGTCTGCCGCGATATTCTTTCAACATTTTCCCCCAAGTGAAAACATGACCAGATTCATAATCATTTTTGTCTCGCAAAAATTTATCTCTCTTCCTCTGTTTGGTGTCGGCTTGTACCAAAAGTAATCTAGAGTCTAGTTTTTTATTAAAAGCAGTCCATTGAGTGACCATGGGGACCCCGGTCGCATGTACGTTCGCCAATCTGTATATGGCGGTTTTTGAAGAGGACTACATTTACTCAGTAAAGAATGGGTTCCTGAGACACATACAATTTTTTGTGAGGTTTGTTGATGACTTATTTCTAATTTGGGATGGGACAGAATCTGAATTTGAATCTTTTGTTACTTACTTGAATAGTGAGAATAGTATGGGTCTGTCTTTCACTCATAAATTTGGGGGAGATAATCTGGATTTCTTGGATGTTGCAGTGGAAGTGTCAACTAATGGGTTGAAAACATCGGTTTTTAGGAAACCTACTGCAGTAAATTCTTTTTTGCACTACAAAAGTTTTCATCCACATCACATCAAAAAGTCTCTACCATACAGTCAATTAGTGAGGACTAAACGGACAAATAATACGCAAGAAGGCTATATGACGCAATCGCAAGAGCTTCTCTCTAGATTTCGAGAGAGGGGGTATCCAGAAGACATATTAGAATCAGCAGCTAGTCGAGTAGAGAATGACACTTTGCATCCGCCCAACGCAACTTCTATTACCTCTGAACAGCGTTTTATGTTCTGTTTCCAATATAGCCCATTAGATCGAGATATTAGATCCGCAATCCATAGGCATTGGCACGTTTTAGAGAGAGATAGAGAATTGACAGATAAAACCGTTAGAGGTCCTTTAGTCTCGACAAGACGTAGTGCCCGCCTAAGAGACACATTGGTACATAATAGGCTAACTAACAATCAGACCACTTGGTTAGATCGTGCTGTTCCTAAAGGTAATTTTCGGTGTGGCCATTGTAAATATTGTTGTTCACATATTGTAAGTCAGACTCTCAATATCGGCCCCATTACACATACCGTACAACAATTTATCTCCTGCAGGACAGATTACGTTGTTTACGTTTTGTTCTGTCCCTGCAAGAGATATTATATCGGCAAAACCATACGCAAATTATTCGTACGCTTTAGAGAACATTTGAGATCGATTATCACAGGGAAAGGTGTCCCTAGATTGATCCAACATATAAGAGAGAGCCACGGAGGAAATCCGGAAGTACTGACCTTCGCAGGGGTAGAAAGAGTCTGTCTCCCCGCACAGGGAGGCGACCTCCATAAACTCCTATTACGTTCAGAAGCCAAATGGATCATGCGTACTAAAGCTATGGGCACAGCCGGTATGAATGATAGAGTGGACATGTCTATTTTTTTGTGAAGTGTTGCTACAAAGCCTCTGTGATGTACTAATATTCTGCTAAGTTCTGATAATAATGATAATTTCTTGATGTTTTCTATTTGCTTAAAGATTGGTATTCCCTTATATCTACATTGATAGAATAATTCCAGTTTTTGTAAGGTTTTTCTTATTTTTTTCTTTCCCTGACAGATTGTTTTACATCTAGCAAACATTATGGGAAGAAGATAAATTATAATATCCGAAAATAACATTGTATGTTATATGCCGGAGTTTTGTGTATATTAAAAAATTCTGTATGTATAGTAGTTCTTAGTGTGATATCGAATATATGTTTTGTTGCTGTAAGATGCTATTTTAATTGTTTTTAACGTTATTTGCACTGTTTATTGGTCAGGTGGGATCTTGACACAGGTGGTGATTGATGACACTCACCTATGTATACTGGCGTCATTTCCCCTCTGACTTAGACCCGTTGAAGCGCTGTTCTAAGCGCGAAACGGCCGTTGTCTCGTCCGCTGCACTCCGCACTTTGTCCTCCCGTGTGCCGTGAAGAAATTTCATGTTTTGTATATGAATTAATAAAGACTTCCTGAACTGCAAGACCGGTGAGTGCTTTGGCGTTCTTCCTCAGAAATACATTTTTTTAATTTTTTAATTTTTCAATAACTAAGGGGGTGATGAAGGGGGGTTTGATTTACTTTCATAGCAGGTTTTTTTTAGCGGATTTTTATGATTGGCAGCCATCACACACTGAAAGACGCTTTTTATTGCAAAAAATATTTTTTGCGTCACCACATTTTGAGAGCTATAATTTTTCCATATTTTGGTCCACAGAGTCATGTGAGGTCTTGTTTTTTGCGGGATGAGTTGACGTTTTTATTTGTAACATTTTCGGGGATGTGACATTTTTTTATCGCTTTTTATTCAGATTTTTGTGAGGCAGAATGACCAAAAACCAGCTATTCATGAATTTCTTTTTGGGGAGGCGTTTATATCGTTCCGCGTATGGTAAAATGGATAAAACAGTTTTATTCTTCGGGTCAGTTCGATTACACGGATACCTCAATTGTATCATTTTTTTATGTTTTGGTGCTTTTATATGATAAAAACTATTTTATAGAAAAAATAATTATTTTTGCATCGCTTTATTCTGAGGACTATAACTTTTTTCTTTTTTCTTTGACGCTGTATGGTGGCTCATTTTTTGCGGGACAAGATGACGTTTTCAGCGGTACCATGGTTATTTATATCCGTCTTTTTGATCGCGTGTTATTCCACTTTTTATTTGGCGGCATGATAATAAAGCGTTGTTTTTTGCATCGTTTTTTTTTTTTTTTACCGTGTTCACTGAAGGGGTTAACTAGTGGGACAGTTTTATAGGTCGGGTCACTACGGATGCGGCGATACTAAATTTGTGTACTTTTATTGTTTTTTTTTTATTTAGATAAAGAAATGTATTTATAGGAACAATATATTTTTTTTGCATTTTTTTTGGAATTTTTTTTTTTTTTTACACATGTGAAAAATTTTTTTTTACACTATAACATTGCCCCGGGGGGGCATGATGTTATAGTGTTAGATCGCCGATCTGACACTTTGCTGTCCATTGTGTCAGATCGGCGATCTGACGTGCACAGCTCCTGGAGGCTTCCCGGCGCCTGCTCTGAGCAGGCGCAGTGAAGCCACCTTCCTGCAGGACCCGGATGCCGCGGCCATCTTGGATCCGGGCCTGCTGCAGGGAGGAGGAGGTAAGAGACCCTCGGAGCAACACGATTACATCGTGTTGCTCCGGGGGTCTCAGGGATGCCCGCAGGGAGCCCCCTCCCTGCGCGATGCTTCCCTATACCGCCGGAACACTGCGATCATGTTTGATCGCAGTGTGCCAGGGGTTAATGTTCCGGGGGCGGTCTGTGACCGCTCCTGGCACATAGTGCCGGATGTCAGCTGCGATAGTCAGCTGACACCCGGCCGCGATCGGCCGCGCTTCCCCCATGAGCGCGGCCGATCGCTATGACGTACTATCCCGTCGGTGGGAATTAAGGCCCACCCCACCTCGATGGGATAGTTCGTCATATGGGATTAAGGGGTTAACATGTAATACCGAACCAGTACTAGCCAGAAATTTCTGCATTTTCTTTGATGCTGTGTAGACCCCTTGCTAATCTCCCAGACCATTATTTCTTGTCTTCAATTTTTGAGGAACAGCTAGTTCTAGCTAAAGTCACTGTTGTGCCAAATTTAAGCCACCTTTTGATGACCGTCTTCACAGTTTCCATGGTATATCTAATGCCTTAGAAATTGCTTTGCACTGTTCTCCAGACTAATAACTTTCAACAATGACATCCCTTTGCTGAGTTGTAAGCTGTTTACACACTATTGCTTGTGCTGTGAAATGTAATGAAGAAAATTTCAGGAAAATCCTATTAGAACAGCCAAACTTTTTACGGGGTTATTTAAAATCACTTTAAATTATAGTAACTGTGTATTGACCGCTATGAAAATGAGGATTAATATGATTGGTTAATTCTGAACACATTTTTTCTTCAGACATACTGATAGGAAATGTAGATTGTGAGCCCTAGTGGGAACAGTGATGATCACGTCTGTAAAATGCTGTAGAATATGATGGTACTATATGAGTAATATTTAGCTTAGCTCACACAAAACAGTTTGAGCCTTATTTAGCTAAGAAGCAGAGACAAAATTAAAGAGAACCTCACCTTATTCCTACATGTCCACAAACACATTGCTGCATGCATCATCTGGCCATCCACGACATATGATCTGTTCAGTGCCAACCGGTCAGTTCCTCCGGATTTGTAGAATCTGCTCATCTGATGCGGTTTTTGAACAAAGAGCAGAGGAACTGAAGGAACGCTTTCGATCTCGTGGTTATAGCCAGAGGATGATTCAGCGTGCCTATCATAGGGCTAAACATGCCTCTCGCCACGATCTTCTCTATAATAATAGATCATCTGAGATTTATCACCACCTTTAATTCTCAGTCCGATCGGGTTCGATCCATTCTTCAGAACACTTGGCCGATTCTGAAAGTGGATCCGGTCATTTCTAAATTTATCCCTGCCAATCCATCTATTGCTTTTTGACGGGCCAAAAATTTGAGGGACCATCTTGTCTCCAGCCACTATTCTAATTATCATAAACAAACATTCCTGGACAGATTTGCGAGAAGGGTGGGATGTGCTCCGTGTGTCTCCTGCGTAGCCTGCCCCAATGTTGATCGTTGTGACACCTTTACTAACTCTAAATGGACTAAGAGCTACAAAATCAGACAGCATATCAATTGCACTACGCGATATGTTGTATACTATGTGACGTGCCCATGCGGTCTGATTTATGTAGGACTCACTACGAGTCCGCATCAGAGAACATGTTTTGGGGATATTGGCGGCGGTTGACCACACGGAGCCATCCACCCTTAAAACCATACCCAGACACTTCAAGGAAATGCATAATTGTGATGGTACCCTATTGAGGGTACGGGGTATTGACGCCATCAGGATTAATATCCGGGGTGGCGATCTGTCTAGGCGTCTGGGTAAACTGGAGACTAGATGGATTTGGCAGCTCAACACTGTATATCCAATCGGCTTAAATGAATGTCTCTCTTTTGCAACTTTCCTCTAGATTTCCGGCTGCTTTAATTATATTACGTGTCTACATTACGTGTCACCAATAACAAGGTTGCTTTTTTATTTGTTTTTAACTTTGGGTTTATATTTTAGTGTCTACTATCCTCTTGCCATGATACCCGTATTGTGTCTACAATGAAACCCTTGATTCTGGGACGTTACACTACTCACTGCTTTTTGAAGACATCTATAACTGTTATGGACATACATGTGCTATTTTTGTTATACATTTTAGTCTGTGGTATATGTTGTTCTTTTGTTGCTTTTATATATTGGCTATTTACCTACGTATATATATTTATATATCTTATTATATGCTGATGGACTATTGTGTTTTCTGTATATGTTTACATGATATTGCGGTATTTAGCCTTGAATGGTGTTTTATCTGTTTTCTATTGTATATTAAGAGCAACTTCTGTGATTCGCTTTATATTATATTATATATCTATTCTTATTGTAATATCATAATTATGAAGTTACATCTGCATATATATTTAATATGATCGATCGCTTGTTATATTATTGTTTCATACCACTTGTATGTCGCTGTCGCGCTATGGATTGTCATAACGCCCTTAACTGTAATGGCCGTGGGTGCATTTCCGGTCATGCGCAGTTTGCAGTTTTTGCTCTCTTGCCACTTCCGGTTCGCGGTCCCGCACTGGTGGACATGGGCCCGTGTCTTCCGGTGCCGGCGGGTGGACCGGTGTTAACAAGGGTAGTTGCGCATTGGTCGGCTTTACATCCCGGTCACTATATAATGCTGGAGGTATTATTCATGGCACGCCCCCTGAAGAAGGACGATACCGAAACGCGCGTTGGGTGGGTTCTAGTTGGTGTGGTTCCCTGCATATGTTTATACTGCTGCGCTACATGGCTTGTTTTCCACTTGGATTAACTCTTATTGCACTACTGATTTTATAGACCTTGGTATCTATCCAGCCCATTATTTACCATCTGGCAGCACATACCCCAGTGATATGTAGTGGCTACTGCCTGACTTCTTGCTTCCATGTGTTATGTTGTTATGTACCCCCCATATTTATGCCCATAATCTTTGTTGTTTTGTTATTATAATAAACTTTTCATGATTTGCATTTACTTTGGACAATGGCACTAGTTTTATTTAGTGGTTTCATCTACATGCAAACATGCTTTATAAGATCATGTCCTCTCATCACATCTTCCACCCCTGCAGAATATGGGACTGGAAGCCAAGGTTCTGTCTGATGATGGATCATTTTTGCATCATGCTAAAGAAGCCTTCCCAAAACACTGCTTTCCAAGATGTTTCAGTAGAACCCAGACTTCCAAAAGGTCTGCCCTTTATCCGTTAGCCTCCTGGATGTTTCGGGAGAATTGGCACTTATGATCCCACTGGCCATACACAACTGTTCAATCCAAACTATATACACTAGTTTAAATCACAACACTTCCATAAAGGATGTTCATGTGGTTTGCTATTAGAAGAAGAGGTGGTTGTGAGGAAAGCAAAAGGAATAGTTTGAAAAAGAAAAGGGACAAGAATTGGATGGAGCGTTTGGTTGAGGAGGTGTTTCAGTTGGAGGATTACAGAGGAGCGTTAATAAAACATTGTGCCCTGACCAGGACAGTTAGATCATACATGTCAACTTTTAGAACTTCACCCCCCTTTCCATGCTCCATTTCCACCCACAAATGCCTGATTGGACATCAGGGTAAAATCTGATGACATAACACCATGGTGTCAGACATGAAAATATTCAGAGAGGGCTTCCTCAAGAGGTTTATTTGGCACTACTGAAGATTTGCTATTTCTTTTTCTAAGAATCTCCCCACATTCCAGCAGAAGTAGCAAGTATAATTACAGGGCTAGGTCTCTGAATAGTGATGAGCGAGTATACTCGTTGCTTGGGTGACCTCCGAGTATTTGTTAGTGTTCAGGGATTTAGTTTTCATCACCGCAGCTGAATGATTTACAGCTACTAGACAGCTTGAACACATGTGGGGATTCCCTAGAAGCTAGGCAACCCCCACATGTTCTCAGGCTGGCTAGTAGCTGTAAATCATTCAGCTGAGGCGATGAAAACTAAATCTCCGAACACTAACAAATACTCGGAGGACACCCGAGCGTGCTCGGGAAAACCCGAGCAACGAGTATACTCGCTCATCACTAGCTCTGAACTGAATCTGTGACCTAGATGAAAAGTCTACCAACAACTCTAGACAGATAAGTATGCACATAATGTCTACAAATATCCAGTTTAATGCACATATATTACCAAACTTTCAAAACAGACACTGCAAACAGCTTTTATTATTAATATTTTTATAGACTTTTTACAAGTTGACAATCCAAGGACACTCCAAGGTTATTTTATAGTATTTGGAAGAATATGAGCTTTCATTTCTTTTCAACCTTCAGATATTTGTGACTATAGCTCTGTTGTCTAATATGACGAGCTATCTCTTAATAACAATGGAAATCTCTGGATTCTACTCCACTTGTACTTTTTACTTTATATATTTGTTTTTTGAGGATGATTCATCTCTGCATTAAAATTATTTAGTGTCATTAATGTCCAAGGAAAATCCTATTAAGCTGTTGTATGTGTATGTACATGAGGAATAACGCTACTACCGGCCATGACTTGTATCCTGCATTTTCACCTGTTTCTCTTCTGCAGGCTTTGTCTCTTAATTTGCACATCACACACAGACATTACAAGTTCCTGCTCTTCATTTCTTAGTTGGTACACAGACTGAAGCAGCAACAGCATGGAGGACATTATACAGGAGTGCTGAGCAGTGTAGATGCGAATCCAGCTCTGAGTTATTAAGCTCTGTTCACATGTCTAGTAATTATGTTTTTGGATTCATTTTGGGATAAAAAATTGAATTAAAATGTTACGATACAAAGCCTGTTCATTTGAACAGGAATGGAAGTATTAGGTGTCGAGTTCCCGCCTCTGCACAGGGGGAATCTTGAGCCATCTCCACTGCGGTCTCCCATCCTTCTCCAGCCGCAGTGGAGCCTGCTCAGCGGAGACCTAGGTCCCAGCGTGTGACTCAGGCAGATACTCTGTGCCTGGTTACTGCTGTTCTTCCAGGTTCTGCCATTAAGACCAGTGCTGGGCAGCAGCGAGCAGACGCTTTTGGGACTAAGTCCTGCTTTTCACCTTCTGAGCATGCCCAGGGTGAGATCTCTTATTGGAGGTCGAGGGTCACATGCTTTGATACTGCAGCAAAACCCATTGGTCCTCCAGGAAGGTCCTGAAGGTGCTCAGGCTCTGTGGTAGCCTCTCATTGGTCCTTCTTGGAAGGTCATGTACCTGCTGCAGCTATAAAGGGTTCGCATGGCCGCACGGCCATGCGCTAGTATCAAATCTGTTATGTGCATGCGCCAGTGTGGTCACATTTATGTTTGTTCAGGGACTCGGCTGAAATAAGCCCCTAGAATGCCGGCACCTCCGGCGAGGAGATTGTGTGCGTGGATTTAGGGCCCTGGCTGAAATAAGCCCCTAGAATACCGGCTCCCCTGGTGAGGAGATTGTATGTTTGCGTGACCACAGACTGCCTTCAGCTCGGCAGTTAGCTGTGAACTCCTGTGGGGTTAACAGGGCACAGCGTCTTGTTTCCGTGCGACTCTGTGAAGTAACAGAGTTCGCTTAAACCGCCATATAGTGCCGTCATTTGCTAGCAGCAGGTTCCTCCTGCACGGTGGACCCCGGGCTGCGAACGCACCAATAAAAACATCTGTATTTACTCGGTGCATTCCGCTAGCCCTAACATAATACTAGCGCCAGGCTCTGGCTAGCAATGGCGGACAAACAGCAATCTTTGTGGTACATCCAGCAGCTGGAGGGTAGGTTGGCGGCTCTCGAGTGCACAACCTCAGCTGTGGATGTTACCGCAGTAGCTGTTCAGGCTGCTAGCGTGGCTGCAGCAGCTTTGTCCACTGCAACTCCTGTTCCGACCCTATCTCGCCTCCCGCTGCCAGAAAAAAATCTCTGGTGAAGGCAAATCTTGTAGGGGTTTCATGAGCCAGTGCTCTATACACCTCGAGCTCCTGGCTGCACATTTCCCTACAGAGCTGGCAAAGGTGGGATTCATTTTGTCTCTCCTGTTGGACAGGGCGTTGGAGTGGGCTACGCCGCTGTGGGAGCGTGGCGATCATGTGGTGCAGAGTGCTCCGCTGTTTCTGAGCACTCTGAAACAGGTCTTTTTAGGACCTCGAGTCACCCATGATACGGCGCTCCAACTGTTGGCATTGACTCAGGGCTCGTCCTTGGTCAGCCATTTTGCTGTCCACTTCTGCACCTTAGCATCTGAGCTGGAGTGGTCGGATAAAGCCCTCATCCCTATATTTTGGAGGGGGCTGGCTTACCATGTCAAGGACGCTCTGGCCACTAGGGAGATTCCCGCCACACTGGAGGAGTTAACAGCTGTATCTACTCGTATTGACCTCCGTTTTAACGAGCGGAGGTTAGAGCGAGCCCAGTGTTGGCAGAGGTTTCGGCTGGCTCCCACCTTCGCCAAACCTTTGGAATCTCCGGTCCAGGCACCTGAGTCACATGAGGCCATGGAGGTGCTACGAGCAGGACCTAAGTCCCGGACCGCTCGTGCACTTAGGGTCTGTCATGTTTGCCGGCAGTCAGGACATTTTGCCACCAGATGTCCACCTCAGCGGTCAGGGAAACGTCAGCGTCTAGTGGTAGTAGGTGGAGGTTCACTAGACACGGTGATGTTTGCCTCCAAATTGTCCTTTAAGGGGACAATTACCATTGGCCCATCCACTAATTCGGTAGAGCTTTGCGTGGATTCCGGGGCAGAAGGCAATTTTATGTCTTCTGCCTTTGCCCAACGACACGCAATACCTCTGGTGATGCTCGCCCAACCAGTGACCGTACGAGTGGTGAATGGGTCGACACTGCCCTCACAGATTACACACCAGACCATCCCATTTACTCTATCCATGTCGCCATCTCATCAGGAGATAATATCTCTGCTCGTCATTCCTGAGGGAATTGATGAGGTCCTCTTAGGGATACCTTGGCTACGGTACCACTCTCCTCATATTCAGTGGTCCACAGGCAGGATTTTGGGATGGAGTGAATCTTGTGGGGGTAGATGTCAGAGGGAATGCATTCAGGTTGCTACTACAGAGGTACCCGCAGATCTCTCCTCTCTCCCCAAGCAATATTGGCCCTATGCGGACGTGTTCTCCAAAAGGGCTGCGGAGACTCTTCCGCCTCACCGCCCCTATGACTGTCCTATTGACCTCTTGCCTGGTGCTGAACCTCCCCGGGGTCGAGTCTACCCATTGTCTCTACCAGAGATGGAGGCAATGTCTCAGTACATCCAGGAGAATCTGGCAAGGGGATTCATTAGGAAGTCTGTGTCACCTGCAGGGGCTGGTTTCTTCTTCGTGCAGAAGAAGAACGGAGAATTACGTCCATGCATAGATTACAGGGGTCTTAATGCCATCACCGTTAAGAACAAGTACCCACTGCCCCTGATATCTGAGCTTTTTGACAGGCTTCGGGGAGCAAGAGTGTTTACTAAACTAGACCTGCGGGGTGCTTACAACCTGATTCGTATCCGTGAGGGGGACGAATGGAAGATGGCTTTTAACACCAGGGATGGGCACTATGAATATCTGGTGATGCCCTTTGGGCTTTGTAATGCCCCCGCCGTTTTCCAAGACTTTGTAAATGATATCTTCTGGGATATGCTCCCCACCTCGGTTGTAGTCTACCTGGATGATATTCTCATCTACTCTCCAGATATAGACTCCCACTGGAGAGATGTGTGCAAAGTCTTCAACCTCCCATGGGCAAATTCCCTCTATGCCAAGTTGGAGAAGTGTGTGTTTGAGCAGGAGTCTTTGCCTTTCCTGGGCTATATCATCTCAGCCCAAGGATTGGCTATGGATTTTGCCAAGCTACAGGCTGTGATGGACTGGCAAGAACCCCATTCTCTCAAAGCGGTGCAGCACTTTATGGGGTTCATTAATTACTATTGCCAGTTCATTCCCCACTTCTCAACTTTGGTAGCCCTCACCAAAAAGGGAGCAAATCCCAAGTTGTGGTCGGAAGAGGTCTCCAAGGCCTTCCTCTCTATTAAGTCCCACTTTGCTAGTGCTCCCATTCTACATCGTCCCAATGTAGATAAACCTTTCATAATGGAGGTGAATGCCTCATCTGTCGGTGCTGGAGCAGTCCTATTCCAAAAGGATGCTCAAGGTTGGAAGCATCCCTGCTTCTTTTTCTCTAAGACCTTCACACCGGCGGAGAGGAATTATTCCATCGGGGACAGGGACTTGCTAGCTATGAAGTTGGCCTTCTCGGAGTGGAGACATCTCTTGGAGGGGGCTCGTTTTCCCTTCCAAGTTTTCACCGACCACAAGAACTTGGTCTATATTCAGACTGCCCAGCGGCTAAATTCTCGCCAGGCCAGATGGTCCCTGTTCTTCTCCCGGTTCCATTTCACCCTCCATTTTCTCTCTGGGGAGAAGAACATTCGTGCCGATGCTCTCTGTTATGACCTGGTGGTTAAGAGGCCACACCGATATGACCTGGTGGCTAAAACGCAACATGGGACGAGCTCTGAGAAGGTGGTATCTCTACTGACCGCAATCCCTAATCCTAACAACACTAGTAATAGCCGTGGGATGTTCCTGACTCTCCCTAGACACCTCTTCACAGCCTAAGAATTAACTACCCCTAAAGAACGAAATAGAAAGCTATCTTGCCTCAGAGAAAACCCCAAAAGGAAAGATAGCCCCCCACAAATATTGGCTGTGAGTGGAGAGGGAAATGACATACACAGAAATGAAATCAGTTTTCAGCAAAGGAGGCCAATACTAAACTTGATAGACAGAGAGAAAAGGATACTGTGCGGTCAGTATTAAAAACTACAAAAATCCACGCAGAGTTTACAAAAAATGATCTCCACACCGACTCACGGTGTGGAGGGGCAAATCTGCTTCCCAGAGCTTCCAGCTAGCCTGAATATGACATAGTGACAAGCTGGACAAAAAGAGACATATTTGCAAAGCAATAATGTCCAAAGCAAATGGACGAACAAGAACTAGCAGAACTTATCTTTTGCTGACAAGGACAGGCCATATGAGAAATCCAAGGAGAGAACCAAATCCAACCTAAGACATTGACAGCTGGCATGAACTAAAGCCCAGAGCAGGTTTAAATAACAAACCCAGGCAAGGCGATCAGTGATGGCAGCTGCTACAGCTACCTAACGGAGCAGCAGTTCCACTCGAAACCACCAGAGGGAGCCCAAGGGCAGAACTCACAAAAATACCATTAGCAACCACAGGAGGGAGCTCCAGAACGGAATTCACAACAGCTCTCTCCCGCTCCTTAGTGTCATCAGCGGAGGAGTAGGAACCTCGGCTTATTGTCCCTTCTGAGAGTCTGAGGACCGTGGCTCCGGTTTCGCTAGAGTCTGTGCCCCCAGGTAAGACTTTCGTGCCAGCAAATTTGCGACCAGAGGTTCTCTCTTGGGCTCACTCGTCCAGGGTGGGTGGACACTTTGGGACCAAAAGGACATCTGAGCTTCTGGCGAGGACGTACTGGTGGCCGCATATGGCCCGTGACGTCAGAGACTATATTCGGGCGTGTGTCTCCTGCGCCAAAAATAAGTCTCCTCGACAACGGCCAGCTGGCTTACTTTATCCCATGCCGGTGGCAGACAGGCCCTGGGAGATGGTCGAGATGGACTTTGTGGTGGGCTTACCCAAGTCCCGTGGCTGCACCATTATTTGGGTGATCACCGACCATTTTTCCAAAATGGTGCATTTGGTGCCTCTTCCACGGCTACCTTCTGCACGGGCTCTGGCAGCGTTGTTTATTAAACATGTCTTTCGCCTACACGGTATGCCGGACAAAATTGTCAGTGACCGGGGTCCCCAGTTTGCGTCTCGGTTCTGGAGAGAGCTTTGTCGTCTACTCAGCACCACCCTACATCTCCTCTCTGGTCTCAGTCTACCACCCTACCCGTGCCCTCCGCTCCACTAATGACCTCAGGTTAGCATCCTCAATAATCAGAACCTCCCACTCCTGTCTCCAAGACTTTACACATGCTGCGCCGATTCTTTGGAATGCACTACCTAGGTTAATACGATTAATCCCCAATCCCCACAGTTTTAAGCGTGCCCTAAAAACTCATTTGTTCAGACTGGCCTACCGCCTCAATGCATTAACCTAACTATCCCTGTGTGGCCCATTCAAAAAAAAACATAATCAGGTTCCTCGCATCATGTTCTCATACACTTTATGCAGTTGATAGCACTCTGTGTCTGTACTGCTACATACTTAGGCAGTTAACTGGTTCAATGCAGCTTTACATGAACACTCGAGCCTTATACTATGGCTGGTCCAAATAACTAAAGCAATTGTTACCATCCACCTCTCGTGTCTCCCCTTTTCCTCATAGTTTGTAAGCTTGCGAGCAGGGCCCTCATTCCTACTGGTATCTGTTTTGAACTGTGATTTCTGTTATGATGTAATGTCTATTGTCTGTACAAGTCCCCTCTATAAGTTGTAAAGCGCTGCGGAATATGTTGGCGCTATATAAATAAAAATTATTATTATTATATTATTATTATCTCTCTTCAGCATATCACCCCGAGACGAATGGGTTGGTAGAGAGGGCCATCCAGACTCTGGTCACATATCTGCGACATTTTGTTTCTGCTAGGAAGGATGACTGGGCATCCTTGCTACCGTGGGCGGAGTTTGCTCTTAACAACGCCGTAGCCGACTCCACTGGTCAGACTCCATTCCTCCTTAATTACGGTCAGCATCCGTGGTTTCCTGTGCCTATGCCCGTGTCTTCTGCGGACTCCAGGGTGGCAGACTGGGCTGTGGAGGCACGGGACATTTGGGACCGCACTCAGGATGCCATCCGGGCCTCCAAGGAGAGAATGAGGTCCTCCACCGATGCACATCGGCGCCCCGCTCCGATCTTTGCTCCTGGCGACTTAGTGTGGCTCTCCATCCGTAACATCAGGCTGCGAGTTGAGTCCACTAAGTTTGCACCTCGCTACTTGGGTCCCTTCAAGGTCCTCAAACAGGTTAACCCTGTGGTCTACCGTCTGGCCCTTCCTCCATGCCTGGGTATCACCTACACCTTTCATGTGTCCCTCTTAAAGCCCGTATACATGTCCCAGTTTTTTGAGTCATCTGCCGGGACATCGGGTTCATCTTCGGATGATTACGAGGTGAACGCTATCTTGGGGTGCAAGGTGGTGCGTGGCAAAAAATTGTATTTGGTGGATTGGAGGGGTTATGGCCCAGAGGACAGGTCCTGGGAGCCTGCTGAGCATATTCAAGCTCTGCAGCTCATTGCTGCATTTGAACGTAGCGAGGTCCAAGGAGGGGAGGGCCCTAGGAGGGGGGGTAATGTTGGGTGTCGAGTTCCCGCCTCTGCACAGGGGGAATCTCAAGCCATCTCCACTGCGGTCTCCCATCCTTCTCCAGCCGCAGTGGAGCCTGCTCAGCGGAGACATCGGTCCCAGCGTCTGACTCAGGCAGATACTCTGCGCCTGGTTACTGCTGTCCTTCCAGGTTCTGCCATTAAGACCAGTGCTGGGCAGCAGCGAGCAGACGCTTTTGGGACTAAGTCCTGCTTTTCACCTTCTGAGCATGCCCAGGGTGAGATCTCTTATTGGAGGTCGAGGGTCACATGCTTTGATACTGCAGCAAAATCCATTGGTCCTCCAGGAAGGTCCTGAAGGTGCTCAGGCTCTGTGGTAGCCTCTCATTGGTCCTTCTTGGAAGGTCATGTACCTGCTGCAGCTATAAAGGGTTCGCATGGCTGTGAAGTAACAGAGTTCGCTTAAACCGCCATATAGTGCCGTCATTTGCTAGCAGCAGGTTCCTCCTGCACGGTGGACCCCGGGCTGCGAACGCACCAATAATAACATCTATATTTACTCGGTGCGTTCTGCTAGCCCTAACAGGAAGTGTCAGACATATTTTACAGTTGCTTCTTTTCAAGGACGTAACTTGAAGCTTGTCCCACTTTTGCAAAAGTTCAAACTATCATGGTTCTTTAATCATATAGGTCTTCACATATTGGCCAAAGAATCTTTTTGGGTCTTTCTAGGCTCCAATGCTCAGGTGCGACTACAGCCCCTGCCCCAATTGAGGTTTCGCCCCTGCCTCTTTTCTGTTTTCTAACCATTTTTCATCAGAACAAAAAATGAACTCTGAACAACAATTTTGTCTGGCCACAAAAAACCCACTTGAGCCATTTTTTTACATTGAAAGCTATGGGAAACAGATCACAAAAGATGGTTATCCATTATGTAGTCCATTAATGGATACATTTTTAGCTCTGTGCATGCCCAGAACACTACTTGTGTTCAGACACACGTCTACTAAAAATTCATCATTTATAAGTGGAACAAGAGCAGATGCAAAATATAAATCAGTGTCAATTTTTAAGCAACCTTTTTATTTTAAAGATGATCGATTCATAAACCAAAACTTTTGATTCCATTATGCATTCATTATTGCTTAATTTGTATTGGATCCGCTTTTTTTTAAAACTGGATCTGTAACAACTGGACATGTGAGCAGAGCCTTAGAAAGCTCAGCACGAACTTTCTGTGTCTCCCTCTGCTTATTTCCCTACCCTACTGCTCACTTCTCCTTCCCTTCATATAGTGTAATAGGAGGTGTAACCCGATGCCTCACTGTGCTCCTAGTTTGAATTGCTTTGATCAAGACAGAGCTGAGCTGTTTTTTCAGAGTGAATGGTGAATTTCAGAGACAGAAATGAAAGGATGATGTGGCTTATAAGGGGAGAAAGAAACAGATTTTTCTGAAACAATGTATTAAAAATTTCTTATGTGTACATGTACTATTGATTTATGCAAATTTTTTTGAAACGACTATTTAACACGACGTTTTTTTTCCCTGTGCTTCAATTAACAAACCAAGTATGTAACACAAGGTTTCTCTTCAGCACTTCTACTTTATGCATTTTGGGTTGCACCCAGAATATGACTAAAGGTAGAGTAGCTAATTGTCTCCTTCTCCCACTGATTCCTACCAGACAGGGCACATATCTGGCCAGTACCCTTCTTACTATTCCCCTGCAGGCACCTGACAGACATGTGGCTTTACAATGCAATTACCTTTCAGACTATTTCCATAATTTAGTTTTCCCTGTTCAGGTTGACCAGGACCCGGCCAGCATCATTCACTTGCATCTTAGAGGGAATAACATTTAAAGGGAATCTGTCACCCCATTTTTGGCCTATAATCTGCTGCCACCACCATCAGGGGCGTAACTACAGCATTCTGTAATGCTGTACATAAGCCCCCCGATGTAACCTGAAAGATAAGAAAAACAAGTTAGATTATACTCACCCAGGGGTGTCCCAGTGCGGTCCGATCCGATGGGCGATCGCAGTGTTCCGGCGGTACAGGGAAGCATCGCGCAGGGAGGGGGCTCCCTGCGTTCTTCCCTGAGACCCCCGAAGCAACGTGATGTGATCGCGTTGCTCCGAGCGTCTCTTACATCCTATCCCTGCAGGCCCCGGATCCAAAATGGCCGCGGGGCTGCATCCGGGTCCTGCAGGGACTACTTCCGGGTCCAGAGCAGGCACTGGTAAGCCTGCAGCGCTGTAAGTCAGATCGCTGCTCTGACAGAGTGCTGTGCAATCAGCGATCTGTGATGTCCCCCCCTGGGACAAAGTAAAAAAAAAAAATTCCACATGTGTAAAAAAAAAAAAAAAAAAATTCCTAAGTAAAGAAAAAAAAAATATTATTCCCATAAATACATTTCTTTATCTAAATAAAAAAAAACAATAAAAGTACACATATTTAGTATCGCCGCATCCGTAACGACCCAACCTATAAAACTGTCCCACTAGTTAACCCCTTCAGTGAACACCGTAAGAAAAAAAAAAAAACGAGGCAAAAAACAACGCTTTATTATCATACCGCCGAACAAAAAGTGGAATAACACGCGATCAAAAGGACGGATATAAATAACCATGGTACCGCTGAAAACGTCATCTTGTCCCGCAAAAAATGAGCCACCATACAGCATCATAAGCAAAAAAATAAAAGTTATAGTCCTCAGAATAAAGCGATGCCAAAATATTTTTTTTTTCTATAAAATAGCTTTTATCGTATAAAAGCGCCAAAATATAAAAATAAGATGTAAATGAGATATCGCTGTAATTGTACTGACCCGAAGAATAAAACTGCTTTATCAATTTTACCAAACGTGGAACGGTATAAACGCCTCCCCCAAAATAAATTAATGAAAAGCTGTTTTTTTGTCATTCTGCCTCACAAAAATCGGAATAAAAAGCGATCAAAAACTGTCACGTGTCCGAAAATGTTACCAATAAAAACGTCACTCGTCCTGCAAAAAACAAGACCTCACATGACTCTGTGGACCAAAATATGGAAAAATTATAGGTCTCAAAATGTGGAGACGCAAAACCTTTTTGCTATAAAAAGCGTCTTTTAGTGTGTGACAGCTGCCAATCATAAAAATATGCTATAAAAAGCGCTATAAAAGTAAATCAAACCCCCCTTCATCACCCCATTAGTTAGGGAAAAATAATAAAATTAAAAAAATGTATTTATTTCCATTTTCCAATTAGGGTTAGGGTTAGGGCTAGGTTTAGGGCTAGGGTTAGGGTTAGGGCTAGGGTTAGGGCTAGGGCTGGGTTAGGGCTAGGGTTAGGGCTAGGGTTAGGGCTAGAGTTAGGGCTAGAGTTGGGGCTAGGGTTGGAACTAAAGTTAGGGTTAGGGTTGGGGCTAAAGCTAGGGTTGGGGCTAAAGTTAGGGTTAGGGTTGGGGCTAAAGTTAGGGTTAGGGTTTGGATTACATTTACGGTTGGGATTAGGGTTGGGATTAGAGTTAGTGGTGTGTCAGGTTTAGGGGTGTGGTTTGGGTTATCGTTGGGATTAGGGTTAGGGGTGTGTTTGGATTAGGGTTTCAGGTAGAATTGGGGAGTTTCCACTGTTCAGGCACATCAGGGGCTCTCCAAACGCGACATGGCGTCCGATCTCAATTCCAGCCAATTCTGCGTTGAAAAAGTAAAACAGTGCTCCTTCCCTTCCGTGCTCTGCCATGCGCCCAAACAGTGGTCCCCCCCACATACGGGGTATCAGCATACTCAGGACAAATTGGACAACAACTTTTGGGGTCCAATTTATCCTGTTACCCTTGTGAAAATACAAAACTGGGGGCTAAAAAATTATTTTTGTGAAAAAAAAAGAATTTTTATTTTCACGGCTCTGCATTATAAACTGTAGTGAAACACTTGGGGGTTCAAAGTTCTCACATCACATCTAGATAAGTTCCTTGGGAGGTCTAGTTTCCAATATGGGGTCACTTGTGGGGAATTTGTACTGTTTGGGGACATCAGGGGCTCTGCAAATGCAACGTGACACCTGCAGACCAATCCATCTAAGTCTGCATTCCAAATGGCGCTCCTTCCCTTCCGAGCTCTGCCATGAGCCCAAACAGTGGTTCCCCCCCACATACGGGGTATCAGCGTACTCAGGACAAATTGGACAACAACATTTGGGATCAAATTTCTTACCCTTGGGAAAATAAAAAATTGGGGGCGAAAAGACCTTTTTTTGTGAAAAAATGATTTTTTATTTTTACGGCTCTGCATTATAAACTTCTGTGAAGCACTTGGTGGGTCAAAGTGCTCACCACACATCTAGATAAGTTCCTTAGGGGGTATACTTTCAAAAATGGTGTCACTTGTGGGGGGTTTCAATGTTTAGGCACATCAGGGGCTCTCCAAACGCAACATGGCATCCCATCTCAATTCCAGTCAATTTTGCATTGAAAAGTAAAATGGCGCTCCTTTCCTTCCGAGCTCTGCCATGCGCCCAAACAGTGGTTTACCCCCCCATATGGGGTATCAGCGTACTCAGGACAAATTGTACAACAACTTTTGGGGTCCATTTTCTCCTGTTACCCTTGGTAAAATAAAGCAAATTGGAGCTGAAATAAATTTTGTGTGAAAAAAAGTTAAATGTTCATTTTTATTTAAACATTCCAAAAATTCCTGTGAAACACCTGAATGGTTAATAAACTTCTTGAATGTGGTTTTGAGAACCTTGAGGGGTGCAGTTTTTAGAATGGTGTCACACTTGGGTATGAGATTTGTCATGAGATGTGGTCCCTAAAAAAAAGTGTCCTAAAAATGAGAAATTTCTGGTCAACTTTTAACCCTTATAACTCCCTAACAAAAACAAATTTTGGTTCCAAAATTGTGCTGATGTAAAGTATACATGTGGGAAATGTTATTTATTAAGTATTTTGCGTGACATATCTCTGTGATTTAAGGGCATAAAAATTCAAATTTGGAAAATTGCAAAATTTTCAAAATTTTCACCAAATTTCTGTTTTTTTCACAAATAAACGCAAGTTATATCGAAGAAATGTTACCACTATCATGAAGTACAATGTGTCACGAGAAAACAGTGTCAGAATCGCTAAGGTCTGTTGAAGCATTCCAGAGTTATAACCTCATAAAGGGACAGTGGTCAGAATTGTAAAAATTGGCCCGGTCATTAACGTGCAAACCACCCTCGGGGCTTAAGGGGTTAATATGTAGCTGGTGTAATTACATATCGATAGTTTCTGTTGAGGGTTTTTATTTTTCTACAGAGTGATTTTAATCTTTTTCTTCCATTCTTTGGTTGCCACTGAACAAGCGCGGGGATGGGGCGCAACACTGTTTACTGCTAAAATATTTAGGATGCTTTTGAATTGTCAGCAACCATCATGCAAACCGCTAGGACGGTGTTCCTGTACAGCATCCTTTCTTCCCAGCACAGACAATAATGCTATCCAGGCCTATTAAAATCTGCAATTTAACAAGCAATTCAGGATAATAGCATGAGTACACATGTGAAGGTAATGTATAAAAAGAGGCTTCCTACCTGTGATGCACAATGTAGGTGATGATAGATGCGAACAGGCACAACAACATAACAGCAGTGCATGCATAAACCACAGGGTGCAGGAACTCCCCTGGGTATTGAGGGAGAGACAGCACGGTCTTCAAATCCTAGCGAGAAAAGTAAACATCATTATATTTCCATCTCGTCTACACACATCACACATTAAAAGCTTCTTCAAGATCGAGGATCTGAACGTCATCTGCATATTGTTCAATGCAACTCTACAAATGGCACTCAATATTTAGATGTGTCCGCCCTTACCTTGCTGTAAATTTCTTAAAACCCACCCAATCTGAGCCAATTTGTTATTTCATGCTTTCATTTATTCCTTCCCTTCTCCCAAGAGCCATAACTTTTTTTTCCATTGACATGGACATATAGGAACTTATTTTTCCAATAAGGCAAATAATTGGCAAACGAATGGTGAATGGTCAAGGCAAATCCAAGGTTGAGCAGCAATGATCAGAATACAATATTCAGATGTGTCCACCCTTACCTTGCCTTACATTTCTTCAACCCCTTTCAATCTGAGCCAATTTGTTTTTTTGTGCTTTCATTTATTCCTTCCCTTCTCCCAAGAGCCATAGCTTTTTTTCTCATTTACATGGACATGTAAGATCTCATTTTTGCAATAAGACAAACACTAAACAAACAAATGGTCAAGGCAAATCCAAGGTCAAGCAACAATGATCAGAATACAATATGCAGATGTGTCCGCCCCTACCTTGCTGTAAATTTCTTCAACCCCATCCAATCTGAGCCAATTTTTTTTTCGTGCTTTCATTTATTCCTTCCCTTCTCCCAAGAGCCATAACTTTTTTTCCATTTACATGGACATGTGAGAGCTTATTTTTGCAATAAGGCAAAGAATAGGCAAACCCAAGGTCAAGCAACAATGATCAGAATACAATATGCAGATGTGTCCACCCCTACTTTGCTGTAAATTTCTTCAATCCCATCCAATCTGAGCCAATTTGTTTTTTCGTGGTTTCATTTATTCCTTCCCTTCTCCCAAGAGCCATAACTTTTTTTTCCATTGACATGGACATATAGGAACTTATTTTTCTAATTAGGCAAATAATAGGCAAATGAAAGGTGAATGGTCAAGGCAAATCCAAGGTCGAGCAGCAATGATCAGAATACAATATTCAGATGTGTCCACCCTTACCTTGCCTTAAATTTCTTCAACCCCTTCCAATCTGAGCCAATTTGTTTTTTCGTGCTTTTATTTATTCCTTCCCTTCTCCTGTGAGCCATAACTTTTTTTCTTTTTCTATTGACATGGTCATATAAGGGTTTACTTTTGCAATTTTAAATGACACCATTTATTTTATGTAATATACTAAAAAAATGGTAAAAAAAAAATCAAAGTGGGCAGAAATGGGGAAAAAACGCAATTGCTGCATTTGTTTTGGGTTGTTTTTTGTGGCAGTGAATGTACAAAAAAAAAACCTATGCTTATGGTGATACCAGACTGATTTTTTTTCTGTTGTTGGTTGTAAAAACTTCTGAACTTTGTAAACAGTAAATTTGGTTTTTGTCACCATATTCAGAGACCCCTAACTTTTAAAATGTTCCATCAACGTAGCTGTGTGACTTTTTAATTTTTTTACTGTATTTTTTATCTATACCATTTTAGGGTACACACAAAATATCAATAAGTTTGCATTGCATTTTTGAAGGAGCATGGGAAGATGGCAGCAATTGGGTTCTTCTGAAGGTTTCCGATTTCTATAATTGACACCCAAGGATTGGGTCATGAGGGGTGCAATGGGTGACGTAACAGAGGCCCCAGAAACAAACCGCTTCAATGCAACTGTCAGAGATTGACAGCAGCATCTAAATGGCTAAACAACAGCAATCGGTTATAACTCTGATACTTGCTGCTTGAGACAAGTGTCCACTGGATAACAGCTGACACCCACCTCGTATAGAGCAACGTCAGTTTTTGAGCCCATTCCAACCACCCATATGCAAGGTGTGATATCGGCAAGGTGTGATATCGGAAAGGGGTTTTCTCATTTTTTCATTATACAAATTCAATAGATTATTGCAAGATGCTAATGAACTCAGTAACAGGCTACAACTCACATCACAATCATCGGGTGATCACATACAATGTGCAATAAGAAATTATATCGTGGTGGATACATACAGCATAAACTTTGCAATATATATATTTTTTAAAGTTGTACTTGTCACTACATTCATCTACAAATATGTCAAGTCAAGAGCAGGAAGGGCACATCTGGAGATGAAAATTGTACAGAATCAGAAGCCAAGTCTAATTCCATATATATATTTACATTCAATAATCGGTAAGGGATAGTACTACTTTATACACAGAGACGTATAATACTTTTTAGAAATAGAGATGTGTCATGTCAAAAAATGGAAAAAGTAGAAAAAAGGCAAATTTTGGCTACACGGTCTCTTTAGTGCATAAATGACCATACAAGTTCTCCTGCATTAAAATCTAAAGAGTGTTTAAGTACAGATTCGCTTGCAATTCTTGACTAGGGATGAGCGCAAGTGTGGCTGTTTGGATTTTTCAGATTCGACTGAAATTTAGTCCAAAGTTCTGTTCATGTACCAGAACTCTACATGACCTTGAACCGGAACCCAATAGAAGTCAAGGAGGACCCAAGCTTTGGTGATGTGAAAGGGCTGTGAAATGGTCTCTCTCCAAAAACTAAAACAGACTTCCGGGAGAACTCCGTGTTCAGAGTTGGTTCGCTCAATCTCTATTCTTGACCCTCTAATTTATTCGTAAATCAGCACCACTCCTGTCTGAAGGTAGTTTATAGTATTGCAGCTGAAACCAGCTCACTTTAATACAACTGAGTTGCAATAGGACACAAAACTTATGTGTAAGTGTGAGATTGGTTCTGCAACAATGCAGCTATGTCCTGTTACTCCTTGACAGCCCCTATAGATTGTTTCCATGCTCTAATAAAATAAAGCAGAACATTTATCACTCTCTGAAGAATGTCCCTTGTTCCTTCTAGGTGTCCTCCTGACAGTCCCACAGTACTTAAAAATAACTTGTCATGAGGTATGATGGAAGGCAGGAATATATGTTTTATGTGTGTTGTTTATTTATGTAAAGTACCAATAAAAACAGCTGATTAGAAAGAAAGAGGACCTGTCAGTTCCTCCAAAAAATTTAGTTCCAAAACTTGAAAAAGATCTCCGAACTCCCATGATTCTGATGCAATTTTCCGTTTTGCGCTGCGTTGTTCCATTGCAGAGATATTCATATTTGTTGCTTTCGGAGTGCAGCATGTGAAATCTCTACTTGCAGTCCAACTAGGCATTTTTTAATTGTCTTCTCTTGGGGCCTATGCTTTCACTCCTCCCTCTCAGATGCTGACAATTACTAATCGGCAGCATCTCAGACTGATAAACTGCATGATCAGCTGCCGAGCTGTGATTGGTACCCTTTTGGAGGGGTAAAACCTCACGATCCCAGAGAAGATTCCAGTTGGTCTCCAGGAAGACATTACACATGCTGTGCTCCAAAAGCAATAAATGTGAATATCTTTGCAATGCATTTTACATCCACTTCTGGTTTTGGCTTACAAATGCTAATGTAAAAGACTGACCGAATGCTGAACGTGTGAATGTGACTTAAGCAGGGCCGCCATCAGGGCATGACAGCCATGACTGGCGTATGGGGCCCGGTGAGCAGAGGGGGCCCGCATTGGGCCCCGTCTAATCTGCTCACCGGGCCCCCCCTGCTGGCGCTGCGGGCCCCCCCTGCCGGCGCTGCGGGCTTCCCACCTGCCGGCACTGCGGGCCACCCCTGCCGGCGCTGCGGGCCTGCGGGACACTATTGACGTGCGGGCCCGTGCCCGCACGTCAATAGTTGACAGCCGCCACCAGCCAGTCGGAGGCTGGCAGCTGACTTGAGCGGCCGCAGTGCGCAGTCGCACTTCGCCGGCGTCTGACGTCATTGTCAGCCGCCGGCGAGTGCGTTCTTCACCTGCATGGAGGAAGTGAGGTTCCCCGCCGCAGGAGCGCACGGCCAGGTAAGAACTCGTTTTTTTTTTTTGAGAGCGGCGATCCCAGGGGGGTGGGGCCCGGGGCAGAACGCTGGACACGCTGGGGCCCGGGGCAGAACGCTGGACACGGGCAGTATGCTGGACACAGGGGCAGAGATGCTGGACACAGGGGGCAGAGATGCTGGACACAGGGGGCAGAGATGCTGGACACAGGGGGCAGAGATGCTGGACACGGGGCAGAGATGCTGAACGCAGGGGCAGAGATGATGGACACGGGGCAGAATGTTGGACACAGGGGGCAGAATGCTGGACACAGGGGGCAGAGATGCTGGACTCAGGGGCAGAGATGCTGGACACAGGGGCATAGATGCTGGACACAGGGGGCAGAGATGCTGGACACAGGGGCAGAGATGCTGGACACAGGGGGCAGAGATGCTGGACACAGGGGGCAGAGATGCTGGACACAGGGGCAGAATGCTGGACAAAGGGGCAGTATGCTGGACAAAGGGGCAGAGATGCTGGACACGGGGCAGAATGCTGGACACGGGCAGTATGCTGGACAAAGGGGCAGTATGCTGGACGAAGGGGCAGAGATGTTGGACACGGGGCAGAAAGCTGGACAAAGGGGCAGTATGCTGGACAAAGGGGCAGTATGCTGGACAAAGGGGCAGAGATGCTGGACATGGGGCAGAATGCTGGACAAAGGGGCAGAGATGCTGGACAAAGGGGCAGAGATGCTGGACACAGGGGGCAGTATGCTGGACACGGGGCAGAATGCTGGACACAGGGGGCAGAATGCTGGACAAAGGGGCAGTATGCTGGACAAAGGGACAGAGATGCTGGACACAGGGGGCAGAGATGCTGGACACAGGGGCAGAGATGCTGGACACAGGGGCAGAGATGCTGGACACAGGGGCAGAGATGCTGGACACAGGGGCTATGAATGATGCTGGACACAGGGGCAGAGATGCTGGACACAGGGGCTATGAATGATGCTGGACACAGGGCCTATGATGCTGGACACAGGGGCAAAATGGAGATATGGGGTATGATGAAAGACGATGGGGAAGGATTGGAGACACAGGAGGCATGATTGGAGACACTGGGGGCAGAATTGGAGACAGATTGTGCAGGATCATGGGGCACGATGGATACGATGGAGACAGATGGGGCAGGATGGGGAGATCATATGGGGCAGGATGGATACTCATGAGGGCAGGATGGGAGAACATATGGCTGACGCCAGGAATGAGACACACGGGGGCCAGGATGGGGAATATTATTACCATAGGGACTAATTAAGGGATATTTGTTGTGAAATTGGATTTTGGGCTTCCCCGGTGGCCACTGGTGGAATTGAACTGGTGTGCATCATCCTCTCTGTTCACCTGTTTCCATCAGGATGTGGGAGTCGCTATTTAGCCTTGCTCCTCTGTCACTTCCATGCCGGTCAACATTGTAATCAGAAGCCTTTCTGTGCATGTTCCTGCTGCTAGACAACTCCCAGCTAAGTTGGACTTTAGTCCTTGTTTGTTTTTGCATTTTGTTCCAGTTCACAGCTGTAGTTTCGTTTCTGTGTCTGGAAAGCTCTTGTGATCTGAAATTGCCACTCTGATGTTATGAGTTAATACTAGAGTCTTAAAGTAATTTCAGGATGGTGTTTTGATAGGGTTTTCAGCTGACCATGAAAGTGCCCTTTCTGTCTTCCTGCTATCTAGTAAGCGGACCTCAATTTTGCTAAACCTATTTTCATACTACGTTTGTCATTTCATCTAAAATCACCGCCAATATTTGTGGGGGCCTCTGTCTGCCTTTCGGGGAAATTTCTCTAGAGGGTAGCCAGGACTATATTTTCCTCTGCCAGGATTAGTTAGTCCTCCGGCCGGCGCTGGGCATCTAGGGATAAAACGCAGGCTACTCTACCCGGCTACTGTTAGTTGTGCGGCAGGTTTAGTTCATGGTCAGTTTAGTTTCCATCCTTCCAAGAGCTAGTTCTTATGTTTGCTGGGCTATGTTCTCTTGCCATTGAGAACCATAACAGTTTGACCGGCCAAAAAGGGTTAAATTAATTGACAGAGAAAGGAGAGTAAAGAGAAGTCTGCTGAAGATTTTTTTTTTTTTTTTTTTCAGTTCTGAGTGTGCTTGTAATTGAATCTCTTGCAAGTCTGCCTATATTGCAGCCTTTCTCTCTCTCTCTCCTTCTAATCCTGGAATGGCTCTGTGTTCACCTGTTTAAAATGGATATTCAGAGTTTAGCTGCAGGTTTGAATAATCTCACCACGAAAGTTCAAAATTTACAAGATTTTGTTGTTCATGTTCCTATATCTGAACCTAGAATTCCTTTGCCTGAATTTTTCTCGGGGAATAGATCTTGCTTTCAAAATTTCAAAAATAATTGCAAGTTGTTTTTGTCCCTGAAATCTCGCTCTGCTGGAGATCCTGCTCAGCAGGTCAGGATTGTGATTTCCTTGCTCCGGGGCGACCCTCAGGATTGGGCTTTTGCATTGGCTCCAGGGGATCCTGCGTTGCTCAATGTGGATGCGTTTTTTCTGGCCTTGGGGTTGCTTTATGAGGAACCTCAGTTAGAACTTCAGGCGGAAAAGGCCTTGATGTCCCTATCTCAGGGGCAAGACGAAGCTGAAATATACTGCCAGAAATTCCGTAAATGGGCTGTGCTTACTCAGTGGAATGAGTGCGCCCTGGCGGCGAATTTCAGAGAGGGTCTCTCTGATGCCATTAAGGATGTTATGGTGGGGTTCCCTGTGCCTGTGGGTCTGAATGAGTCCATGACAATGGCTATCCAGATCGATAGGCGTCTGCGGGAGCGCAAACCTGTGCACCATTTGGCGGTGTCTACTGAGAAGACGCCAGAGAATATGCAATGTGATAGAATTCTGTCCAGAAGTGAACGGCAGAATTTTAGACGAAAAAATGGGTTGTGCTTCTATTGCGGTGATTCAACTCATGTTATATCAGCATGCTCTAAGCGTACTAAGAAGCTTGATAAGTCTGTTTCAATTGGCACTTTACAGTCTAAGTTTATTCTATCTGTGACCCTGATTTGTTCTTTATCATCTATTACTGCGGATGCCTATGTCGACTCTGGCGCCGCTTTGAGTCTTATGGATTGGTCCTTTGCCAAACGCTGTGGGTATGATTTGGAGCCTCTTGAAACTCCTATACCCCTGAAGGGGATTGACTCCACCCCATTGGCTAGCAATAAACCACAATACTGGACACAAGTAACTATGCGGATTAATCCGGATCACCAGGAGATTATTCGCTTTCTTGTGCTGTATAACCTACATGATGTGTTGGTGCTTGGATTGCCATGGCTGCAATCTCATAACCCAGTCCTTGACTGGAAAGCTATGTCTGTGTTAAGCTGGGGATGTAAGGGGACGCATGGGGACGTACCTGTGGTTTCCATTTCATCATCTATTCCCTCTGAGATTCCTGAATTCTTGACTGAATATCGTGACGTTTTTGAAGAGCCTAAGCTTGGTTCATTACCTCCGCACCGGGAGTGCGATTGTGCCATAGATTTGATTCCGGGTAGTAAATACCCTAAGGGTCGTTTATTTAATCTGTCTGTGCCTGAGCATGCTGCTATGCGAGAATATATAAAGGAGTCCTTGGAAAAGGGACATATTCGTCCTTCGTCATCTCCCTTAGGAGCCGGTTTTTTCTTTGTGGCTAAGAAAGATGGCTCTTTGAGGCCGTGCATTGATTATCGGCTTTTGAATAAAATCACGGTTAAATATCAATATCCGTTGCCACTGCTGACTGATTTGTTTGCTCGCATAAAGGGGGCCAAGTGGTTCTCTAAGATAGATCTCCGTGGGGCGTATAATTTGGTGCGAATTAAGCAGGGGGATGAGTGGAAAACCGCATTTAATACGCCCGAGGGCCACTTTGAGTATTTGGTGATGCCTTTTGGTCTTTCAAATGCCCCTTCAGTCTTTCAGTCCTTTATGCATGACATTTTCCGTGATTATTTGGATAAATTTATGATTGTGTATCTGGATGATATTTTGATTTTTTCGGATGACTGGGACTCTCATGTCCAGCAGGTCAGGAGGGTTTTTCAGGTTTTGCGGTCTAATTCCTTGTGTGTGAAGGGTTCTAAGTGCGTTTTTGGGGTTCAAAAGATTTCCTTTTTGGGATATATTTTTTCCCCCTCTTCCATCGAGATGGATCCTGTCAAGGTTCAGGCTATTTGTGATTGGACGCAACCCTCTTCTCTTAAGAGTCTTCAGAAATTTTTGGGCTTTGCTAACTTTTATCGTCGATTTATTGCTGGTTTTTCTGATGTTGTTAAACCATTGACTGATTTGACTAAGAAGGGTGCTGATGTTGCTGATTGGTCCCCTGCTGCTGTGGAGGCCTTTCGGGAGCTTAAGCGCCGCTTCTCTTCCGCCCCTGTGTTGCGTCAGCCTGATGTTGCTCTTCCTTTTCAGGTTGAGGTTGACGCTTCTGAAATCGGAGCTGGGGCGGTTTTGTCGCAGAGAAGTTCCGATTGCTCCGTGATGAGACCTTGTGCTTTTTTCTCGCGTAAATTTTCGCCCGCCGAGCGGAATTATGATGTTGGGAATCGGGAGCTTTTGGCCATGAAGTGGGCTTTTGAGGAGTGGCGTCATTGGCTTGAGGGGGCTAGACATCAGGTGGTGGTATTGACTGACCACAAAAATCTAATTTATCTTGAGTCCGCCAGACGCCTGAATCCTAGACAGGCGCGCTGGTCGTTGTTTTTCTCTCGGTTTAATTTTGTGGTGTCCTACCTGCCGGGTTCTAAGAATGTTAAGGCGGATGCCCTTTCTAGGAGTTTTGAGCCTGACTCCCCTGGTAATTCTGAACCTACAGGTATCCTTAAGGATGGAGTGATATTGTCTGCCGTTTCTCCAGACCTGCGGCGGGCCTTGCAGGAGTTTCAGGCGGATAGACCTGATCGTTGCCCACCTGGTAGACTGTTTGTTCCTGATGATTGGACCAGTAGAGTCATTTCTGAGGTTCATTCTTCTGCGTTGGCAGGTCATCCTGGAATCTTTGGTACCAGGGATTTGGTGGCAAGGTCCTTCTGGTGGCCTTCCCTGTCTCGAGATGTGCGAGGCTTCGTGCAGTCTTGTGACGTTTGTGCTCGGGCCAAGCCTTGTTGTTCTCGGGCTAGTGGATTGTTGTTGCCCTTGCCTATCCCGAAGAGGCCCTGGACGCACATCTCGATGGATTTTATTTCGGATCTTCCTGTTTCTCAGAAGATGTCTGTCATCTGGGTGGTGTGTGATCGTTTCTCTAAGATGGTCCATTTGGTTCCCCTGCCTAAGTTGCCTTCTTCTTCCGAGTTGGTTCCTCTGTTTTTTCAAAATGTGGTCCGTTTGCATGGTATTCCGGAGAATATCGTTTCTGACAGAGGTGCCCAATTCGTGTCTAGATTTTGGCGAGCATTCTGTGCTAGGATGGGCATAGATTTGTCTTTCTCGTCTGCTTTCCATCCTCAGACTAATGGCCAGACCGAGCGGACGAATCAGACCTTGGAGACATATTTGAGGTGTTTTGTGTCTGCAGATCAGGATGATTGGGTTGCTTTTTTGCCTTTAGCGGAGTTTGCCCTCAATAATCGGGCCAGCTCTGCCACCTTGGTGTCTCCCTTTTTCTGTAATTCGGGGTTTCATCCTCGATTTTCTTCTGGTCAGGTGGAATCTTCGGATTGTCCTGGAGTGGATGCTGTGGTGGAGAGGTTGCATCAGATTTGGGGGCAGGTAGTGGACAATTTGAAGTTGTCCCAGGAGAAGACTCAGCTTTTTGCCAACCGCCGGCGTCGGGTTGGTCCTCGGCTTTGTGTTGGGGACTTGGTGTGGTTGTCTTCTCGTTTTGTCCCTATGAGGGTTTCTTCTCCCAAGTTTAAGCCTCGGTTCATCGGCCCGTACAAGATATTGGAGATTCTTAACCCTGTGTCCTTCCGTTTGGACCTCCCTGCATCTTTTTCTATTCATAATGTTTTTCATCGGTCATTATTGCGCAGGTATGAGGTACCGGTTGTGCCTTCCGTTGAGCCTCCTGCTCCGGTGTTGGTTGAGGGCGAGTTGGAGTACGTTGTGGAAAAAATCTTGGACTCCCGTGTTTCCAGACGGAAACTCCAGTATCTGGTCAAATGGAAGGGATACGGTCAGGAGGATAATTCTTGGGTGACTGCCTCTGATGTTCATGCCTCCGATTTGGTCCGTGCCTTTCATAGGGCTCATCCTGATCGCCCTGGTGGTTCTGGTGAGGGTTCGGTGCCCCCTCCTTGAGGGGGGGGTACTGTTGTGAAATTGGATTTTGGGCTTCCCCGGTGGCCACTGGTGGAATTGAACTGGTGTGCATCATCCTCTCTGTTCACCTGTTTCCATCAGGATGTGGGAGTCACTATTTAGCCTTGCTCCTCTGTCACTTCCATGCCGGTCAACATTGTACTCAGAAGCCTTTCTGTGCATGTTCCTGCTGCTAGACAACTCCCAGCTAAGTTGGACTTTAGTCCTTGTTTGTTTTTGCATTTTGTTCCAGTTCACAGCTGTAGTTTCGTTTCTGTGTCTGGAAAGCTCTTGTGATCTGAAATTGCCACTCTGATGTTATGAGTTAATACTAGAGTCTTAAAGTAATTTCAGGATGGTGTTTTGATAGGGTTTTCAGCTGACCATGAAAGTGCCCTTTCTGTCTTCCTGCTATCTAGTAAGCGGACCTCAATTTTGCTAAACCTATTTTCATACTACGTTTGTCATTTCATCTAAAATCACCACCAATATTTGTGGGGGCCTCTGTCTGCCTTTCGGGGAAATTTCTCTAGAGGGTAGCCAGGACTATATTTTCCTCTGCCAGGATTAGTTAGTCCTCCGGCCGGCGCTGGGCGTCTAGGGATAAAACGCAGGCTACGCTACCCGGCTACTGTTAGTTGTGCGGCAGGTTTAGTTCATGGTCAGTTTAGTTTCCATCCTTCCAAGAGCTAGTTCTTATGTTTGCTGGGCTATGTTCTCTTGCCATTGAGAACCATAACAGATATTATTACTGCAGTGATGTATTTATTTTTTGAGGACACTGTTTTAAATGAGGGGGCGGTCCTGTTACTGTGTAGAGTGACACTATGTCGCCTCTTTTTCTTTATGCGGTGTAATGTAGAAGTTGGGAAAAATTAAGTAATGTGTTCTACAAGCGGAGCTCGAGATAGCTGTGTTATATCCTGCAGAAACGAGTCCTGGCTGGAAGACATGATGGCGGTCTGTGCTGGATGAAAGATGAAGGACTTCACCTAGAGACGTCACTGGTAAGTCAGTGTTACCTATACACTGACACTATACACTGTATACTATATACAGAGCTCCTGTGTATAATTTCACTAGTGATCACTGTATTATCTGTACACAGACACTGCATACTAAGTACAGATCTCCTGTGTATAATGGCACTTATGGTGATAGTGTGGTACTTTTTTTTTATTACTGATCAGAATTGTAGTATTCAGTAACTATGTGGTGGTAATATGTGGTCTGGACATGGTGTTGCGGTATTTGTTCCTTGTATGTGATATTATTCGATCACTGTGGTGGTAATATGCGGTCTGGTCATGGTGTAGCGGTATTTGTCCCTTGTATGTGATATTATTCGATCACTGTGGTGGTAATATGTCATCTGGTCATGGTGTAGCGGTATTTGTTCTTTTTATGTGATATTATTGGTCATTTTAAAAATTGAAAAATAAATAAAAATATACCTAAATCGTATTGCATATTTTAACAAATATTTAATAGGTTACAGCAGAGTAGGGCCTCACCAAAAGAGTCTACCGTGTTATGGTGGCGGCTTACAAAATCTTTTGGCCAAAACAAAAGCTGCCGGCTATATGTGTGATCTGGTGATGGGAACTGTTAGGGTATGTGTCCACGTTAAGTAAACGCTGCGTGTTTGACGCTGCGTGGGGCCACAGCGTCAAACACGCAGCATCCAGATGTTCCAGCATAGTGAAGGGGATTTTATGAAATCCCGTCTCCACTATGCGTGGTAACATGCACCCGGCGGCCCTGCGACTCTGGACATGCGGCGCTTCTTTTAAGATCGCAGCATGTCCGTGTTCCTTGCGGCAGCTGCGCCGCCGCAAGCTATAACACAGGGCCCTATGTGTGGGGTGCGATGATCCCGGATGTGTGCAATGAACACATCCGGCATCATCGCGTCACAGTAGGGGGCGGGGCTTAGCGCCGAGCGGGTTTGCAGCTCCGACGTAACCGCCGGCCATCCTGAAGGTGGACACATACCCTCAATGTGTGATTGGTGAGAAGTGGAGTTTTTCCAAGAGAGAGCGGTGGAACTGTGGACAGTTTGAGGGGTGGAGCGTGGAGGCGGGGCTGGGGTGGAGCCTGGGCGGAGTCTCAAGGGGGCCCTGAAAATTTTGCCAGTGTAGAGACCGCAGATAAAGAAGGATGCAGGGACAAATGGGAGCCAGAAAGCAAACAGCGTTTTTAACTTTTCTTTTAACTTCCAACCAAAAAGATAACAACAGTTTTCCACGCAGGGAACTTAAGTACAAGTCTACAATATCACAGTAAATCCTATCTACTATATAGGAGGCCTGAACTATACCCGAAGAACGCGGCAGCGCCTTACTAGTACCTCCCCTACTAAGGTAAAGTCAACAACGTTCACTTATCAGTGCTGTTTCAGCGATGTAGTCCCGGTGGTGAGGCTCCGTCAGCGACGTAGTCCTAATGGTGAGGGAAGGCGGTGTCCTCCGACGTCGAGCCCAGGTGTAGATTCGAGTCCAGAATGTCTTTTGCGGTGCTGCGTTACCTCCCACAGGCGGACGTTGATCCGGGGTAACAGTTTCCACGTCCAGTGAGGAGTCTTTTTGAGGAGAATTAGCAGAATGATCAGTATCAGTCACAGCTAAGAAAATCCCAGGAGGGTCCGGAACACTCTGTGGCAAGATGCTCCCGGGGAGCACGGTAATACTGTCCCTGAGCTGATCAGCGCTACCCCTCTGCCTGGGGGGTCGCTGACGACGAATGCGCCTCTTTTTGGGGGCTCTGATAATTGCCCGCAGTGTCTGTTGCACGTTTTCCCCCTGCTTCCCGCAAGTCTCACTGCGGCCTGCACACACACGACAACTGCGCTGCAGTTTCCTCTCCTCAGAGATTTCCCGCGCTTCTCTGCCCCTGCTTTCGCGCGTTTTGCTTTTTATCCTCTCCTCTCCCTGCGTCACTCTGCCTCCTGTCACATGAGCCTGGCTTCCCATGCGCCCCTCAAATCCGTCCCCCGGAACCCCGACTCCCGGCAACAATGGTTCCACCCGTCTGCACAGCTCACCAGGTCCCTGTCCCCTACATTCCCCCACCCTGTATGCTCGCCAGTCCCCGGGCGAGGCCTTCGCACTGACAGGTCACCCACCTGACGGGTTGTTCCACACTTGGGTCTGTCTAGTGTGTAAGTCAGGACTGTAGCGAGTTGGGGGTCTACCGGCAGTAGAACGTTCAGAACGTCGTGGCTCGGGTCCTTGTGTAGGGGGTGTTGGGGGAATGTCGTCAGCGGAAGGGTGACTGGTCAGGGGTAGTGTAGTAGTCGAGATAGGGGGAGTATTTTGACGCCGTTCTTCTTCTTCATCATCTTCTTCATCCCACCAATGGTTGTTGGGGGACTCAGTCGTAGGTGGCTCTTCCCTGATTGCGGATTCCGGGGTGTCCGAGTCAACAGAGCGACACAACCGGAGCATGTTGCGATGAAGAATGCGAGTACCTGTACTTCCGGGGGCCTCAGACTGCACTTCATATACAGGTCCATGCGGGTCTATACGGCGAAGCACCCGATAGGGTGTTTTTTCCCAACGATCGTCTAACTTGTTTTGCGGTCTTTGCTCTCGAACGAGTACTCGATCACCTGGCCGGAACTCTGGGGGTTTTGCTGTAGGGGTGCTCCGATGCTCCACTTCCCGAATTCGAGTGTGTACCAGTCGGTGTAAGGTCTGCAGCCGATGCCGATGATCACGCACCCACGAAGCCATCCCTGTTCGGGGGCCTTCTTCCTCCGAAGACAGTTCCAGATCTGTCATGCCTTTTCCTGGGCGCCCAAAGACCACTTCATACGGGGTGCGTCCTGTGACTTGATGAACTCTATTGTTGTAGACCCACACTAGGTCAGACACATACTCCGGCCAGCGGGCCTTCTGATCTTGTTCTAGCGCACGCAGCATTTGAAGCAAAGTCCGGTTAAACCGCTCACAAGCCCCATTTCCCTGGGGATGATACGGTGTGGTGCGTGACTTATCAATGCCGTAGAGGCGATGCAGCTCTTCCATGACTTTGCCCAAGAAACAGGCGCCTTGATCCGAATGTATTCGCCTCGGACAGCCGTAAACTTGAATAAAGTTCTTACAGATAGCGCTCGCCGCCGACTCAGCTGTCTGATCACGGGTAGGGGTGACTACCGCGAATTTTGAAAAATGATCTACCATAACGAGGCAGTGTTCGTAGCCTTGATGCGCTGCTCCAATGGTAATGTAGTCTATCATTAATACTTCAAAAGGGGCAGACGTCGTGATGCTCTGCACAGGCGCCCTTTCCTCCGGTGACTTGGTTAGCTCACATTGTCGACATTGTCTACAGGCAGTTTGTACTTCCGCAAGCAGCCGAGGATGATAGAACCGAGTTTGCAGCCACTTAAACGTCCTCTTCACTCCGAAGTGTGCGCCGGACTCATGAGCTTCTTTAGCAACTGCGGCCACCACGGGCCCTGGTAAGACCATCTGCCAGGTCGGCTCGGAATCTGCCTGAGCCATGGTTAAGTGGCATAAGAGCCCGTCCTGAAGAGTTAGGCGCTCCCACTGCCGCAGAAGAAGGTTCAGGTCTGACGGGAGAGTTTGTCCAGGGGTTCTCACGGGCAATAGACCATTCGTTATCCACTGTCGCAATGGAGCTAGTTCCTGGTCTTCCTGTTGCAGCCGTATCCATTCGTCCCGACTCTGAACCAACAGTCCTGTAGCCGTTCCGTTCCCGGTCTGTTCCCGGCTCACAGCCGTCCGAGCAGCGCCCCCGATGGCGTAGGGGATTTCTTCTCCCTCCAGCTCCTCATCTCGGTTAGTTCTTGGGGGGTTCTTCCGCAGACGAGATAACGCGTCAGCATGAACATTCTCTGCTCCTCGCTTGTAGAGGATACGGTATCTGTACTTAGCCATCCGGGCTACCCAGCGCTGTTCCAGGGCACCCAATTTCGCATTTTCCAGATGTGCCAATGGGTTGTTATCCGTGCGTATCAGCACCTCGGAACCGGCCAGGTACTCAGCGAACCGCTCCGTCATAGCCCACACCACAGCCAGCAGCTCCACCTTGAAAGAACTGTAATTGTCCGGGTTCAACTCAGAGTCATGAAGAGACCGACTCGCATAGGCGATCACTCTCTCCCGCCCATCCTGAACCTGAGACAACACAGCCCCCAATCCCTGAGAGCTGCCGTCGGTGTGTAGGATGAACGGTTGCGAAAAGTCCGCATAAGCCAACACCGGCGGCTCCATGAGAGCTGTCTTCAAGTCCCGGAACGCTGCTTCTTGTGGCTCCTGCCATTGTATCTTCTTCCCCCGTTCCTTGGGGGAGCTTCCTTTCAGCAGGACTTGTAGATTGTGAGAACGGCGAGCAAAGTTCTTCACGAAGCGCCGGTAGTACCCAGCGAGGCCCAAGAACGCCCGTACATCCTTGGCGGTCTCCGGTGTGGGCCACTCCTGGATTGCGGCAATCTTCTCCTGCGATGGCCGGACTCCTTCGGCGGACACCACATGCCCCAGGTACTCGATCTGTTCCCGGAACAAGTGACACTTCTGGGGCTTCACCTTAAGCCCGTATTTCAGCAACCGGTCTAGTACCTGCTCCAGTCGGCACAGATGTTCCTCGAATGTTGGAGCATAGATGATGATGTCATCCAGATAAATGAGAGTGGCCTCGAAGTTCAAATCCCCCAGACACCGCTCCATTAATCGTTGGAAGGTGCCTGGAGCGTTGGCCAGCCCAAACGGCATTCGATTGAACTCGAATAGTCCCATGGGAAGGATAAACGCTGTCTTAGGACGATCTGCTTCTGTCATCGGGACCTGCCAGTATCCGCTGGCTAGGTCTAAGGTGGAAAAATATTTGGCCCGACCCAGCACGGAGAGAGACTCCTCGATACGGGGAAGTGGATAAGAGTCTCGGACGGTGCATGCATTTAGCTTACGATAGTCCACACAGAACCGGAGCGTGCCGTCCTTTTTCCGCACCAGCACGATCGGGGCAGCCCACGGGCTCTGACTCTCGCGGATCACTCCCTTTTGTAGCATCTGGCCTAACAACGTCTTTACTTCCTGGTACATCTGCGGGGGAATCTGTCTGTACCGCTCCCTGATGGGCACTGTATCTCCGGTCGGAATTCCATGTTCGATGGCCGTGGTACAGCCAAAATCATCTTCATGTTGTGCGAACACTTTAGCATAATGTCCAAGGAGTCGCTGCACTTGTGAGATCTGTGATGGATCCAGGCCCGACAATTCCGTCCGCATGTGCTCCAGAATAGTTTGACCCTTTCGAAATGCTATTGGCTCAGGATCCTGCGTAGACCGGACACTGACCATCCAGGGATCAGGGGAATCCACCGTTAACTGCAAAGTATCTGGAGGGGGCATCACTTCTAAAGGTCGTAACACTTTGGCCATCTCACTTCGGACCCGTAGCACGACATCGTGTTCGTCCACATTCACACATCGCACTGGTACAGCCCCATTTTTAACAGTAGCCAGGGATCGGGCCACCAGCAGTCCTGTGGGCAAAGGGGATGTAAAGGTGGGCTCAATCTGTACTTGTACTCCTTCTAGAGGGATGCGAGCTCGTATGGGCAGGGATATAACAGTCTGTCCTGGGGGGAACGTCACCTTTTGCTGTCGGGGAAGTAATTACTCTCCCTAGTATGTCTCCCTCCTGACAGGTCTCTTGTACCCGGACTTCCCTCACTAACTGTCTGAACACGGAGCCCTGAGGTGTACTGGTCCCCCACTGATTGAGTGTCTCTTGCGTAGTCTCCCCTAACAGAAAACTGCCAAAATCTTTCAATACGTTCATCCCCAAGGTCACAGTATGTTGTGGGCCGGGATCTCCCCGTGTTAACACAACCCCCCGGCGGCCCAGGTCCTTCCCACATAAAGATATTTGCATCCAGGTGACCCCTTCCACTGGGATGGGCAGCTGATTGGCGGCCTGTAACCGAATTACGGGACCCCATTGGGGTCTGACTGTCAAAGGAAAGTGTTTTCTAAAATAAGCCTCGGGCATAGTCGTGACTTGAGACCCGGTGTCCACCAGACAACGGACAGCCCGCCCTTCAAACTCTGCCCAAACCAGGGGGCAGCTGGCAACCAAATTTCCGGGACTTTCACCACCCATCCGTGGGGACTCTGGCTCCGAGCGTCGTCCCCTTAGCTCGGAGCCCTCTAGTTTAACGCCTGACGGGACGAGGCCCTCCATCTCCGGGGGCACTCCCGTGCGAAATGTCCTGCCTCCCCGCAACCATAGCAAGCACCGGGGACCGGATAATATCCTGGACGAGTGCCACGAGCTGGACTCCCAGACCCTTGCCCCCGGGGTAGCTCCCTTGGGCTTCGCGCATTCTTTTTAACTTCAGCCAGTTCGTCTCTGATTTGTTTGAGCTCCTGCCGCATCTCCTGAACCCACGACGGCTCACCCCCTCCTGGTGCAGTGGTCTGGATAACCCGAGTCTCTCCTGTCAGGACCGTCACCCCCCTCTCTTGCTCCCGGGTGCGGGCCTCATTGCCTATGTCGGAGAAAGTCAGGCGCGGGTCGACCCGCACTCGTTCACGTAGAGCCTGTTTGGTCAACTCATCTCGCAGTCCCGTCACCAGTTGGTCGCGCAGGGTCACGTCAACATGTCCCATCCCCATACCATCTTTCCGCACGATTGCAATGTTTAGCTCTTGCAGAGCATTCATGTACTGAGTGACAGTCTCGCCTTCTTTTTGTCGCCGTCCAAACAACCGGGCCCGCAGCTCTCCCACGTCGGTGGGATCCCCGTGCGTCCCCTCTAACACATTTAACACCCCGGTAAAAGTATTCCGCTCTGTGGGGGGGTCTCAACATCACTGAATCTCGGGCCTCTCCGTCTAAGGCCATAATGGCCACCTCTGCTTCCAGGGCCGGGGTCATAGGATGCATCCTCAGCAGCCCCCGCATCCTTTCAGTCCAACTCCACAACAACATGTTGCTCCCATTAAACTTGGGCAGGTTATTCAACATGGCCCCCAATGAGAGAGACGCTCTCGGCCCAGCCCCATCCTCCGTATCTTCTGGCTCCCTCTTTGGATCCTGCATCCTGCCGACTACGCCAAATGTAGAGACCGCAGATAAAGAAGGATGCAGGGACAAATGGGAGCCAGAAAGCAAACAGCGTTTTTAACTTTTCTTTTAACTTCCAACCAAAAAGATAACAACAGTTTTCCACGCAGGGAACTTAAGTACAAGTCTACAATATCACAGTAAATCCTATCTACTATATAGGAGGCCTGAACTATACCCGAAGAACGCGGCAGCGCCTTACTAGTACCTCCCCTACTAAGGTAAAGTCAACAACGTTCACTTATCAGTGCTGTTTCAGCGATGTAGTCCCGGTGGTGAGGCTCCGTCAGCGACGTAGTCCTAATGGTGAGGGAAGGCGGTGTCCTCCGACGTCGAGCCCAGGTGTAGATTCGAGTCCAGAATGTCTTTTGCGGTGCTGCGTTACCTCCCACAGGCGGACGTTGATCCGGGGTAACAGTTTCCACGTCCAGTGAGGAGTCTTTTTGAGGAGAATTAGCAGAATGATCAGTATCAGTCACAGCTAAGAAAATCCCAGGAGGGTCCGGAACACTCTGTGGCAAGATGCTCCCGGGGAGCACGGTAATACTGTCCCTGAGCTGATCAGCGCTACCCCTCTGCCTGGGGGGTCGCTGACGACGAATGCGCCTCTTTTTGGGGGCTCTGATAATTGCCCGCAGTGTCTGTTGCACGTTTTCCCCCTGCTTCCCGCAAGTCTCACTGCGGCCTGCACACACACGACAACTGCGCTGCAGTTTCCTCTCCTCAGAGATTTCCCGCGCTTCTCTGCCCCTGCTTTCGCGCGTTTTGCTTTTTATCCTCTCCTCTCCCTGCGTCACTCTGCCTCCTGTCACATGAGCCTGGCTTCCCATGCGCCCCTCAAATCCGTCCCCCGGAACCCCGACTCCCGGCAACAATGGTTCCACCCGTCTGCACAGCTCACCAGGTCCCTGTCCCCTACATTGGTATGGGGCCCCGAAATTTCTAGTGGCAGCCCTGGACTTAAGTATTAAAATCGCCATGGTGTATTGTCTGGGAAAACTTCAAAATGTCCATGAAAAATGGAATACAGTGGTTTTTGAAGAACTGTCGTATTCTATGCATCTAGGTTTGAGACTCTAGAAGAAATTGCAAACTATCGAGCTGAAAGTAATCATTTTGCCATACATTGTAATGGGTGGCAGATTAGTTCAACCATGGCAAGTGTTTGGTTAAACTTTGTGTGCACTATTGCACCAGTAATGCAGGTTTCTGTTCACCATGATTCCTAGCTTCCCGTACTCTCGCTCTTTATACTTTATGTTTACGCCAGTCTACTAATTGAATGAGGATGTTAATTGTCCATGTCTGTGTGAAGTTCATTGAAGTGCATCATAATAAGGGTAATAAAAATTTGTTTGCAAATTTACCCACTTAGAATTATGCTGTACCGACATGAATAAATAGGATGGTATCCACAGGAGAGCCCCGGACGTTCATTCATTGCGAAGGAAACACTTGTGTTATTTACAAATTAATAAGTGAATATCGGTGTAATGAAAACGACAGCACTAAAACTAATTACAGATGATCACGGTGAGAAACAGTCCTCGGATGGATAATATACGCAGCTTACATTGTTGTGGAACCAATACTTTAACAATTGGCATATACTGATTTTTATGGACTATTTTTCTAAAAAAAAAGTGTATAAGTTTTGCCAAAAACTGCCCAGCAATCTCATACTGCATCTAAGCACGTGTGATTTTGTACAATTTGTGGAGCAAGTCCACAAGAAGATTGCTAAAAAAAACCCTGGAAAGATTATATATTTCTATAGTAAAACAACTGTAAGACACTGTATGTCCTCATGTTGTGTTTTTGCAATTTTTTTTTGCATCAAAAACCAGAATGGTGGCAGGAAAAAAAGCTGAGCACAATTTGCCAATTTGCGCCTTTTTGTCCCATTTTTATGTTAATTTTGGCAAAGGCTTTACCTGCGTGTTTCACCCACTCATTTGAAGGTAGGACATGCTGCATCTTTGCAAAAACACGGCAAGGCTCAAAATGCACTTGGAAAAAAGTCGAGTGTGTGCATGAGGCCGGCGTCACACTAGGCGTATGAAAATACGGTCCGTTTTTTACAGCCGTAATACACAGTAATTTCCCAAAACACTGTTCCGTATTCAATGCGAGGATGCGATTTTTACGCACAAATTTATCCGTGTGTCATTCGTATGGCATCCGTATGGCTTCCGTACGGCGATTTTTTTTTTTGCGCAGGCTTGCAAAATGGACATATCATGGATCCATCGGCTCAAATATTCTTAAAAACATATATACAGTCAGTGAGACACATATATATATATTTATGTTTAATACAGCGCTAGATAGCAGAAAAGCCGGTAATTCAATTGCCGGCTTTTCCTATTTCCTTCACAAACCGGACAGGATATGAGACATGGTTTACATACAGTAAACCATCTCATATCCCTTCTTTTATTACATATTCCTATTTACTAATGTATCAAGTGTCTCTGTGTAAAATTTGGGGTCTCTAGCTATTAAATTAAAGGGTTAAATCCTGGACAAAATTGGCATGGGCTCCCTCGCAATTTTCTCCACCAGAGTGGTAAAGCCAGTGACTGAGGGCAGATATTAATAGCCTAGAGAGGGACCATAGTTATAGGACCCCCCCCGGCTAAAAACATCTGCCCCCAGCCACCCCAGAAAAGGCACATCTGTGAGATGCGCCTATTCTGGCACTTAGCCTCTCTCTTCCCACTCCCGTGTAGAGGTGGGATATGGGGTAATGAAGGGTTAATGTCACCTTGCTATTGTTAGGTGACATTAAGCCAGGTTAATAATGGAGAGGCGTCAATTATAACACCTATCGATTATTAATCCAATAGTACGAAATGGTTAATAAAACACACACACATTATTAAAAAGTATTTTAATGAAATAAAGACACATGGTGTTGTAATATTTTATTATACTCTTAATCCACCTGAAGACCCTTGTCACCTGCAATAAATGTAAAAAAAGCAAACAACAATATTCCATACCTTCCGTTGTTCAGTCTTGTCCCACGCTGTAAATCCATCTGAAGGGGTTAAATCATTTTACACCCAGAAGCTCTGCTAATGCAGCTGTGCTCCTGACTGTAAAATTTGGTGAATGAATGGAATGCAGGGGAATGTATTGTAGTTACCTCGAGTCGTAGTGGTGATGCGCCCTCTGCTGGATGAACTCATATGAACTCGAGAGTGGGAAAATATTCAGAAAAGTTCCCAGGCTCGAGTCAGTGTGACGCCGGCCTGAGATTTCAGAAATTTAATTGGTTATACTGGTACTGTAAAATGCTGCATATATTATGCACCAAATAAGATGCGTAAAATACATTACATAAGCGCCACGCGTAAACATACTCTTAGTTTATGTTCACACAGAGTCTTTTTGTAAAGTTTTCACCTCAGAAGTAATTTCGAGTTTTTGAGAAGGATTTGAAGAGCTTCTGCTCAGTTTCAGCTTCAAAACCATGTTCACACTAAGTTTTTTTACAGTGGAAAAATGCGATGAGTATTCTAGTGGATAATCTACCTGTTTGGGGAGATAATTAAGGAGTTTTTCTCTTCCTGTAATGTTCTTGAAGCAGCTTAGAAGAGGTTTCCAAGTGTTTTTGCAGAGTTTTTTTTTCCTGCAGCGTTTTTTTCAGCCTTTTGATTGAACAGCGCTTAGGTTGTAGCGTTTTCCATCAGAAGTTGCTTCAAAGGAGTGACTGCACTTTTGTTACTCCCGACAGGCTTTTTTGAAAGCCTGATGCATATAAAAGATGCTCAAAATGACTGAACATATGAACAGCAAGTAATATTTCCAATAAAAATCATAGCAAGTTTCATCTTAACGTTTTGTGAGTGATATTTCTGGTGATCTTAGGAGCGGAGCCCCTCAAACAAATGACAGAAAAAGATGCAGGAAGACACAATACCGTAAAGTTAAGTTCACACGAACGTAAGAAAAAAATAATAATTTAGAATAAAAGACAGTTTTTCATCAGTATAATCCGTTTTTATGCATCATCAGTTATGAAAATTTACAGGATCAAATACAGTTTCCTGCCTTAAAGAATTCCTCCCATAGACTTGAATGGCTGAGTCTTATCTGAAATATGGCGAAGACCAGTCAATGCTACAATATTTTTTTCATGGCCGTTTGGTCCATGAAAAAAAAACAAAACAGTCATCTGAACCATGACTGAGGCACTGCTGCTGGCATTGTGCTGGGACATTGTGGCCAGCAATGTATTGACATGCCGTGGCTGACTTTTGGTTGTGGCACTGTGGTCAGCAATGCATGGAGCCAATGTGGCTGACGTTGTCCTGGGGCCTGGCTGTGACCAGCAACGTATTGGAACACTTTGGCTACCTTTATGGTTGAGACCTGCGTCTGGCATTGTACTGCGGCCAGCAATGTATTCTGGTGGGGTGCAAGGGCTGAAAATGTGATGGAACACTGGCAATATGGCATGATATTGACTGTGGTTCAATATATGTATCGTATTGACTGAATAATACCAACAGGAAATGTGCCATAAAAACAAAGTCTACTCTTTCTTGCTTCTAATCATGGGAGCGCTTTAAGGTCCAGTGCATCTTGTAGTCTGAAAAGTATGATGGCTACTGCCTGGAATTGACGTCTTATTTGAAGTCGAAAAATCAAGGGCCGTCTAGTATCATCTGTACTATGGGGTGAAGGACTGACAACCATAGCTCTTCATGATGTGGTCCACACTAACATTGGCAGCAACAGTCAACCACAACATAGGGACACCAAAAGACCTCGATATTATTGTCATCCAGAGACCTTCAGAACACTCTAATGATGTCCATTTATAAACGTATCAACCACAGTCCCCAACTGCAGTATCATCCACAGCTCAGAATCCATCACGGCCCACTATAATACTGACAGCCAAGCACATCTCCTAGTAATGACCCAGGCTCCCCCCTAATATAGACCCAAACCCAGGCTCTGACAATATAATGGGCTCCAAACAGCCAGAAAAATCAACTCCACAATAACTAATTTTCTCATTCATGATATGCTGTGTATGCTATGTTGACAAATACAAAACAGATTATAGTGCAATTAATAGTCTGTTTTATGTGCTATGTTTTGTGAAGTGGTTAGTGCAGGTGCACCTTAATAGAAGGAGTTGTGCTAAACTCAGATCCCCCTCAAAAAGGTCTAAAATGGCATAACTCTGGGTCAGAACTGAATCATAGAATCATAGAATGTTAGAGTTGGAAGAGACCTCCAGGGTCATCATGTCCAACCCTCTGCTCAATGCAGAAGTCACTAAACCATCTCAGAGAGGTGTCTGTCCAGCCTCTGAAGACTTCTATTGAAGGATAACTCACCACCTCTCGTGGCAGCCTGTTCAACTCACTGTCAAAAAGGTTTTCCTAATATCTAATCTGTATCTTCTCCAATTCAGTTTCATTCCATTGCTTCTCGTGTTTCCATGTGCAATGAAGACTAAGCAAATTGTTTTGAGTTACATTGATGTGCTGAATGTCCTATGTGCATGAGTATGTTAATTGTGTTTTATTATACAAAAAATATGAATGATTTTACACAATTATTGGCTGCTCTGATCTATAGAGGAGGTCACCAATTTTGGAGAAGAACATCTTGAGTGTTTTCATTCATATGCATATGAGGCATTAAAGAGGTTGTTAACATTGATGGCCTAGGATAGGTCAACAATGTCTGATCGGTGGAGGTGCGACACCCAACACCCCCACCGATCAGCTGTTCTCGGTGGCGGCCGGAAGTGACCAGTTAAAGGGAATCTGTCACCCCAAAATTCGCCTATAAGCTGCGGCGACCGGCATCAGGGGCTTACCTACAGCATTCTGTAATGCTGTAGATAAGCCCCCGAAGTAACCTGAAAGTTAAGAAAAACGAGTTAGATTATACTCACCCAGGGTCGGTCCCAGTGCAGTCCGGTCCGATGGGCGTCGCGGTGCGGGTCCAGCGTTTTCCATCTGCATACGATGACGTCCTCTTCTTTGCTTCATGCCGTAGCTCCTGCACAGGCTTACTTTATCTGCCCTGTTGAAGCATGAAGATGGGAGGCACTGGACCCTCACTGCGACGCCCATCGGACCGGACCGCAGCGGCACCGCCCCTGGGTGAGTATAATTTAACTCGTTTTTCTTATCTTTCAGGTTAAATCGGGGGCTTATCTACAGCGTTACAGAATGCTGTAGACAAGCCCCTGATGCCGGTGGCTGCAAATATAGGCGAATTTTGGGGTGACAGATTCCCTTTAATGAGCTGTGCAGCACAGCTTCGTCTACTGTATAGTGGCCGCCGTTGGGTACTGCACATCTTCCCCCCATTAAAATCAATATTGAGAACAGTTGATTGACAGTGGTCCTGGGTGTCGCACCTTCACCGATCAGACAGTGATGACCTATCCTAAGAATAAGCCATCAATATTAAAGTAGTGGACAACCTCTTTAATTGCTCTGGGTGTGACAGAGCAATTCTCTCTGCCTCCGCAGGTTGTTTCCCCACAGAGGAAACAACCTCTTTAGCTTGATTCATAGCTCCCTGACTGTGTATGACATCAGGCAAGGAAATCAGATGGTGAGTTATCAATGAAGCTAAGGAAGCTGGTGGTGAGCAGGAAAAGAACCTTAGGAGTCAGAGGCTTGTCACGCCCAGAGAATAATAATAATAATCTTATTGACCGATTCTTTTTAAGATTCTCCAGAACATGGCACATTTGTGAATATTTGGTTCAATTATTTCTAAGCTAATTTTTTTTTTTCTGTTCAGTTTCATTATTTTTTTACTTTTAGAATGAAGATGAAGTATCAATTTTTTTCTCCAAGTATAACAAAAAAAATCAGGGGTGTCCCTACTTTTTAGGACTATACATTAGCCACTCTCTCTTTATATATATATATATATATATATATATATATATATATATATATAGAGTGAGAAAGAAAAAAATATATATATATATAAACTCATCTTTTTTCTCCAATTACAGTGTCTTTTTATCACACTGTTACTTGCAAAAGCCTTAGGGAATGTACGGCTATGGTGTATTTTTACTCATAATTTGCAAGTTTGCATTAAAACCATAGCAACCATTTAACAATATGCTTCATTTTGTCTAAGCCTTGCTAAGCATGTAAAGCATATATACCTTACCTACTGCATGGAAATAAAGGGGAAGAAGCCATTATATGATATCCCAATGTAATTCTTAGTTAAAGGTTTGTTCACATCTTCATAAATAGACATTGTCGGATAGTGCTTGTATATAGAAGCAAATGTACAGTTTACAGCTTGATACAATTTGCAGCTGCTCTTGAGATATTAACACTTTTGCTGACAGATCATTGCCCTGGAGACCGACCACCACTGCTAGACAAATGAACATGTGCAGTGTTTACAAGCTCTTTTCTAATGAGCTTGTAAGAACTGTTTGAAGCTGGTCAGGATCACTGGCGCGTGCTGTTACTTCCTAATCTCAGCCAGCTTCAGCACTGTGCTTACAAGCTAGATGGCAGAGAAATTTGATATACATAATATAAAATCGTGCAATCCACCATGAATACTAGATTGCATAAAGACTGTTTTTTGGTGGGTCAGGAGGGGGTAATTTCTCACTGGTTCTGCAAAAAGTAATAGAACACATTATTTTTTAGTTACTATAGAAATAAAGTAACTAGAAGAACCCATCATAGACTTATTCAGACAGACGAACTTTAAATAGAAGGACACTTCGTGAAACCTCAATGCCAGATTGCGCAATAACAGTGATAAAGCCTTTGACAAAACTACATTTCAGTAATGTCCCTTGTGGGACCCTACAACCATCAGTCACACAGATATGGCGAACTACTGGCAGACTATTCAGTTCATCACAAGCCGGCAAGTATAGCAATCTAGTTTATCAGATACAGGAAGAAAAAAAAAATGGTGATCTCTCGATCAATAATAGGAGCTCCTGCAGTGACACAAGAGAGACAAAGAGTTAGATAAAGCTTTAATTAAAATAACTCACCCAGGCCAAAAAACTGATATCAAAAGACGGTAACGCCAGTATGATCTAAGACTTATTTAAGGTACATTATATTTTGTACTTGGCACCATCTCTGATCTACCGTGGGTCCTTAATGAAAAGTAACCCTATACGGTATTTAATACTAGTCTTGTTCTATAATGCTTGGCGAAACTCATTGATGACGTGACTTGTGAGATAAGGAATCCTTCCTTACTTCCTACTAAGCTCCAGGGTCCCGATTCATCGTTGTTCACACTGGTCTTGATGAGGAAGCCTACTGGAATGCTCTTGATTCCGTTAATGAATCAGGAGTGTTGGACAAGTGACTTGGGCATCCGTGTGCGACTTGCCACAAATCCTACTCTGGTCATCACTGGTCATGTAATTGATGATTGCCAGTCGCCACTCTGTCTTCCCGCTCCAGCTCCATCCACTTTGTCAGAGCTATGCCCTTTTCCCACCCCAGCTCCATCCAATTTGTCAGAGCTGGGCAAAAACGGCGTAAGAATGCCAAAAGTCACAAAATTTTAGAGCAGCCTCGAGTTGTGCTAAAATTATGCTACTTTTAAAAGTGTATTCTGGCGTTAAAGGTTTAAATCAGGATCTAGTTTACGGATACTATAGATTTGGTTGTGTCTTTAAAAAAGACTTGTCACTGTACATTTTAATGTAAGCTATGTACATCTTGATGAAAAAGTTGATTAGCATGTGCTCCTCCAATTTGTCCTGCTTTACTGATTCTGGAACAGAAGGAAAAAGCTCCTCAAAAACATCTTTGAACATAGCCATAGAATATGTGGACATGGTGTTTTTAAGAAGGTGGTGAACCTGCCCAGATATTCCTAGAAAATCCAGCTTTATTAAAAAACATTTTTGTGGTGGCTCTGTAAAGGAGGGGAGAAGCTGCCCACACTCCCCCTTGAAGATCGCTTGATTCTAGAATGCATTGCTATTTTTAAAATGTTGTTTTATCTATTTTCTGCCCAGAAATAGCAGAAGACAGAGATAATTATTGGGACCAGCCCATGAAGGGAGGAGTTGTGTGGGCAGAAACTGAGACAGAGGGATAAACTAACAGACCTATGGTCCAGCTGCTTGCAAACTTGCATAAAAACAGCGTTGTCTGCGAAGAGGTAGGCCATCATATATCAGATGGTACTTTCTGAAGGAAAGCAAAAATTAAGTGGCAGCAGGATTCCAGGTCTGTGGTAAGGGGCCTAATGACGACAAAGGGGAAGACAAGGTCCTTATCCCAGGCCTCAGGCCTAATTAAAGGGGCAAAATATCACTCAGGTGATAAGCAGGATGAGTTTCTTATCGCAAGCCAGGAGGCCTAATTAATGGACAGAACTTCGCTCAGGGGAGCAACAGGTTGGGTCTCCTAAAGCAAGAACTAAGCTAAAGGAAGGATTCCTTATTGCAGGTAAGCGGGTCCTAAGCAGTTATCTATACTAGATAAGAACCTAGAGTGTCACCATGCCAGGACACAAGTTTTCCTGCAGAGAGCTGAAGATGCAGTGGCACAGCATGGAGCATGTGGTCCTCATCGAACGGAATTTGAGAGTACTAGTGAGGAGTTGTACCGATGTACCTCAGCCAGTGGGGTAATCACTGATCAACATGGAGTTGAGAGTAGCTGTGAGGGCCGACCCGTGTGACCCTCACAGGGGAACATAAGGGTTCCCATAATGGTTTACAGATTTCATGTCTCTTGTAATGGAAGTAATGTAACATCACGTGCTGTTGTTCCTCCTATCTGATGTATATACTTACATTTTTATTCAGTAAAAAGTTTATTTTTGGATTTTGATCCATCATTCATCTCTACCTCATATGGTCCTGGCCTGCAAAGTCAAATGGCAGCATGTGGTCTGCAGAGGTGTATCACCAAGGTAACAGCAGCACACACCTAGCCAGGACCATGATTTTCCTGTAGTGGCGGGGCATGGATGATGCTCTCCTTGCCCATGACTGCCGCCCCTGCTCACGCTACAACTCCACTGCTGGTGTCTATTTTTTTGTAGTTTGAACTATAACTAGCAAACAAATTCCTAGCAGAAGCCTCTCGAATAATTAACATGTTAATTCTTTTAAGCACCTCATTGTTTCTGAAGTAAAAAGAAGTAACAAAACACTGAACATGTGCACAGCAACGTCGTTTCTACATTACTGTGTGTTATGTTCATTTTTTTCTGCACTTTTTCAGGCAAATTGCAGGTGGAATCTGAATGAAAAAGTTGCCATATTGCCATATGCACATACCCATAGTTCTAGAACCTTACATGGTTTATTATGCTTTAGGCACAAAGTTGCATTTGTTGAATGTCTCTTCGCTCGAGGTGATCTATTGACCGCTGTTCTGAATTCCACAGAGGAATTATTTCTGATGTTCATGGTCTAACACGAGGAGAATTTTTCACTCCCCATCTATTGGATTCAATGATAGATGCACTTTACAGCAATACACTGTTTCCAAGCATTACAAATAGCCGATTTTCTGCAGTTTTTTATACATTTTCTTTTCTTTTATCAGCTTTGGTTGGATGATTCACTTCGAATGCTTCATATTGTGACTAGCTCATCATAAACAGTAATAGGATCCAGCGATGCTTTTTCTATAGTTACAGGAAATAGCCAGCCAGAAGGTAAAGCCACACATCTCATATTGTCAGCGCCTCTACTGAAGAATGGCAAATGGGAGACAATGGGGTGAGCGCTTCTTATCTGCTTCTATATTAATGTTTAAATTATGGTTGCTGTTTTGTTCCAAGCATTTTCTTTCCTTTGTTTTTTTCACAGAGAGGTGATATAACATCAAGTGTTTATAAAGGGCTACAATGTCAGTGACACATTTTTTTTTCTCACATCTTTTCTCTTGGTGTCTACAAGGTCACTCTGCTCAGACATCCTCCGATCTTATGAATGTTTCTTTACATTTGATTTTCTTCTTACCTCCCAGTACAGCTGTTTCTGCAATGATCTGAATACCTACAACATATGTCCTCATTTTCCTTAAAGGGATTGTCCGTTACTTTTTTTTATTTTTACTACATTGCTCTGTTGATGGAGTGTGACTGGCGACATTATGCTGATTGAAAGCTGGCTCCCTGCAGTTAGGCAGCGGGAGGCCGGCTGTCAATCAGCATGACGTCGGCAGTCACGGTCTGTCGACAGAGCTGAGTGGAAGAGAATGCCAGCACTGTGATCGTTTTGTGCCGAAAGACATTGGCACCAGGCACAACAGGCAGGTAGGTAGCAACTACCTGCCTGTTAGCTATTAGGTACAAAAAATAGAAAATAGTTCTGGAAAACTCCTTTAACGGGTACCTAAACTTGAGTAGACATGAGTAGAGCAGTCTATGAGCATAGTAGAAAATCTATGTGTTTGTAATGCTTCTAATTGGTTTGAGATCTCGGTGGGAGATTTAGGACGTGGACTATCGATCAACACCACAACACATGAACAATCACAATCATATGAAAGATTAATGCCCTTTAAATATCCTGACAAACAACTGCGCAGCACACTGATTTTCTAATTATGTAAATACGAGGGGCGATCACATTAATGGAGTTTTCCACTTACAGACTATGTTAAAATGAAAAAAAAAAATCAGATACACTTAGAGGTCCCTTCCAACTCTATTATTATTATTATTATTTATTATTATAGGGCCATTTATTCCATGGCACTTTACATGTGAGGAGGGGTATACATAATAAAAACAAGTACAGTAATCTTAAACAATACAAATCACGACAAGTCTCAGAAGGAGAGAGGACCCTGCCCACGAGGGCTCACAATTTACAAGGGATGGGTGAGGATACAGTAGGTGAGGGTAGAGCTGGTCGTGCAGTGGTTTGGTCGATCGGTGGTTACTGCAGGTTGTAGGCTTGTCAGAAGACGTAGGACTTTAGGATCTTTTTGAAGGTTTCCATGGTAGGTGAGAGTCTGATATGTTGTGGTAGAGAGTTAGTTCCATAGTAGGGGGGATGCACAGGAGAAATCTTGTTTGCGATTGTGGGAAGAGGAGATAAGAGGGGAGTCGAGAGGGAGATCTTTTGAGGATTGGAGGTTGTGTGCAGGTAAGTACCGGGAGACGAGGTCACAGAGGTATGGAGGACACAGGTTGTGGATGGCTTTGTATGCCATGGTTACGGTTTTGAACTGGAGTCTTTGAGTAAAGGGGAGCCAGTGCAGGGATTGACAGAGTGGAGAGGTTGGGAAATAGCAGGGGGACAGGTGGATTAGTTGAGCAGCAGAGTTTAGAATAGATTGGAGGGGCGTGAGAGTGTTAGAGGGGAGGCCACAGAGCAGGAGGTTACAGTAGTCAAGGCGGGAGATGATGAGGGCATTCTTGGTTGAGGAATGTACGGATCTGGGAAATATTTTTGAGTTGAAGATGGCAGGAAGTGGAAAGAGCTTGGATATGTGGTTTGAAGGAGAGATCAGGGTCAAGAATTAACCTGAGGCAGCGAGCTTGTGGGACTGGGGAGAGTGAGCAGCCATTTACTTTAATGGATACCATTCTATGATTTTAAGATTCTATGACATGACATCAGCACAGGCAGCTGAATCACCAGCAGGAGCGGACTGTGAACGCTCTATGGCGGCGTTGAACAGCGTCAGGCACAACAGGCAGGTAAGTAGCAATCACTAAAGGCAAATAGGTAACATCTAACTAACTGTTAGTGCTTAGGCACATTTTTTGTTTTTCACAAAGTCCCAGAGATGAAATTGACATTTCTGTAGATCCAAAAATGCCCATGAGTTTTAGCACAGACAACCCCATGGACAGTGTTCTTTCATAAATGAGTCAATAGTCCATATCAGTGATATAATCTGCATGCATAACATGTCTCTACCTAAATAAGGCAAGAAGACAGAAGGCAACCAAAGCCAATGAGGTCACTGTTCCTGTCAATTGTCCTACCTGCATTGTAGCTGAAAAGACCAGAAAAGCCACTTTTTCAAAATATCTTAGAAATATTATCAGTGGAGAATTATTTCCTTGTGCAAAATAAAAGCAAAACTTCTAGCATATTACTGAATAACTAGAACACACACTTCGCTGCTGGACTCCACTCTTAGACAAATCATACCCTTTACTTTGGCTACGTAACAATGTGGGATGCCAGCAGCTCCAGTGATTATACCACATTGTGTTTTTGCAAAGATGCCAACTGAGCACTTAGCTGTGGAAGTCTATATTTCAACATGGTGTCACATGGAATATGTCCATGGTTCGCTGAGGCTGGGAGCCTATTAATTGTGGATTTTCTAATGGGATTTTATCATAGGGAGACAGACAGAGTATTACATTTAGGGGTCAGACATTTCTTATTGCTCTGATGCTTCCTAGTGTTACCCAAAAAAATAATAAATTTTGCAAATAGTTTCGATTGAAAGGATTCCAGCTTGTTCTCAGCTCCAGCAGAGCTTTGTGTCTTGATGTAGTTTTGAAGTGCTGGAGTCCTGGGTTCAAGTCCCACCAAGGACAACATATGCAGAGTTTGTATGTTCTCCCCGTGTTTGCGTGGGTTTCCTCCAGGTTCTCCGGTTTCCTGCCACACTCCAAAGACCTACTGATAAGAGACTTAGATTGTGTCCCCAACAGGGACAGTAAAGGCCCCGTCTCACTAAGCGATTTACCAACGATCACGACCAGCGATACGACCTGGCCGTGATCGTTGGTAAGTCGCTGTGTGGTCGCTGGGGAGCTGTCACACAGACAGCTCTCCCCAGCGACCAACGATCAGGGGAACGACTTCGGCATCGTTGAAACTGTCATCAACGATGCCGAAGTCCCCCTGCAGCACCCGGGTAACCAGGGTAAACATCGGGTTACTAAGCGCAGGGCCGCGCTTAGTAACCCGATGTTTATCCTGGTTACCAAAAAAAACAAACAGTACATACTCGCCTTTCGGTGTCCCTTGCCGTCTGCTTCCTGCTCTGACTGAGATCCGGCCGTACACTGAGAGCAGAGCGCAGCGGTGACGTCAGCGGTGCTGCGCTCTCACTTCTCACTGTACGGCCGGGAGTCAGTGAGAGCAGGAAGCAGACGGCAAGGGACACCGAAAGGCGAGTATGTACTGTTTGTTTTTTTTGGTAACTAGAGTAAACATCGGGTTACTAAGCGCGGCCCTGCGCTTAGTAACCCGATGTTTACCCTGGTTACCAGTGAAGACATCGCTGGATCGGTGTCACACACACCGATTCAGCGATGTCAGCGGGGCCTCAACGACCAAAAAAAGGTCCAGGCCATTCTGACACGACCAGCGATCTCACAGCAGGGGCCTGATCGCTGGTACGTGTCACACATAGCGAGATCGCTATGGAGGTCGCTGTTGCGTCACAAAACTTGTGACTCAGCAGCGATCTCGCTAGCGATCTCGCTATGTGAGACGGGGCCTTAATGGTGATAATGTCTGTAAAGTGATGCGGCAATTAATGGCGCTATATAAGTGAATAAAGGATAAATATATATATAAAAATAATCAGCTGTACTGAGGGCTGGAGGGCTACTCTCGGTCATCACTGTTGGTCTCTCTAAGAATAAATGGAGTGACAGTGCACACAATCAACATCCACTCACATGGGGCTCTTCAGCTCTCAGAATCAGTGGAGGTCCCAGGCAGGGTTCCCCCAGTGATCAGGACGTCATCTCCTATCCCGTGGATAGAGGATAACTTCCACACTTGGGAATTACCCTTTTAAATGGTGCTGTCAGAGATCAACAGCACCATTTATCTGGTGTAATCATTGTGGCGCACCATTTCAGGTGATTGCAGGGTTATAATAGAAGTCACCACACTCTTGGTATTCCTGCGATGCCCAAATATTCATGTTTGACTATACACTGCAATACTGCAGGTTAAAGTCTTAAATCAAAATGTTCTATGTATCCCAAAATGGGATCAGTAACAAAAAAACAACAGCACACAAAACCAATCCTCAAATAGGTCCATCAACCAAGAAATAATAAAGTTATAGATTTCAGAAATTGATAACACAAGCCAAATCTATATAGACAATATACACACGTCTGTATATATAGTCTAATAGTTTTTAAGATTGAAGTAGGACTTAAGTCCATTCAGTTCCACCTATAGCCTAACATGTCGATCCAGGGGAAGGCAAAAACCCCATGGGGTAGACACTAATATCTCCATATAGGGAAAATTTCTTCCCCATGCCAAAAATCCCTTACCAAATCTTTCTCTCTCACTGTCTATCTCTCTCTAAATATATATTTTTACTGCACAATAAAACCTATAAAGACAAAATCCCTAAAATTGCATTTCTTTTAACTTTCTTGCCCCACTTGGATTTTTTTCCCTGTATTTCAGTGCATTATATAGTAAAAAGAACGCTACCATTCAAAACATAGTAACATAGTTACATAGTTATTAAGGTTGAAGGAAGACTTTAAGTCCATCTAGTTCAACCCATAGCCTAACCTAACATGCCCTAACATGTTGATCCAGGGGAAGGCAAAAAAAACCCATGTGGTAAGAGTAACTCCACCATGGGGAAAAAAATTCCTTCCCGACCCCACATACGGCAATCAGACTAGTTCTCTGGATCAACGCCCTATCACAGAATCTAATATATATACCCTGTAACATTATACTTTTCCAGAAAGGCATCCAGTCCCCTCTTAAATTTAAGTAATGACTCACTCATTACAACATCATACGGCAGAGAGTTCCATAGTCTCACTGCTCTTACAGTAAAGAATCCGCGTCTGTTATTATGCTTAAACCTTCTTTCCTCCAGACGTAGAGGATGCCCCCTTGTCCCTGTCTCAGGTCTATGATTAAAAAGATCATCAGAAAGGTCTTTGTACTGTCCCTTCATATATTTATACATTAAAATAAGATCACCCCTTAGTCTTCGTTTTTCCAAACTAAATAGCCCCAAGTGTAATAACCTATCTTGGTATTGCAGACCCCCCAGTCCTCTAATAACCTTGGTCGCTCTTCTCTGCACCCGCTCCAGTTCAGCTATGTCTTTCTTATACACCGGAGACCAGAACTGTGCACAGTATTCTAAGTGTGGTCGAACTAGTGACTTGTATAGAGGTAAAATTATGTTCTCCTCATGAGCATCTATGCCTCTTTTAATACATCCCATTATTTTATTTGCCTTTGTAGCAGCTGCCTGACACTGGCCACTGAATATGAGTTTGTCATGCACCCATACACCCAGGTCTTTTTCATTGACGGTTTTGCCCAGAGTTTTAGAATTAAGCACATAGTTATACATCTTATTCCTTCTACCCAGGTGCATGACCTTACATTTATCCCCATTAAAGCTCATTTGCCATTTATCAGCCCAAGCTTCTAGTTTACATAAATCATCCTGTAATATAAAATTGTCCTCCTCTGTATTGATTACCCTGCAGAGTTTAGTGTCATCTGCAAATATTGAAATTCTACTCTGAATGCCCCCTACAAGGTCATTAATAAATATGTTAAAAAGATGAGGGCCTAATACTGACCCCTGTGGTACCCCACTGCTAACCGCGACCCAGTCCGAATGTGCTCCATTAATAACCACCCTTTGTTTCCTATCCCTGAGCCAGCTCTCAATCCACTTACACATATTTTCCCCTATCCCCATTATTCTCATTTTATGTAACAACCTTTTGTGTGGCACCGTATCAAAAGCTTTGGAAAAGTCCATATACACTACATCTACTGGGCTCCCTTGGTCCAGTCCGGAACTTACCTCTTCATAGAAGCTGATCAAATTAGTCTGACATGAACGGTCCCTAGTAAACCCGTGCTGATACTGGGTCATAAGGTTATTCCTCTTCAGATACTCCAGCATAGCATCCCTTAGAATGCCCTCCAGGATTTTACCCACAGTAGAGGTTAAGCTTACTGGCCTATAATTTCCGAGTTCAGTTTTTGTCCCCTTTTTGAATATTGGCACCACATTTGCTATACGCCAGTCCTGTGGTACAGACCATGTTATTATGGACTCTTTAAAGATTAAAAATAATGGTCTATCAATGACTGTACTTAGTTCCTGCAGTACTCGGGGGTGTATCCCATCCGGGCCTGGATATTTGTCAATTTTTGTGATTTTTAGACGCCGCCGTACTTCCTGCTGGGTTAAGCAGGTAACATTTAATTGGGAATTTTTATCACTAGTCATATTGGCCGCCATGGGATTTTCTTTTGTAAATACTGATGAAAAAAAGTCATTTAGCATATTGGCTTTTTCCTCATCCTCATCCACCATTTCACCCAGACTATTTTTAAGGGGGCCAACACTATCATTTTTTAGTTTCTTACTATTTATGTAGTTAAAGAATATTTTGGGATTATTTTTGCTCTCTCTGGCAATGAGTCTCTCTGTCTCAATCTTTGCTGCCTTGATTTGCTTTTTACAGAATTTATTTAATTTTCTGTATTTACTTAATGCCTCCTCACTACCCACTTCCTTTAATTCTCTAAATGCTTTCTTTTTGTCCCTTATTGCGCCCCTTACAGCTCTATTTAGCCATATTGGTTTCCTCCTATTTCTAGTATGTTTATTCCCATACGGTATATACTGTGCACAGGTCCTATCCATGTTGCTAATAAACGTCTCCCATTTTCTTTGTGTATTTTTATGCCTCAGGATATCGTCCCAGTTAATTGCACCAAGATCCTCTCTCATCCGTTGGAAATTTGCCCTCCTGAAGTTTAGTGTCCTTGTCACCCCTCTACTACACATCTTATTAAAGGAGACATGAAAACTTATTATTTTGTGATCACTATTCCCCAAGTGACCCCCAACCCTTATATTTGATATGCGGTCTGGCCTGTTGGTTAATATTAGGTCTAGCAGTGCCCCCCTCCTTGTTGGGTCCTGAACCAGTTGTGAAAGGTAATTGTCTCTCATAGTTGTCAAAAACCGATTACCTTTACTGGAACTGCAGGTTTCTGTTCCCCAATCTATTTCAGGGTAGTTGAAGTCCCCCATAATAATGACTTCTCCTTGAGTTGCAGCTTCATCTATTTGCTTTACGAGGATATTCTCCATTGCTTCCATTATTTTTGGAGATTTATAACAAACCCCTATCAGTAATTTATTATTTTTTCCCCCTCCCCTTATCTCCACCCACAGGGACTCTACATTTTCATTAGATTCACCTATATTATCACGCAGGATGGGTTTTAAGGACGATTTTACATACAGACACACCCCACCCCCTCGCTTATCTGTACGGTCATTTCTGAAAAGGCTATAGCTCTGCAAGTTAACAGCCCAGTCATGGCTCTCATCCAGCAATGTTTCAGATATCCCCACCATGTCATAATTATGCTCCAACAACATTAGTTCTAATTCGTCCATTTTGTTGGCGAGGCTTCTGGCATTAGTATACATGCACTTGATGTTCCTCTCTGTACCTCTATTCTTTCTTAAATTACTAACTGTTCTAACCCCACCCCCCATGCCACCGCCACCCCCAACTTCCTTATTTGTGCCCAGGTCTCTATCTGCACTATCTTCCCCTCCTATAAAATGAATACCCTCCCCCCAATCCCTAGTTGCACCTTGTCCTGCAAATAGTAAGCCCTCATATGGCTATGTCGACAGAAAAAATGAAAAAAGTTATGGTTCTTGGAAAAATGGTAGGAAAAAAACAAAAGAACAAAAATGAAAAATTGTATAGTTATCATTCGCTAATATTTCATGAACAGTGTTTGCAAAAAGCTACTGCTTTGCATTTTATTCCACATTGTCCCTATCTTACTTGTCAGACTGATCCGCCAAGCATTAAAAAGTCAACATTCACCGCGGTATAAGACGTTCCATCCTAGCACAGAATACAGGAGGTTGGATAATGGAGATTCAATAAACACTTAATCAAATAAGGATGTTTTATTCTGGTGACATCGCAGATAATCTTTTGAGCAAATAAAAGAAAAAGATGGAATGAATCTGAATTCAGCCCACACAAACACCTGGTAAAATTTATCTCTTATAATAGCGGGAGATCGTCTTTAATCAAGTGTAACACGGGAAATGCAGGAGTCCATGAATATTGTTACACTTGGATGCTACTGGGAGATCAAATGTCAGATCTTACGGAAGCCATTTCATCGGCAAATTCTGACAATAATGAGACGAACAAAATGGTTAGGATTTCAAAGTTTAGCTCTTTTATAATGATGTTTTTTTTTTGTCCTGTCATCTTTGTCTAGGCCGTTCTGTGAAAAATACGATAGAAGAGAGATTGTGAAGAAATAATCAAGCCTTAAACCTCCAATAAAACCTTTTCACTTCCAGTTTTCTTCTGTAACATCCATAGAAGTAAATGTAGAGAGCTGTACACATTAATTCTTCACCTGGAAGAGGCAAGAAGTTGGGTCAAGGGCTTGCATCTATGAAACTTGTATGCCTCAGCCTGTTGGGAATACACCTTCATAGAGCATTTGTGACTATTGCTTCATAGACATTAGTTTAAAGTCATCGTGACATCATGGGGGCTGACCAACAATCTGCATGTATGAGGCTCTCCCAACTCTCCACCGACAGGGATAAGTGTTAGAAAATTTCAATTTTGAAGAAGTTTTCCAGTTGTGAAAGACCCATGTCCCCGGGCTCCAGTTTTTTTTTAAACAAACTAAGCTTTATTCATCCTCCCTGGGTCAAGCGCTGATTCTTCGGCACCGATTTTGGTTTCTGTTATTGTCTGCAGCGCTGATCTTACATTATTATTGCTGCAGCCAATCAGTGCATGTGTTGAGTGCACCAACCGGTAAACTCAATGCTATATGCTCAACGGTAAAGTCAACGCTACAGACAATAACAGGCACTAGGAGCAGTGGTAAAGATTCCAAAACGGAAAGCCCCTTTAACACCTCACCCTTTTGTTATTCAGGAGATAAAATGCTGCCCCAGGAGTCTGGCAGGGCCTTTCTTAGTTCTCCCCTTTGGAAACACATGAAGGTTTTGTTCCTTGATCGTTCATGTGTATAGGGAAGTCAGGAGGGATAGCAGTTGGCCAAATGAGGCCATCAGCTACTGTATGTGCATGGCCACCTGAAGAGTAATCTTTTGAAAGTATGATTCTAAAGGCTTCTATGCATACTAGAGGAAAGTCAATTGTACCAGCCGATTTCACCTGATTGTGCCGACCACCTGTTGTGTATAAACTCCTCCCAACCCTCCTTTGAAAAATGATATTAGGGGAGATAATGGCCATATAGCTTAATTTTCAACATCCAGTTTGTTTGTTGTCAGGAGAGTTACAGTAATGAAAGTGTTGGCACCCTAGAAATTGCTCCAGAAAATGAAGTATTTTTACCAGAAAATTATTGCAATTACATGTTTTGTTATACACATGTTTATTTCCTTTGTGTGTATTGGAGCAACACAAAAAAAAACAGAGAAAAAAGGCAAATTGGACAACATTTCATACAAAACCCCAATGATGGGCTGAACAAAATTGTTGGTACCTTTCCAAAAATGTGGGTAATGAGCTCTGTGTGTATCCAGGGTACTGATGACTTCCATTGCTTTCATGTTTTAGCACAGATATTTTACTTTTCTCCTTGTCTATAACCTGCTTTCTGTGCCATTTGAGATACTTTCTCCTCTATCCCCTGGAGATCTGTGTAAAGCTCCCTCCTGCTATCACTAATCCTGAGAGAAGGGAGGAGAGTGCAGAAAACCATTAAGAGAATTAGTTCTGATGGATTTGTAACATTTCTTCACAGTATTAGGTAGGTAAAGAACTTACAGAGATTCATTCCTAAGTTTTAGGGAGAGCTGCCTCCTTAACAAACTAGATTGTCAATGTGATTGGGACACCATAGCAATCAAATTGGAGGCTTCCGATCTGGTTAGTATTCCATATCTTTGTTTGTCTGGCTCATTGGTTGTACTGGTAATGTCACACACTCCATCCTTACTATCTGTCATTATATCTTCATGCTTGTCATGGTTTATTGTAAATGTTAGGATGCTATGTTTTAAATCATGGCATTTGCAGGCTCTGCTGTGTTGAGATTGGAAATGTCCCCTTTGGTTCCCTATTACATGCATGAGAATATATACTGATTAAATTGAACCTTTGCTTTCTCTGCTCTGATGAGTCTCATTACATTTTTCCTTTTTTGTTCTCACACCCCATCTCTGTGTGATGAGCTACTCTTAACTCCCAAGGGAAATAATGGATGGATGACCAGTTATGTATACTATTGTGTTGTGAGCTCGCTATAATTATATTTTCTTTTCATACCGCATTATTTTATTGCACAATTTTAAATAATCTCTTTTTATAAGACTGTTGATAGTAAATGACAAATACTAACTTTTCATGGTTGAAAATTAGCAGATTTTGCCAATATTTAAAGGGATTTTCCAGACTTGGGTCCCTCTATGTGACTGCAGACTTGTGCATCCTTACAAAGCGCTCGTGGAGAGCTGTCAGGATTCTCTGTGGTTGTCACTGGGTGCAGACAGTCATGTATGTGGTTTGCATAGTTTCAGCCACATTACGACTAGATGTGTTCGGCCTCGTTCAATTTACTTGTATCAAGCAAGGCCAGGGACGTCTAGTCGGCATGTGACTATACTGTATGTATGCAAATTGCATACACACACGCTCCTAGCGCATTAGAATACTGGCAGCGCACCGCCCACTGTGAGGATCCACAGATCTACATTCACATAGAGTGAGTATAGACTGATATTTCAAGCCTGGACAACCCCTTTAAAGACTATGGACACCTCTGTCATGAAAAAAAAAGTTTAATACTACAGTCTTCAATCATTCATTAATTTTAAACCATCTGATATGCAGTTTGCAGCATGATCCAAGTTTCACATTTCTTTCTTGTAGGAAGTGTCTCTCCCTGTAATACAGGCTGGAGCTGAGCTTTGTGTATCAGAAAAGTGCATTTCTCTTCACTTGCTTTGATGTACTAGCACAGATCCAATACTATACTTTGTGCATTTTATGCCTTCCTCCTTTTCTTCTAGCCTACATTTTGTGTTGAGATTCTTTTTACCCAGGCTCATTGTGGTTTTGTGTACAACCGCCTTCCAATTCATCCTGCAATCACTAACACAAAGAGAAGCGAGGGAGAGAGTAGAGATATTACAGGAGCAGGAGCACTGATGAATTTGTAACATTTCTAGAAAGAACTCACAGATATTTTGCAGCAGCAAAATGGTAGCAGAATTTTTAATGAAAAGTATTTAAAAGTTGCTTAGCTTAATATTTAGGAAGCGCATAAATAATATCAACAATTCCGGGTGAAGGTGTACAAAGCCTTTAAAGGCCACATGCCTTCATTAGTATGTGCCCAATATGCACATCTTGTATTTTAAAGTCATGCTTCAGTTGTAATAGAAACCAGTTCTGACATCCTATTGAGGTTGTGGAGGACAGATGGTTAGATCCTCACAAGATCTCCTTCTCTACTCCCCTCTTATCTCCTCTTCCCACAATCGCATACAAGCTTTCTCCCACGCATCACCCCTACTCCGGAACTCTTTACCCCAACACATCAGACTTTCGCCTACCATGGAAACCTTTAAAAGGAACCTGAAGACCCACCTTTTCGACAAGCCTACAACCTGCAGTAACCACCAATCCACCAAACCGCTGCATGACCAGCTTTGCCCTTGCCTATTGTTTCCTCACCCATCCCTTGTAGGCTGTGAGCCCTTGCGGGCAGGGTCCTCTCTCCTCCTGTACCAGTCATGACTTGTATTGTTTAAGATTATTGTACTTGTTTTTATTATGTATACCCCACCTCACATGTAAAGCGCCATGGAATAAATGGCTCTATAATAATAATAATAATAACTAGGACTTATCTGAGTTAATGACTTGCAATTTCACTTTTATTACAATTATCCAATTCAAATCCACATCAGTATGCTCTAAAGTCTCTCCAGCTCCCAGGGCCTAATAAATACTGTATATTAAAAATTATACTAACCCGATCCCAACCTGTCCCGCCATATAACCTCAGTCTAGTCCTAATGTCTTCTTCAGTCCAGTCACCAGTCACTGGGCCATCTTCAGCATCTTCCAGTGCCAAGTATCTCCTTTAATGTCTACTTCTCAATGTCTCAACATAGCACACGAGACGACAAAGATGACAACCACCAGAAGATACCAAAAATGGCCCAGTGAAGACCACATCTGCGATTGGACCAAAGAAGTAATTATTATTCTCTTTCTTTTAAACCCTTCAAAGTCCTTTTAAATCCAAAAGAAAGGTGGTTGGCCAGGTAGCATTTTGCTGGATTTGCACAAATCAAGTTGCAAAATAAGTTTGGATTTGACAGAATCTGGCGAATCCTAATTTTTTTTTTACATGAATTCTTTTCTTCTCAAATTCGATTTGCTCATCTCTAGTGCCAATGTGCTTCCATCACAAAGTTGCACAATTTTTTTTGTAATGTTAGTTATTTTCAAGTTTTAGACTATTTATAGGTTACAGTCATGCTCTAAGGTTATTAATGTCTGGAGGCAATGTCGTGTTCATCTCTATCTCTGTTATGCAAAGCAATTCTACTACATGGATACAAAATTAAAGTAACCGTGTCCTTTTTTGGGGGGTTTTCCATTGTAAACCATGAAGCTTAAGTTAAACTTCTAAGAGCGTTGTGGTCCCTTTTTATTGCTGATCAGTAAAAGTCAGATACCAATAGATCGAAAAATAATGGTCAATATTAAGGATGAATCATTAAAGTGTATATCTAGTATTAAATAATATTGTCACTATGTAAGAAGTTTTGATTAGTTTGAATTCGAGTGCTGAGACTCTTACCATCCACTGACACAGTTTACCATAAGGGTGGAATTTTCGAAACTATCTAAAAGAAATATTGCCATCTTGGTCCTTCTTGGATCAAGTGAGCACAGGTTCATTTTTCCTGAGAGGACTAAAAATAAGTGAAAATGAACTGATAAACGTTTTCAAAAGTATAAAAAAAATTTGTAAGAGTTTTTTTTTAAATAAAGTCATTCAAAATACATAAAAATATTTACAATTGCCACATCCGTAAAAAAACAGTACTATGAAAATATAAGATTGTTTTAACCCAATAGGTAAATTGCTTAACCCCTTAGCGACCAGAGGTATTTTTGGTTTTGCATTTTCAGTTTTTGCTCCCCTTCTTCCCAGAGCCATAACTTTTTAATTTTTTTGGTCAAAATGGCCATGTGAAGTCTTGATTTTGCGGGACGAGTTGTAATTTTGAACAACATAATTGGTTATAACATAATGTAGTGGAAAATGGGGAAAAAATTCAAAATTTGCAAAAAAAGCGCAATCCCACAGTTGTGTTTTGTTGTTTTTTTTACCAGAGGGAGAGAAGAGGGGAAAGGGACTAAGGGTGCCGTGGTGCACCAGAAACGCGTCAGGCAGAGAGTCTCTCTCTCTCTCTCTCTCTTCTTTTTTAACCCCTTCACCCCCAAGGGTGGTTTGCACGTTATGGACCGGGCCAATTTTTACAATTCTGACCACTGTCCCTTTATGAGGTTATAACTCTGGAACGCTTCAACGGATCCGGGTGATTCTGACAATGTTTTCTCGTGACATATTGTACTTCATGATAGTGGTAAAATTTATTTGATATTACATGCGTTTATTTGTGAAAAAAACGGAAATTTGGCGAAAATTTTAAAAATTTTGCAATTTTCCAACTTTGAAATTTTATGCAATTAAATCACAGTGATATGTCACACAAAATACTTAATAAGTAACATTTCCCACATGTCTACTTTACATCAGCACAATTTTGGAACCAACATTTTTTTTTCTTAGGGAGTTATAAGGGTTAAAATTTGACCAGCAATTTCTCATTTTCACAACACCATTTTTTTTTAGGGACCACATCTCATTTGAAGTCATTTTGAGGAGTCTATATGATAGAAAATACCCAAGTGTGACACCATTCTAAAAACTTCACCCCTCAAGGTGCTCAAAACCACATTCAAGAAGTTTATTAACCCTTAAGGTGTTTCACAGGAATTTTTGGAATGTTTAAATAAAAATGAGCATTTAACTTTTTTTTCACACAAAATTTACTTCAGCTCTAATTTGTTTTATTTTACCAAGGGTAACAGAAGAAAATGGACCCCAAAAGATGTTGTACAATTTGTCCTGAGTACGCCGATACCCCATATGTGGGGGTAAACCACTGTTTGGGCGCAGGACAGAGCTCGGAAGCGAAGGAGCACCATTTGACTTTTCAATGCAAAATTGACTGGAATTGAGATGGGACGCCATGTTGCGTTTGGAGAGCCCCTGATATGCCTAAACATTGAAACCCCCCACAAGTGACACCATTTTGGAAAGTAGACCCCCTAAGGAGCTTATCTAGAGGTGTGGTGAGCACTTTGACTCACCAAGTGCTTCACAGAAGTTTATAATGCAGAACCGTAAAAATAAAAAATCATATTTTTTCACAAAAATGATCTTTTCGCCCCAAATTTTTTATTATCCCAAGGGTAAGAGAAGAAATTGGACCCCAAAAGTTGTTGTACAATTTGTCCTGAGTACGCTGATACCCCATATGTGGGGGTAAACCACTGTTTGGGCGCATGGGAGAGCTCGGAAGGGAAGGAGTGCCGTTTGACTTTTCAATGCACAATTGACAGGAATTGAGGTGGGACGCCATGTTGCGTTTGGAGAGCCACTAATGTGCCTAAACATTGAAACCCCCCACAAGTGACACCATTTTGGAAAGTAGACCCCCTAAGGAACTTATCTAGAGGTTTGGTGAGCACTTTGACCCACCAAGTGCTTCACAGAAGTTTATAATGCCGAACCATAAAAATAAAAAATCATATTTTTTCACAAAAATTATCTTTTCACCCCCAATTTTTTATTTTCCCAAGGGTAAGAGAAGAAATTGGACCCCAAAAGTTGTTGTACAATTTGTCCTGAGTACGGTGATACCCCATATGTGGGTGTAAACCACTGTTTGGGCGCATGGGAGAGCTCGGAAGGAGCGCCGTTTGACTTTTCACTGCAAAATTGACAGGAATTGAGATGGGACCCCATGTTGCGTTTGGAGAGCCACTGATGTGCCTAAACATTGAAACCCCCCAAAAGTGACACCATTTTGGAAAGTAGACCCCCTAAGGAACTTATCTAGAGGTGTAGTGAGCACTTTGATCCACCAACTGCTTCACAGAAGTTTATAATGCAGAGCCGTAGAAATAAAACAAACATTTTTTTCCCACAAAAATTATTTTTTAGCCCCCAGTTTTGTATTTTCCCGAGGGTAACAGGAGAAATTGGACCCCAAAAGTTGTTGTCCAATTTGTCCTGAGTACGCTGATACCCCATATGTGGGGGGGAACCACTGTTTGGGCGCATGGGAGGGCTCGGAAGGGATGGAGCGCCATTTTGAATGCAGACTTAGATGGAATGGTCTGCAGGCGTCACATTGCGTTTGCAGAGGCCCTAATGTACCTAAACAGTAGAAACCCCCACAAGTGACACCATTTTGGAAAGTAGACCCCCTAAGCAACTCATCTAGATGTGTTGTGAGAGTTTTGAACCCTCAAGTGTTTCACTACAGTTTATAAAGCATAGCCGTGAAAATTTTTTTTAAAAAAAATTCCCCCCAAAATTATTTTTTAGCCCCCAGTTTTGTATTTTTCCAAGGGTAACAGGAGAAATTGGACCCCAAAAGTTGTTGTCCAATTTGTCTTGAGTACGCTGATACCCCATATGTGGAAGGGAACCACCGTTTGGGCGCATGGGAGGGCTCGGAAGGGAAGGAGCGCCATTTTGAATGCAGACTTAGATGGAATGGTCTGCAGGCGTCACATTGCGTTTGCAGAGCCCTAATGTACCTAAACAGTAAAAAAAAAACACAAGTGACACCATTTTGGAAGGTAGACCCCCTAAGCAACTCATCTAGATGTGTTGTGAGAGTTATAAACTGTAGTGAAACACTTAAGGGTTCAAAACGCATAGCCGTGAAAATTTTAAAAAAAATTTTTCCCCCCAAAATTATTTTTTAGCCCCCAGTTTTATATTTTCCCAAGGGTAACAGGAGAAATTGGACCCCAAAAGTTGTTGTCCAATTTGTCTTGAGTACGCTGATACCCCATATGTGGAGGGGAACCACTGTTTGGGCGCATGGGAGGGCTCGGAAGGGAAGGGGCGCCATTTGGAATGCAGACTTAGATGGAATGGTCTGCAGGCATCACATTGCGTTTGCAGAGGCCCTAATGTACCTAAACAGTAGAAACCCCCCAAAAGTGACACCATTTTGGAAAGTAGACCCCCTAAGGAACTCATCTAGATGTGTTGTGAGAGCTTTGAACCCCCAATTGTTTCACTACAGTTTATAACGCAGAGCCATGCAAATAAAAAAAAAAAATTTTCCACAAAAATTATTTTTTAGCCCCCAGTTTTGTATTTTCCCAAGGGTAACAGGAGAAATTGGACCCCAAAAGTTGTTGTCCAATTTGTCTTGAGTACGCTGATACCCCATATGTGGAGGGGAACCACTGTTTGGGCGCATGGGAGGGCTCGGAAGGGAAGGGGCGCCATTTGGAATGCAGACTTAGATGGAATGGTCTGCAGGCGTCACATTGCGTTTGCAGAGGCCCTAATGTACCTAAACAGTAGAAACCCCCCAAAAGTGACACCATTTTGGAAAGTAGACCCCCTAAGGAACTCATCTAGATATGTTGTGAGAGCTTTGAACCCCCAATTGTTTCACTACAGTTTATAACGCAGAGCCATGCAAATAAAAAAAAAAATTTTTTCCACAAAAATTATTTTTTAGCCCCCAGTTTTGTATTTTCCCAAGGGTAACAGGAGAAATTGGACCCCAAAAGTTGTTCTCCAATGTGTTCCGAGTACGCTGATACCCCATATGTTGGGGTAAACCCCTGTTTGGGCGCACGGGAGAGCTCGGAAGGGAAGGAGCACTGTTTTACTTTTTCAACGCAGAATTGGCTGAAATTGAGATCGGACGCCATGTCGCGTTTGGAGAGCCCCTGATGTGCCTAAACAGTGGAAACCCCCCAATTATAACTGAAAACCTAATCCAAACACACCCCTAACCCTAATCCCAACGGTAACCCTAACCACACCTCTAACCCAGACACACCCCTAACCCTAATCCCAACCCTATTCCCAACCGTAGATGTAATCCAAACCCTAACCCTAACTTTAGCCCCAACCCTAACCCTAACTTTAGCCCCAACCCTAACTGTAGCCTTAACCCTAACCCTAGCCCTAACCCTAGCCCCAACCCTAACCCTAGCCCCAACCTAACCCTAGCCCCATCCCTAGCCCCAAACCTAACCCTAGCCCCAACCCTAGCCCTAACCCTAGCCCCAACCCTAACCCTAACCCTAACCCAAACCCAAACCCTAACCCTAACCCTAACCCTAACCCAAACCCAAACCCTAACCCTAACCCTAGCCCTAACCCTAGCCCTAGCCCTAACCCTAGCCCTAACCCTAATGGTAAAATGGAAATAAATACATTTTACATTTTTTTTATTTTTCCCTAACTAAGGGGGTGATGAAGGGGGGTTTGATTTACTTTTATAGCGGGTTTTTTAGCGGATTTTTATGATTGGCAGCTGTCACACACTGAAAGAAGCTTTTTATTGCAAAAAATATTTTTTGCGTTACCACATTTTGAGAGCTATAATTTTTCCATATTTGAGTCCACAGAGTCATATGAGGTCTTGTTTTTTGCGGAACGAGTTGACATTTTTATTGGTAACATGCTCGGGCACGGGAGATTTTTTGATCGCTTTTTATTCCGATTTTTGTGAGGCAGAATTACCAAAAACCAGCTATTCATGAATTTCTTTTGGGGGAGGCGTTTATACCGTTACGTGTTTGGTAAAATTGTTAAAGCAGTTTTATTCTTCAGGTCAGTACGATTACAGCGATACCTCATTTCTATCATTTTTTTATGTTTTGGCGCTTTTATACGATAAAAACTATTTTATAGAAAAAATAATTATTTTGGCATCGCTTTATTCTGAGAACTATAACTTTTTTATTTTTTCGCTGATGATGCTGTATGGCGGCTCGTTTTTTGCGGGACAAGATGACGTTTGCAGAGGTACCATGGTTATTTATATCTGTCTTTTTGATCGCGTGTTATTCTACTTTTTGTTTGGCGGTATGAGAATAAAGCGTTGTTTTTAGCCTCGTTTTTTTTTTTTTACGGTGTTCACTGAAGGGGTTAACTAGTGATATAGTTTTATAGGTGGGGTCGTTACAGACACGGCGATACTAAATATGTGTACTTTTATTGTTTGATTTTTTTTATTTAGATAAAGGAATGTATTTATGGGAATAATATATATATTTTTTCTTTATTTAGGATTTTTTTTTCTTTTTTTTTTTACACATGTGGGAATTTTTTTTTTTACTTTTTTACTTTGTCCCAAGGGGGGACATTACAGATCGGTGACCTGACAGTGTGCATAGCACTCTGCCAGATCACTGATCGCACTTACAGCCATGCAGGCTGCAGCTTTCATCTGCAGCCTGCACGGCACCCGGAAGTAATCCCTGCAGGACCCGGATGCAGCCCCGCGGCCATTTTGGATCCGGGGCCTGCAGGGATAGGAGGTAGGAGACCCTCGCAGCAACACGATCACATCGCGTTGCTCCGGGGGTCTCAGGGAAGCCCGCAGGGAGCCCCCTCCCTGCGCGATGCTTCCCTGTACCGCCGGCACACCGCGATCATGTTTGATCGCGGTGTGCCGGGGTTAAAGAAGTTGTCCACTACTATAACCTTTTTTTTTTTCTTTCATAAATCTTGCTATTATGTGCCACTGAAAACATCTACTGTGTTTATTTTAGCAATATTACCTTTTATCATGCTGTAGCAGCACATTTTAGTGCTGGATTCAGCTCTCATGGAGTTAATCGACAACTTCCTTTCTCCTGAGTCATTGTGCTCTAATACTACAAGTTCCATGATGCATTGCACTGCTACTAAGCCTGAACCTAGCACACCCACTCCAAAACACACCCCAACCCCTCCCTCCTCTCCCTCCTCTAGCTTCAAAAAGATTTGTGATGTCATTTCTGTCCAACCTCCTCTTTTACATTTGTCCAACCCACACTCCATTACACACAGATAGATGGATAGATAGATGGATAGATAGATAGATAGATAGTTAGATACATACAGATATATCTATGTCTATTTCCATAGGTATGTCCATATCCATGTTTCTAAACCCCTTCACCCCCTGGAGCTTTTTTGTTTTTGTTTATCGCTCCCCTTCTTTCCAGAGCCATAATTTTTCCGTCAGTATGGCCATGTGGGGGCTTATCTTTTGCAGAACAAGTTCTACTTTTGAACGCCATCATTGGTTTTAGCATGTCGTGTAGCAGGAAATGTGAAAAAAATTCAAAGTGCAATGAAATGGCAAAAAAAGTGCAATCCCACGCTTGTTTTTTGCTTGGCTTTTTGGCTAGGTTCACTAAATGCTAAGGCTATGTGCACACATTGTGGATTTGATTGCAGATCCGCAGCGTTTTTTGCTGCACTGAATTGCATCAAATCCGCAGTGTAGTGTACAACCAATGTAAGTCTATGGGAGCCGCAGACTTGTGCACATGCTGCGGAAAAAGCCGCACCGAAACCGCACCAAGAACTGCATCAAAACCGCACCAAAAACTGTATCAAAACCGCACCAAAACTGCGAAACTGCACCAGGTTTTGATGCAGTTTTTGGTGCAGTTTTGATGCAGTTTTTGGTGCAGTTTTGATGCTTTTTTTGGTGCGGTTTATGCGCGGTTTTAATGCCGTTTTTGGAAATAAGTAAATAAACGGAAAATGTGCATGATTTGAATGGAAACATGCATGAAAAAACGGATTCCAAGGCCGGATTCATCATTTCACAGCTCAGTTTCATACTTTTTTTGCCGGATCCGTCGCTGTGCGTTTTTTCGCCGGACAGAAAAAACGTTCCTCTGTATGTGTTTTCCATCCGGCGGAAACAGCTTTTTTTTACGGATCCGGCAAAAAACGGATGAAACTCTATGAGAAAAAGACGGATCGTCGGAAAAAAATGGATCCGTTTTTTTCAAAACTCGCCGGATTGTGCCTCACGGCAAAAACCTGATGTGTGAAAGCACCCAAATATATGGATAGATACATCTATGTATCTATAGATATATCTATAGATAAATATATCTATAGATAGATATATCCATAGATATATAATAGAAAGGCCGATGTTTCTATAAGGCTACTTTCACACTTGCGTTTTTCGCAATCCGTCTTTTTGGGAAAAAAACGGATCCTGCAAATGTGCTCGCAGGATGCGTTTTTTACCCATAGACGTGTATTAGTGAAGGATCACGACGGATGGCCACACGTCGCGTCCATCGTGCAACGGATGCGTCGTGTTTTGGCGGACCGTTGGCACATCCGTCACGTCTGCCATTTTCTACCGCGCATGCGCAGCCAAAACTCCGCCCCCTCCTCCCCGGACTTCAGAATGGGCAGCGGATGCGTTGAAAAACTGCATCCGCTGCACACGACGTGCACAAATTTCACAACGTGCGTCGGTACGTCGGCCCAACGCATAGCGATGGACCCGTGCCGACGCAAGTGTGAAACAGGGCTTAATGAGCGTTTAATTTAATAAAAAACTGAAAAAAACGGCGTGGGCTCCCGCGCAATTTTCTGTGCCAGAGGGGGAAAGCCGACGGCCGAGGCCAATATTTGTAGCCTGCTATGAATATCAGCCCGCAGCTGTCTGCGTAGCCTTTACTGGCTATTAAAATAGGGGGACCCCCCAAAAAAAATGACGTGGGGTCACCCTATATTTTATAGCCAGAAAGGCTACGCAGACAGCTGCGGGCTGATATTCATAGCCTAGAGAGGGGCCATGGATATTGGTCCCCCCCCCCGGCTACAAATACCAGTCCGCAGCCACCCCAGAAATGGCGCATCTGTAAGTCTACGTTCACATTAGCGTTCGGCGCCGCAGCGTCGCCGCATGCGTCATGCGCCCCTATATTTAACATGGGGGTGCATGGACATGCATTGTGCTGCGTTTTGCGACGCATGGGTTTTTTTGGCCGCAAGCGTTGGGCGCAGAGGACACAGCAAGTTGCATTTTTTTTGCGTCCAACTTTCGGCCAAAAAGGACGCATGCGTCGTTTTAGCATGCGTTTTGTTGCATTTTTGTTTGCGTTGCGTCTCCGACGCTGCGGCGCACAACGCAAATGTGAACGTAGCCTTAGATGCGCCAATTCCGGCACTGAGGCTGGTTTCACACTTGCGTTTTTGGACGCTGCGTTTTAGCGCTAAAAAACGCATGCATTTTTTTCCTATACTTAACATTAAAAACGCATGCGTTTTTTCACATGCATTTTGACGCGTTTTCGGCAACGCATGCGTTTTTGAACGCGCGCGTTTGTTTGCGTTAAAAACGCATGTGTTTTTATAGAAAAAAAACAGAAAAAACACTGAAAAACCACCCACCACCATCAGGGTGATAAAGGGACCCAAACCCTAACCCTACCCCTATAACCTCACCCCTAACCGTGTAATGAACATTTTATGACATAGTGCCACGATATTTAAGTGCCACGTATGTAAGTGCCACGTATGTAAGTGCCACGTATGTAAGTGCCACGTGTATAAGTGCCACGTATGTAAGTGCCACGTGCCACGTATGTAAGTGCCACGTATGTAAGTGCCACGTATGTAAGTGCCACGTATGTAAGTGCCACGTGCCACGTATATAAGTGCCACGTATGTAAGTGCCACGTATATAAGTGCCACGTATGTAAGTGCCACGTGCCACGTATGTAAGTGCCACGTATGTAAGTGCCACGTATGTAAGTGCCACGTGCCACGTATATAAGTGCCACGTATGTAAGTGCCACGTGCCACGTATATAAGTGCCACGTATGTAAGTGCCACGTGCCACGTATTTAAGTAAGTGCCACGTATGTAAGTGCCACGTGCCACGTATATAAGTACCACGTATGTAAGTGCCACGTGCCACGTATCTAAGTGCCATGTGCCACGTATGTAAGTGCCACGTATGTAAGTGCCACGTGCCACGTATGTAAGTGTCACGTATGTAAGTGCCACGTATATAAGTGCCACGTATGCAAGTGCCACGTGCCACGTATATAAGTGCCACGTATGTAAGTGCCACGTGCCACGTATGTAAGTGCCACGTATGTAAGTGCCACGTATGTAAGTGCCACGTATGTAAGTGCCACGTATGTAAGTGCCACGTATATAAGTGCCACGTATGTAAGTGCCACGTGCCACGTATGTAAGTGCCACGTATGTAAGTGCCACGTGCCACGTATGTAAGTGCCACGTATGTAAGTGCCACGTATGTAAGTGCCACGTGCCACGTATGTAAGTGCCACGTATGTAAGTGCCACGTATGTAAGTGCCACGTATGTAAGTGCCACGTGCCACGTATATAAGTGCCACGTATGTAAGTGCCACGTGCCACGTATTTAAGTAAGTGCCACGTATGTAAGTGCCACATGCCACGTATATAAGTACCACGTATGTAAGTGCCACGTGCCACGTATCTAAGTGCCATGTGCCACGTATGTAAGTGCCACGTATGTAAGTGCCACGTGCCACGTATGTAAGTGTCACGTATGTAAGTGCCACGTATATAAGTGCCACGTATGCAAGTGCCACGTGCCACGTATATAAGTGCCACGTATGTAAGTGCCACGTATTTAAAGACAATGGCTCCTGCAGTGCATCACTGAGGTTACTATACACTGGTCTCACTTTATGGCAAAAAGCTGCGTGGGAACTTTCTCATACAGCATACCATAAAGTGAGACTAGGGACTATTTTCTCACAGGGGCGTAGGAATACATTGTGGGGAATACATTGTGGAAGGATACCTTCCTCCCCTCATTGTGTTCCTGGAGCCCCTAGAGAGTGGTTGCATCACCTGATGCTCCTGCTCTCTACGGGAGATCGTCGTGGGACACTCGTTTTAATTGGATTTCTGCGGATCAGGGAGTATAGTGTTTGTTTATTATTTTAATATTTTTTACAGATGACAATGGCTTCGGGGATCAAAGTGACAAGTGATGGTGAGTATGTACTCTATGTTATATGTACTGTATGTATGTTGTATGTATGTACTGTATGTGGCATGTCACATGAAGTCACATGTTGCATGTTGTCGCATGCTGCATGTCGTCGCATGGCGCATGTTGTCGCATGACGCATGTTGTCGCATGACGCATGTCGTCGCATGCTGCATGTCGTCGCATGTCATCACATGCTGCATGTCGTCGCATGGCACATGTCGTCGCATGGCGTCGCATGGTGCATGTTGTCGCATGCTGCACGTTGGCGCATGTCGTCGCATGCTGCATGTCGTCGCATGGCGCATGTTGTCGCATGGCACATGTTGTCGCGTGCTGCATGTTGTCGCATGGGCATGTCGTCGCATGGCGCATGTTGTCGCATGGCGCATGTTGTCGCATGCTGCACGTCGTCGCATGGTGCATGTTGTCGCATGGTGCATGTTGGCGCATGTTGTCGCATGCTGCATGTTGTCCCATGGCGCATGTTGTCACATGGCGCATGTTGTCGCATGCTGCACGTCGTCGCATGGCGCATGTTCTGTATGTGTGTATGTACTGTATATGTGTTTTTTTTTTTTACATTCAACACATTAGCCGGATGATGGGACTACTACTGTCCCATCATTGGCTAATGTGTCACTCACTGTCACTGTAGCAGGTAGAGCCCGATGGGACTTGTAGTCCCATCGGACGATGCCTGCACAGAGACACTGGGGCTCTGCATGCCGGTATGTGCGGGCGGCGCCGGTACGTGCGGACCGTGGCTCTGCGTGCCAGCATGTGATGGCCGGCGCCGCCGCCCGCACATACCGGCACCGGCACGCAGAGCCACGCACATCACATCGAGGATTCCCTGCCTAGCCCCGCCCCCAGCACATGCACAGCTCCGCCCGCCCCCCAGCACAGCCCCGCAGGCAGCGGGGCCGGGGCTCTGCATGCCGCGCCGGTATGTGCGGGCCGGGGCTGTGCGGGCCGGCGCTGCCCGCACATACCGGCGCCGGCCCGCACATACCGGAGCCGGCACGCAGAGCCCCGCACATCACATCGTGTATTCCCTGCCTAGCCCCGCCCCCAGCAAGTCCCGCCCGCCCCTAGCACAGCCCCGCAGGCAGCCCACAGCCCAGTCACTCTTGAGTGACTGCTGACTGTGCGGCTGGGACACGCCTGCTGCTGACGTCACGTCAATTTCCAGAGCCTGGAAATTGACGTGACGTCGGCGGAAATAAGCGGCGGCTGCAGCCTGGGGATCACGTGACCCGGACTCAGCCGCCGCTACAGCGCCGCTCACAGGCGAAAACGGCAACGGAAGGTAATCACACAATTCATCAGGGGCCCCGGGGGGATACATTGGGGGGTTAATTGAAAGTAGTGGACAACCCCTTTAATGTGCCGGGGGCGGTCCGTGACCGCTCCTGGCACATAGTGCCGGATGTCAGCTGCGATAGGCAGCTGACAACCGGCCGCGATCGGCCGCGCTCACGGGGGGACGTACTGGACGTACTATTCCGTCCTTGGGAATTAGGGCCCACCCCACATGGACGGAATAGTACGTCCAATGGCAGAAAGGGGTTAAAAACTGTTTTTTAAAATGTTCTAATAAACTTGGAGATTTTACCTACACTGGATGGATGTGCTGGAAATTCCCTTCCTCCTTCCCTACTTTTTTTTACCATGTTCATTAAATACTAAAACTGTCCTGCAATTATAATTTTCCAGGTCATTACAAGTTCACAGAAACCAAACATATGTAGTTGTTTTTTATTTAAGTTTGCTAAGAAAAATTGAGCCATTTTCAGATACCCATATTCGTCTCCATTTTTTGTGATCTCGGGTTGGGCGAGGATTTATTTTTTGCACGTCAAGCTGACATTTTTAAAGATTCCATTTTGTGCAGATAAGATCTTTTGATCGCCCATTATTGCAATAATGCAGGTTAATTCTTTTTTAAAAATTGATAGATCGGTCGACTCTGAACGCGGCCATACTAAATATGTGTATGTTTGATTTTTTTTTATTGTTTTGTTTCGAATTGGGCGAAATGGGGGTGATTTTAACTTTTATTTTTTATTTTTTTTTTCTTAACATTTTTTTTTTTACTTTTGGCATGCTTCAATAGTCTCCATAGGAGATTAGAAGCTGCCACAATCCAATCTGCTCTGCTACATACAGGCGAGGATCATATCACCTGTAAGGCCGGGGTCACACTAGACCGTAATATGGACGAGTGCAATGCGCTAAAAAATCGCATTGCGCTCGTCCCAATGTTAATCTATGGGTCAGCTCCCATCATCCGATATTTTCTCACTCGTATTCCGGATCCGAGTGAAATCGCAGCATGCTGCGATTGTCAGCGTATCTCGGCCGAGAATCGCCAATGCAAGTCTATGGGTGCGCAAAAAAATCGGATTACACACGGACCATGCGTGTGCATTGCGAGAAATACGTAAGACTTCTCCAGGTGACAGGAAATTGAATCATCCATTATCAGGAAGCTTTGGCATGCTAATTTCTGGCCCACGCTGGATTGCAAAGCAGGAAGCACGCCTCCACGGAGTGTACTGTGTAGCAGCATGGCCAGGCATATAAATGTTGAGATGCTGATTGCTCTGGTCCATGATAGACCAGAATTATGGGACCAACGCGACGCACATTATGCGGACCGTGCACGTAAAGACGCAGCATGGAGGGCAATCTGTCACCACATGTTCCCCGATTTTGATGAGCGACCTCAAGAGGTTCAGCAAGAAATTTGTAAGTACCATCCTTTACCAAAAAATGGGCTTTTATATTGGGTTCCTGATAAAAATAGGCATGAACACATCATATGTGGTGTGTTTATCAGTGATGTAAATGTTCAAAGCTCTTGGTTGAGGCTGCAAAAACATTAACAAGACACACAAATATGGTTCAAATGTAGTAGCTATAGTCCTTTAATATATTACCAAGGGAGTTTTATGTCCCCTTAGGCTCCAGGGCCTGTGTGTGATTGCAAACCCTGTACCTGTTGGAGTTATGTGCTTGGGCAGCATGGTGGCTCAGTGGATAGGAGTCCTGGGTTCAAATCCCACCAAGGACAACATCTGTAAAGAGTTTGTATGTTCTCTCCGTGTTTGCGTGGGTTTCCTCCGGGCACTCCGGTTTCCTCCCACATTCCAAAGACATACTGATAGGGAATTTAGATTGGGAGCCCCATTGGTGACAGCAATGATAATGTCTGTAAAGCGCTGCGGAATATGTTATCGGTATCTAAAAATAAAGATTATTTATTATTATTTGTTATTCCCAAAACAAATTTTGTTTCTTTGCAGTGAATGATGTCACTAGATGCTGGCGGAGTTGCCGGGACAAATACCGGCGTGAACTTCAAGTTTCTGGGCGGAGTGGTGATGCAGCAACAAAAAAAAGGAAATATATTTATTTTGATCGGCTTAATTTTCTTGCACCGGTGATGGAGCTCAGACCGTAAGTGCATGCATGTCACAAAATATTTTACACATCTTCTAACGTGAATATGTTTCTAATTTTTTGCTCAAAAATCCTTTTTGAAATCCAGAACAGAGTCAAATCTGACAGAAAGGGAGACTGCATCTGACTTGGAGTTGGTGATTGACCCCGTTGGTGAAGGTTCCGAAATGGCTGGACCATCAGGGCAAGCACCAAGCAGCAACCAACCACCACCACAACCAGCAGCAGCGTCTTCTGCCACAGGAGGCCAATTCAGAGGTTAGGAAGGAGCCCAGAGCAGCAGTCCAACCTTGGCTCTGGATACATCACCACAGCCTACTACAAGACCAAACCGTGGTCGGCGCAGAAGGGTGGCTTCTAACCCTGGCACCAGGAGGCAAGTGGATACAGGGGTGTTGGACTATTTGTCCAGGGCTGCACATGACGATGGGGAGGAAACGTACTTCCGCAGTCTTGCCCGCTATTTACGCCCCATTCCACGCTCGCTCAGGCTGCGGACCAGAGGTTGTCTACAAATTGTGATTGATGCGGCAACACCCCCAAACAACCCGACTCATGTGTTCAACTACCTCGAACGGTGGCAAATGTCAGCTACAAACCTTCTGGCGGTGCAAGACCTTCCACATGAACAAATGGCACAATGTAAATAAAAGTATTTTGTGTGTGTCCCCGGCCTTACTAGCAGAATTGCTGACTTGCTATAAGCACTGACCGTTGTGTGGCGCTCATAGCAATTCGGAAGTAACAACGATCCGAAGTCTGCTGGAGACTTCTGGTTGTCATACCGACCAATTGGTGACCCACAATCACTTGACGGGGACACCGATGGGTAGGATTTCTGGAGTGTTTGCCAGAAGCGCGCGCTAAATGCCGCTGTCAGAGTTTGACAGTGGCATTTAACTAGTTAACAGAAACTGGTGGATCGTGATTAGAGGCACATGTCAGCTGTTCAAAACAGCTAACATGTGCCAGAAAAGATGTGGACTCAGCATCGGAGCCCACATCAAAGGGAGGGAGTCCGACATCAGCGTACTATTACGCCTGATGTCGGAAAGGGGTTAAAAGAAAAAAAAATGGAACTCTAGAATTGAGACTCTTTGGTTACCGCATTTGTGCAGTGCAATAAAAAGCAATTAGAATCTCACATGCACCCCAAAATCATATCATTGAAAATCACAGATGGATATGTAAAAAAACCTAATTTACACACAGCTTTATTCCTGGAAAAAAATTATAGGAAAATAGCAGCATGGAATATTTTTTTTATTTATGAAGTTCTACATTTTTTAACCACTACAATAATGAAAACCTTAGCAAGTTTGGTATTGTCAGAATCAGACTGACCTGGAGAATTATGCAATAAACTTTCATTATTCATGCTTGAGTGCCAAAATAACCCTTGAAAATTGCTGGAGAATTATGCTGTCAGTCATTTTTACAGCTCAATGAATATCATAAAAAGGACCCCCCCAAAAAAAAACCTATAAAAAAGCAATGGCTGAATTGCATTTTTTACTATTTCACCAGAATACCGAGCCTCGGGATCAGTCACACCCAACACAATAGAGCAAAATATTTTGGCTGTTTTTATCGGAACAATCCCATATTGAGCTCATAGACTTTTCCACAAACCCAGCTTACTGTATTAGGCTCATTTGTGGATCTCTGGGTAATAGCTTTCTGTCATTTCGGAGGTAAACATGCCATCTTAGCTGATTTCTCCCATCAAACACAACAAGTTTATCAGAACAGGTTTTTCATTATTATACCAAACGCGCTGAATGTTTAATTTTCAAGGAGTTGACGCTTGTCGATCAGAAATGTCTATCACTGACTGAAGTGATAATTGAAGAATATCGCTGTTTTGCTAAATCAAGCACAGCAAATTAAAGAAAGTGAGTTAAATTCATTTTTTTTCTGACTAGGGCTAGTTTCATACATCCGAGAAACACAGACCGTGCTCAGGTCAGAAATCATAACCCACACGGTGGGTCTCCCGACTTCACTGCTTCATGTATGCCTATGAGACTGTTAGTGTAGGTCAGGAGATCCAGCGCTCGGGTTGAGTCTTTTGATCCAAGCATGGTCTGTCTTTGTCAGATGTGAGTAATTGACCTTATTAATAGCAATTTTGAACCAAGTCTGGGAGTTCGTTGTGGATTTTAGGGTTCTCTCTAAAAAGCACATATATAGAGATGCGAAATATATTTAATGACAACACTGGAAAATGAAGATTTTGCTTCTTGAACACTTTTGGGTGTTTCTTATGTAATTTGAGCTGCTGATCAAGAAAATCACCTTGTAATTTTCCTGTCACGTACTGTTTTTATCAAACCTTCTTTTTGAGCAAGTTTTTTTTCGTATTTTCAGGCTGTCCATGTATTGTCCACAGTATATGTACTGTTATGTAACTTATAGGCAAGCAAAGCATGAATTCCATGCATTTCATTGCAGTTGCAAAACTTCGATGGAATTGTTACAGACCAGGCACACCTAGACTTGTCTAAGCGTTGCCTGCAGAGGCGGTAAAATCTGAATGCAAAGTTTCTGCAAGTTATTTAAAATCTAAGCAGCTATAAATTACTACAGTATGATCTGATATAACTAAAAAGTCTTGTCAAAATTGGAACAGTTGCTATACCTTCTGTTACATTTGTGGACAGTACACGCTTAAGCCTCAAAGACGCCCCATGACAGCTCTCCTCATGAAAGCCTATGAGCTGTACTTTGGATGCAAGATAAATCAATCAAGACAAATCCTGGGCTCCTCATAGTTCAAGATGTTGATCTTAGTGGTTGGCTGAGAGGTTCTCGCAAGTCAATGCATTTGTTGTCCCAATGATATGGTGGAAACAGAAGAATAATGTGACAGACTGTTACTTCTGTCTAACCAATGTCTCTAGTTTCTCTGCTAAGAATAACAAATCAATTGAATATTCAAATCTGCCTTCAGCTTTGAAATCAGTGCCACATGATAACACTCTTCCAATACCAAAGCCACTATAGACATGGAGCCTAGAGGCAGTTGATGAAGATGTTGCAGTCCATGGGTCAGAGATGGGGAAAAACACTGATTCAGACTTTGAGCCATGTATGTGGAGCGGCCCCCAAACGCAGGGCAGCGGGGTACTCAGTACTGGGTCTCTCTCGGTTCTGGGGATGTCACGGTGGCCTGACCCAGTCTGTGGCCTTGCTAAGGGGCGCCCAATTAAAGATGTAGGTGACGGTGTAGGTCGCAGTAAATAACGAGGACACAGGGTTGCAGTCTCTTTACCTCTTTGCTGAAGGCTTCGGCATCTGCAATCCAGAGCACTGCTAACAGGTCTGGCTGAGACCGGCCGGTCCAAAGGCACATCCAGAGTTCCCTTTGCAGGTGGAAATCAGTAGCCTACCTACTAGCGCCTGGGTGTTGTAGTACTTCTCTGCTGAGCACCAAGGGATAGTCCTCACAACTGTCGTGTATGTTTCTGTTCTCTCTCTCTCTGTCCCCCAGATGATATGGATAGGACGCACCCGTATGATGGGGTAGGCCTGGAGTTATTTTATAGGGACCCTAGAGACGCCCCTCTCCCACAATTGCCTCTGTTGTCTTCATTAGGTGTAAAAGGTGAGACAGCCAACCTAGAGTTAACTGTCCTGCCGTTGGTTCAAAGTAATGCGTAGAGTCTATTACTTTCTCGGCGTTCCGGCCGCCGGCTACGCGCCTCAGTAGGATGTTGCCGATCTCGGGGCATGACTCCTACTGGTTCTATCTCCTTTGTGCTGTGATCTCGTTTCTTACTTCTCCACAATATACTTCGCTTCGTGTCCTTTCTTAAGATGCCGCCGCAATGAGGTGCAGGCACGGCTCCGTAACAATCTGTCCTTTCGCTAGGCCTCTGTCAGGATCCCACCCCTGACAGGGACCCCCCTGAATCTTCCCAAGTAACGCTCTCCTCTCACTAGATGTTACCTGGGCAAAACCCAGTCAGCTTCTCCCTAACTTCCTATCCAACCCCCAGTTTTACCAGAGTGTGAGGAGTGGCCTAATACATAGAACCCTTTGCTCCCCCTGGTGGCCGGAGTGTGAAGTGTAATGTGTGACTGTGATACCTGGTCAGGTGAACTCCTTTAGTGCAATCAGACGTAACATCGATCCCCTTAGTGGCAGAGCGACATTACTGCAACGACCAGGACTCTGGGGCGCTGCACTTGTCTGGTGAGCCTCATCTTATAACACAGCCAGAAGTGAATGACTTACGATTGTCAAAAACAAATGCAGAATTACTGGCTTTAAAACTTTAAGGATTGCATTTGATGTCACCTGGTACAATAGTCTCTGTCTTTCAAAGCCGCCAAGCCCAAGATCAGTTAACACAGTTTTTTAATAGGTTGAAAACCTGTGCTTTTGAAACCACATTAATGGGTTGTTCACAGCTTTGGGTAGTGACCATGAGCAGAAACAGTGGCGTCTTTTTATTGACTCATCAGTGTTAAGCCTCAAGGCTGTTTTTGCACATTCCCCAAGCTGAACGCTCAGGTCCCAAGTGGCGGCGGCAGCGCCGGATATTGATACGAGTTTCTCGCATTGCACATGCAAGTGTGACCCCGGCCTTACACTGACTTTACCCCTTAAATCTCCTGTGAGAGGCCTCTCACTCAGCCAAATTGCTTCTCTTACTTTGTACAGATGAGGAGCAAACACCCCAAGAAGCGTATGTGCAAATGGGGTATGTATGGCTTGGGCTTCTTGTCCTAAGGCTTGTTAAAGGGTTGATATTGACTTTTAGGATCGATACATCCAATAGTGGGCGCTGTTCTCTACCTCACTGAAGAGTCTATTGGCATATTAAATTTCCCAGAGGAGCATTGCATGGCCTATAAGTATCCTTACAACAATTTGATGCTCTCTACAACTAGAACCTGTGTCTTCCTTTACTTACAATGTAGTTTTTTTGTGACACTTTTTTCAGACTTCCATAAAAATCTTGATTTTCTTAAATTTTTTGCAAGCTTTTTATGTGGAATGTTTTTATGCACATATCGTTTTTTCCCATAGAAAATCTTATGGAAAAGTCCATAGGAAAAACTCCACTCCTAAGACATTCTGACCTTGAAAAAATTACTCAGTAGTGATGAAGAAGTATGAAATAGGCGACACTGTTGCGTATTTAATTTTTTAAATTAAATTACAGTCAACATCCAGCTGCAGCTTTTGTTTTAATTTAAAAAAATGCTCCAGAAAAACCCCAAGAAAAAATAAAAGTTGGAAATAAAATGTATGTAAAATCACCATGAAGGGTTCATCATTACAGCAATGAATGCTATAAATTAAAAATAGCAATACTGAACTATCCCCTGGCGTTCAAACATTGTACATCCACATGACCACTACACCTGCCTTGGTGGTGATGCCTGCATATACGGATCTAGATCTCAGTGACTGGCTGCAGTGGTCAGATGGATTTATGACATGTGGTTGCTGCAGCAAAGTAATCAAAGACTGGCAATACCAACAGAGTAGCAGGACCGGAACAACAACATAAATAACCAGAGAATTAACAAGTGAGAATTTTGTTTAATTCTATAGAATTCCCTCCTTTTAGATGCTAGATAAAATTTTTAATCCTGATTAAATCGTATATCTTTACAAAAGAAAAAGAACATTCCATGATCTGAGTATACTGGAAGGCTTCAATAAAAATTAAAGGAAATGTCATCAGTACTTGGTGTAGAAGTCTAAGTTATGGG